>NC_050586.1:14737500-15095000 GCF_013368585.1 Megalops cyprinoides
TTGCAATATTTTTCATTCCTTTTAGCTAACACAGACGTCACAAAATTGTAAAAGAAATTAAAAAGTGTAAATATAACTTAGATTCGTCACTAAAAGTTAAAGTTTGTAAGGGTTAAACTGCGTAGAGATTTCTGTCTGTGATTTCTGTAATTTTGCGTCGCATCTATCCCTAGTAGTCCATTTTTAAGGAAGTACATTATATGAGACACTCGCTCTTCACAGCTGGAAATAATGTATGGGTGGTCAGAAAAAAATGTGGAGATGGGTTGGCGTTTGTGCTTTTTCCCTCTATAAATGTCCTTGGTCACATCAAGGTTTGGCGCCCAGGTTGAAATGCAGCGCGCATCAATTCATGTACACAGTGGCATTGGAGAGTTTTTCTTGGGGGGCGGGGGGGATTAAAGGATTGTGCTCTGTCTTTCCAAGATGAAAAGATTGATACACGCATTGCATGGAGAGAAGACCTTGTGTATTACCATGATTTTTGGAAGTGATGGAAAAGAACCATTTAGGAAAATGTCTCTGTCGTCTGATGCTGTCAGCAGGACCATACAGGCAGGGAGTCTGTTTTTAGATTATTACGTTTTTGCATATTTTAATTGCATTATATTTGCCTAGTAGGATGTCTTATTCACAGTGACTTGCATAGTTTCGAATTTTTAAATTTTATTCATAATGCAGCTGGGTATTGAGAGAGACAGTATGGGACAAGTATCTTACCTAAGGGTACAACAGCAGTTCCTCACATCAGAATCGAACTGGCAAGCTTTGGGTTATGAACCCTGCTCCTTACCTTGTTAAAGGTAAATATGGAGGCACATACTGCAGTTTGTGTGGCCGTGGACTACAACAAAACAACAGAATGCATATATTTTCCTTTACGGCTATCAGTTGAGAAATCCAAACCATGTGACCCTTCCCCACTTTGTCGAAGATCATCTGACATTTCTCACCCTTCTGCCCTCAGAAGATTGTAGCCCCTTTCCCCCAGATCTGAGCAAGGTGATGTGGTCAAGAGGCGCCTGGACTCTGACCCCACACAGGGGATTGCCGTGCCCTAATCTGCCCTCATCTGGTCTCTTGTGTGTCTGTCTGTTTAGGGTGCTTCTGCGGTCTGGGACTGATTTACTCCAATAAATCGTGCACAATGCCTCCCATCACCTTCCAGGACCTGCCCCTCAACATCTACATGGTCATCTTCGGGACGGGCATCTTCGTTTTTGTCCTGAGCCTCATCTTCTGCTGCTACTTCATAAGGTGAGATGTGTCAGACGGAGGTGGATGCACCACACACACCACAATGTCTCTCACAACACCCAGTTGTGTGTTCCTTACCTGTGAGGTACGTTTGAGGTAAACCTCAGTCGAGAGTAATCAGAGGGGTTTGCATGTCGTCATGGTAATTTCTTATTATTTGTGAATGGAGCTGAAGTCACAGCTGTGTGAGAGGAACCATTTTGTCCTTGTGTGGTTGCCCCAAAACACCCCTTAAAAGGACATCAGCCGTAGCCTCCAGCAGTTACTTTTGCAGTTAGTAATGTTGAGAGAGGTTGCAGAGTATAATTGGTCGTATGACCAAGTGGAATTTCATTTTCTTGTGAGGAGGGAGACAGACGCTTTAGCTTGTCAGTTTTGAACACACACACACACACACACTCCTTTCATCCCCCAGTTAAAAATCCTGGAAAGGCACTGGAGAGACAAGTCAGCTTTTGTGACCAACGTCCGCTTGTCTGACTACAAATCAGCTGAAACTATGGGGATTTTTTGGCCAACAGCCATCATTCCCCCAAAGCTTCCCCCACAAGGTCAGTGAGCGTGAGGCAGAAAGTGTGCCAGTGTCTCCACATCAGCTCCCCTCAGAAACTAATGGGAAAGGGGGGGGGGGGCTGCCTGCTACAATAATCAATAGCCCTGTCTGTGCGTGTGCACGTGTAGCAACAGTAGCCCTTGAGCCATGTGCAGTAATTCTCTTCCCAACTGGAGCTCACCCCCCTGCACAGCTCCACTCACAGTAGGGTGGTGCTCTGACTGCAGGCACCATACTACAAATTAGGATATCAGTGTGAGATCTGACTTTCAGTGACATCCAGCTGAAACAGTGACTGTGTCTGCTTGTGTCTGAGGGCAATGCGGCAAATGTTCCAGCTTTAATGTACAGCTTTGTGGGTATTCACTGGCAGTTTTCTTGCATACTGTTAGTGTAAAGATGATTAATAATAGACAACTGCGCTGTCAGGGTGTTTTTTTTTTGCTTTGGGCAATCTGTGTTGGCCTCCACCCCCACAGCATGTCCCTAAGATCTCTTCTCCTGACAGTGAACTGATGATCACCAGGGACAATTGTCTCTGGACAGGAATGGCAGGAAATTAGAAGGCAGGAAGTTGCCAGCGACACTAAGGGGAAAGACGTCACTAAGCAGGGGGAACTGAGTTCACCTCAATTACCCTGGCAAGTGTAGTGATTTAACTATATGGGAGGATTGTAGGAAAACTGCTCTCTACACTCTCATCTGAGAGGAATGCAGTCTGGTGACCTGAAGTGTTCTGCAGACAGTTTTACAAGACTTTTGAAAAGGATATGCCACTTTTTAGCTAAAATTTCAGTTGCATGGCTTTCAGTATTGGGTGTTGGGTGATCCCATAAATTAAATTTAATTTAATCACCTAAAGGAAAATCTAAGTGAACTTCAAACATGTGGAGTCAGGTCTGCATATTGGCAAAGGTCCTCATATTTTTTCTTTGGGTTGGTTTCATTTTTACTTATATGTTTTTTTATTTTTTAGTGTGAGTGAATTTGTGAACAGATTTCAGTTATTTGCTAGATTTTTCCCTATTTTGACATCGAAAAAAAGCCTGCACTTTGCACATATAAATTCGTAATTCAAAATCCCAGGTTTTAGGATACAAGTAACAATCCCATAGACTTGTCTGCATTATTCCACTCTAATTTTCACTGAATTTAAAAAAAAACATCTAATGTAATATAAATTTAGCTTTACTAATTAGAATTTTCTAATTGCTTTCGTTCAGCAGAGAATGATTAGAATGAGCATATTAACAGTCAAATCAGAAAGTCTAATTACGTTTACGCCTCTACACTGAGGACTATAGGAGATTACACAATTGTTACAAAGTGTTCAATAAACCCATCTTTCTCATTAGACTTGTAATGCCTCATTGATCTAAAAATATTTTGAGCTACATGGACAGTGAAGGGAGATTGGAGGGGAGATGTTCTGTTGAACATCACATTCTTGGGCCTCTCATACATGCTACTCTGGAGCACCCCTCAGGGCAGGCCAGCTTGTTCTGCAAAAGATAACATTTGGGAGTGAACACTTAAGAGTTGGCTTCCCATAATGGCAGTAATATGAAATAAATAATGTGGAATGGTGCCTGTGTGTTTTGCTGAGCTGAAGAGTTGGAGAGCTAAAAAGCTGGTGAGGGCATGTATGGTGTCTGCTTATTTTTTTCAATCAATTCCCTTGATTCAGTGATTCTGTTAATTAGCTGTACATGGTTATGCTTGTCCAATTTCCAAAGTGCACTGCAGCAAAATATTACTTGAGTTTTGGGCTCCAGAACAAGCTTTAGTTATGATTTATTCATGTATAGTTATATGTTACATATTTATGACGACCTCCTTGGTGCACACCCTGAAATGAAGATGTAGTTCAGTACCGGCATGGCATTAGGTTTTCAGAATGAGTGCACACTAATGTACAGAGGCCAGTGCTACCTCTCTGGCTCTCAGCATTCATGTTTGAATTTTTCTTCGCATGCAGCATCTTATCAAGGGTCAGTGACGCTGTGCTTAGACTGCTGGTGTTGCCTGCCCTAGATTGCAGGTCTTTTGCCCAGTCGTGGAAAGTGTGACGTTAGGAGGAAGGTGCTCCTCTTAACTTTCAGATCCCTTCCTGCTGCAGCGGCGACGTTGCTCTCAGCAGGAGGATGAAGTTTTATCGCCTGATAACTCAAGTGTGCGCTTCTGACGCCTCTTCGCAGGCCTCGTTTACCTCGCTTCACCCCTGTCCCTGCGTTAAAGGTCCTTTTCACAAGGCTTCGGGAGAAGGAGTTGCATCCCATTAGAATGGCTGCCTTCTCTCTTCTCTGTGTTATTGAAGTCGCCCTGGAGGCGCATGCTGGTGGGCAGTTCTAGAACGGACACACAGTGCAAAAATAGCAGTTGTCATCAGGGATTTGTCACAGTGAACTTTAGTTTTGAAGCCTGGTTAAGCATCTGAGGCAGAGCACTTTTCTGGTTTTATCTCAGGTCACTACCTCTTTCACCCCTTGCCTATTGGAGGTCTCACTAAGCAACTTAGGTACAGAAAATAGATAGATTATTACTAATGAACACATGCTAGTTTGGTTTTTGTATTGGTGGTGCTAAGGGTAATCCACAAACTCACTTAAGGAGAACCTAGTGCAAACTTGGCATTGATGCTGTCAATACAATTGTTTGCCATACAGTAAGAGGAGTATTGATGTCGCTATGTGGTGCTTAATTGACAACAAATACAGTACTGAACTAACATCAGTCAGCCTTGATATTTAAAATATGGATTTGTGCTCTACTGTGGCAGGCTTAACCATTTGATATCCTCTTGTCAAGGTCAATTTTTAAGGAGCAGTATATGCACACAGCCTCTGAGTATCTTGCACTTCCTTAACCCTTAACTACTTCCCAACTCAAACAATTGGAAGGAGATCTTTATCACCGGTCACTGTTCCCACTGTTATTTTTGACTATATTTTGGTTGTGGTCGTCCGCTGTGAAAGCAGAGTCCTGTTCTCTTTTATTATTTTTCATTGACACAGAGTCTACAAAAAGTTTACATGACAATGTCCTACAGAACCTGTAATGTTGTGGACAGTTGATCTTCTCAAATATAAGCAAATATCTGGGAACATTAGAAGAATTATACTGTGGTGTTGAAAGCCCTTTATGTGATACAGTTGTATTGGTTTGTTTTAATATCTGTCAAGAATGGTCTCTATTTCATGAACCACTTTATTAACATCAAATCAAATGGGCAAGGTACTTAACCCCCAAGTGCCTCAGTAAATATCCAGCTGTATAAATGGATAAAATTGTAACTGATGTAAATCGCTCTGGGTAAGAGTGTCTGCTAAATGCCAATAATGTAATATAATACATCCATGAGGTTTTATTCATGTTTGAGATGGAGACAATTCATAGATGAATGAACTCATTAAAAAAATACCATCACCCTTTGATGTCCTTCCTACAGTGCACAATATCAGGGAAACAAAAAAGTTCTCAAACGTTATGCTGTTTGACAGTCTTGAAGTGTTCATAAAGGATGACACAAGAGTAAACAGCAGGCAAAGATGGCGACCAATAATGACAGGCTGTTTGTACAGTGAAGATCACAGTTTCAGGCAGAGCACATTGATTTTCAGAGTCTGAAGTGTCTGATTTTGAGGAAGTTTCATTCTAGATTCATGTCTTTTTTTGTTCTCATGCTGAAGGACATGATGCACACAAGCTTGCAGACTCAGACCAACCTTCGGGTAATTGCCTGAGGTGCTGTGCCTATCACTCTCAAGGACTTCAGCATTTATTCCCATCAGCCTGCGCTTCTCTCTCCTCATTTATGTCAGAGCCTGGGAGACAGAATGCTTTTCCACCATTGGCAGTGCTTGCCTATTATTTATTTGTCTGTATGTGTTTCATTTTATTCTTACGCTTGAGATGTTGCATTTGAGTTTTAGTCAGAGTAGGAAATGAACTGCGTTGTAGTGTGAGAGCTTTCATCATTCAAATGCCTGTTTAAAGGTAACATTTTTTAACTGTCAAGAAAGGGAGTTGTCAAAAGAAGGATTTTATTTTGGGGCCATCCATCTCCATCTGTCATCTGACTGTCCTTTTTTTGGATGATCACGCATGGAAGTTGATGAAACCTGACTGAAGCGTTGTCGTCAGGACTCCCCAGAGCCTCGATTTTCAGGTCACAAGGTCAAGGGCCCAGAGGCTTCTGATAATCATTTAATTACAGTTTCAAACCCAGACAAATCTGCACTTGCATTTTCAGAAATAATACAGAAATATTATTGTCCCTGATCTGTGTAAGCCTGCTGATTTTCAGATTAAAGGCCAAGGTCACAGAGATTCCTGTTTTTTTCCTCTCCAGTCTCAGTTGCTATCACTGTTCCCCAGAGTCCTACTATCACATTAAAAGGCCAAACATGACAGGCTTTTCATAAATTAAGTTACAAGTGACTTCATATTTAGGGATTTACATTTGTCATAAAACAAATGTACATGCCTGTCCATTATGCATTCTTGCAACAGTTAATTACCTCATTGTTTGTTCCAAAGTATACAGGTCACCTACTTGCAACCTCCAGTTCTCTGCATTGGATTAATTCTTACAAAAGTCTCAGAGTTTCACAGCCCTAGTTTCTGCTCTATACTTTAAATACAGGTGGGTGTCTGCTCACCCACAAAGGACTGTCTTCAAATATTTCCAGTCTGGCAGGGTGTGATTCATATTGAACCTTGTTTGATATGAAATGAGTGATGAAGCTATGTCTTATTTATAGGCATAGAAATAACTTTAAAAACATGTTTTTCAGGTTAAGGTTGAGCAGTCTGAAGCTACGTTTGATAGTCTTGCCTAGTTTTTCCTGGTATCAGGAAAACAGTATGTAGGACACATTAACCTACATATTTGGCAGTCCAGAGTCTTTTCGATGTTTAGTTCTGTGCACTAGGAAAGGAGTAATGGGGACTGATCATAGATGCACATTCTAGTGTAGTGCCTTATTCAAAACAACAAAATGTTATTAGGGACATTGTCCAACAACATTACTAGAACAAGGCCCCCTTTTAATTGGACAGTACAGTGTGGTTATGATATAGATCAGGCACCAAAAACATGTGCATCCTTAATTATGATTTTATTTACTGGACTTCTCTTGTATATGTTGGAAAACCCCACCAAAGAATACTTTAGTTGACCTTTAAAAACTTAAATTTTAAAGATGTAAATGCAGCAGTTGTATTTTAGCACTCTTGCAAACAAAAAAGATCTGAAGTTTAATGAATTCCTAAATGTCAGCCCCATCAAGGTGGTTCCCATGTTGATGTGGACAAGCAGGTCAGGCAGAAAGAACTATAAAAATGAATGTGTCTGAATATAAAATCAGCGAATAAGAGAACTGAAAGTATCCAATATAAAGTAAAAAATATTACATTGATGCAAGTGATGATCCACCTCCTTGCCCCAAGGTCTGTTAGTTTTGGTGCTTTGTCTGAAACAGCTTAAATGGAGTGGAGATCACGTTGATCCCTACCTACATCTGTTCGTAAGTGTTTGAGAGAGCGTCTGTTTGTCTTTGGAACTTACCAGGTAAGAGAGGGACCTGTGAGACTGTTCTGTTAACTTTTGTCTCCAGAGGAGCAATCTGAGTATGAATGTTAAATATTTAATGATAGATAATATTAATTAGACTCTTTGAAGTCAAACCTATTCAGCCCCAGGCCATAGCAAATTGGCATGGCACCATATGCAATGTGTCAGTGAGTCTGGGAGTATGATTGCTGGTTGCATCGTCTTCTGATCGCTGCTCTGTGTCTGAGAATGAGCTCTGCAGACATGCTTAATGTGGTGGGCCACTAATAGAAACCTGTGCTTGGTTACATGACACCATGGTGAATCATACAGTGGATTTTAGCATTAGCAACAGCTCTTTCCACCCACAGTTTTTCAGGTGATTCAGGAGAGTGTGGCGTATTGCAAGTGTTTTTTGTTGTTTTTTGAAGAGGCCAGTTAAAAATCATTTGGATTTCTATCAATTGGTGCTGTTCACTTCAACGTGTTATTGAAATAATCTATTAATACCCAAACCAGCAGGCTGTGGCAATGTGCAGAGCGAGTCGGGACAAATTGTTCAATTGCCAGTACTGGGAGTCGATATTACTGTCGTCACACTTGCATGATTCTCATTCAGGGCAACGTACAATACATAGTCAATTGATAGCAGATATAATATACAAATAAAATGTTATATCTGAATAAAATTTCAGAATGAAGTGTACTTTCTTTAAGACTGAATTATGATTAGTAATTAGCATGTAGGTAGTTTAAAGCAAGCTGAGGAGCAACAACATATTATGAGAGACTCAAGTGTTTGAAGTGAAAAAGAGAAAAAAAATAAAATGATGCAAGAATAGGATAAAAATGAAGGACAGTAAGCAGTGGAGCAATTGAAGGTCTATGAAGATTCGGGAGGAGAATTTTTATTTCCCTCCTTCTCCTCTTTTAATTTTTCGTATGCAATCAACAAACCCATCCCATCCAAGTATAAAAAACCCACTAACCACTTCCTTTTCATGTCAGCTGTTCATGGCATCTCTCCTTCTTATTTCAGTTCCTACTAGGGGGTTGTATCCACTGAAAAGTTGTGTCTTCAGGTCAAATGACTGCTACCTGAGTTCATTGAGTACAGTCTGTTTAAGGGAGGAAAAATGCAGAGAGTTCCGTGGCAGCTGATGAGATAAAAAGGCTACTTTAAGTCTGCACTGCTCCAGGACCTTGACTTTGGTTCCACAGGTACTCCGGCAGAAGCAGGCAACTCCACGGTGGGGACCCTACATCGGGTCACAGCCTCCAAAGAACGTGAATTATGTGAATATTCTCAGCCTGTCACCGCACTGTGTTTTGTAAGAGGAGCAAAAGATGGCCCCAATGCTGCCTGTACTGAGCAGCCAAAAAAAAGTCTGTGGCAGAGAAGGTTCCAAGTAGGGTAGCCAGAAGTCAAGCAGAGGGAATTATGTAGAGCCTTTCCCATCTGTGATTGTGTGAAGGCCTCATAATTTATTTGTCTGAGCATAGCCTATTTGTAAAGAGGGGAAAAAAAAGAGGAGCAGTTTATTGCTCAACCGTTCCCTGATGTAGGAAACGGTGTGTTCTCGATGAACGTAGAGTGTTGAAGTGCATGTTCAAGGGCTGTACAGTAAGCTAATGCCTTTGTAAGTGTGCTGTCATTACGAAACCTTCGCTGGGTGCTCATCAGTCTCTTTTCGTGTCATTCTTTTCATCCCCAGCAAGCTGAGGCACCAGGCCCAGAGCGAGCGGTTCGGATACAAGGAGGTGAGACATTCTTCTATATTGAATACCACAGTCTGTCACTTCCCACATATGTAGGAGAGCCACTCATTACTCGCCGGTCAAAAGTAGTCACATTTTGCCAATTCTGAGGACATGTACCAAAATCTTAGTACCTGACAGAAAATGAGCATGCACGTGCATATTGTAAAGTAAATCAGACTTGTACATCAGATTCCCCAATATAATATGTGTATATGTCATTGGATGTTTGATTCTCTCCCTCTCCAGTGCCTATATTGAAAGTGGGAACCCAAGCAATGCACTTCAGTGAAATTTTTTCCACAACACTGCAGTTTTGTTCTGTAGGTGCAGGCACTCCCTGCTGCCTACTAAACCTTCTAAACCTTCTGCAAAAGTCAGTCAAGGCTGATCCCTGAGTAGATTCTGAATAGCTGATGTAATCTAGCACATAACAGTGTAGACTTGGTTTTGAAGTCACAACCCTTCCAAGTCTTCTAACTTAGGTTGGACAGCAGGTGACTGGCAAGACTGACAACAAGCTATAATATATGTTATTGTTGTTGTGTTTTGGTAATGCATGAGTTGCAGCTTAATTCCAGTGCTCCATAAGCTGTCTGTGCCATGCAGTATTCAGCAGATTCAGGAAGAGTGTTCTGTAGAACTGAGGAAGTGTGGCTGGACAGATCAAACACAAGGGTCATTATGTCCTGCAGGCTTACTTGTAGGAAGAGTTTAACATGGCTCAAATCATCCAATTTCTATGTTTGAGTAGGTGTGTTGAAGGTTAGGTTCATTTTTAACAAAATTCTCCTTTATCAGGTTATACTCAAAGGTGATGCCAAGAAATTAAATCTTCATGGGGTAAGGATAGCATGGATTACTCACATGTAGCAAATATATTAATGGATTATGCTAACTTTAATGTTACATTCAATCAATTTCTTTGATAGGTTGTGTTACAATGTTTTACTATAGGATAAGGGTTTTCACAATGAACAATCACAGTAAAACAGTGCTACGTTCAGGAAAGTGTTAAGACAAGGTGGGCTTGAAACAAATCCAATTATGTGTGTGTACCTGTTTTAGAATATCACAGATGTATTTGTTCTTACTGAATGCACTTTTATTCTGTCTCAGTCATTCCTTCCTTTTGAGCCCGTCTTACAGTAATGTGCAGTAGGCAAATCAATGTCAGGTGAAGGTGATTAAGATACATTAATTGTTAATGCTCGCTGTCAAATCTAATTCTGTCTTACACTGGCAAAATTTTGCTCTGTCTCCCTGTCTCTCTCTCCCTCTTTGTCTCACTATCACAGCAGACGTGCGCTGTTTGCTTGGAGGATTTCAAAGTGAAAGATGAACTAGGAGTGTTGCCATGCCAACATGCCTTCCACAGGAAGTGAGTAGGGAATGAGAGCAGGGAAGAGGGCTGCCACTGCTTGGGGTTTATAATGGCAGAGGTCTGAACATCACAGAACAGTAATCTTCCTGAAAATATCTGTCTTTCGCTGGTGGCATTTTAACACAGTAACCTCAAAACAGTGCAGTCTAACAGGAAAACAAATCCTTTCCTCTGCAAAGGGCATTGCAAAACAAACATAACTAAACTTCTAGCTTGAAGGTCAGGTTTGAAAGCAAACACCCTTTTAAATGTCTTCCAGTTATGAGTCCTAAATGCAGAATAGTTTTATCCTTGGTTTCAGTTCTTTATATGCGTGCAATCTGCTTAGACTCTGTTTGGGAATCATTATTTCCTGGTAGAGATATCTTAGTGATGTGATTTATTATTCCTGTGACATACTCAAAAACCCATGGACTAGCAGACTGTCAAATTCAGCAGACTCTGTGTGGTCTCATGCCTCTGGTTTGCTGGCCTCCCTGATCCCATTGACAGGATGACTATCACTGAGTGGGGCAAGAGGTCTGTCTCAGTATGGAGTGAGAGGTGACTGTGCAGAGCTGCATGTTTGTGAAAATTAGCCTTAGGGATGCTGGGTAAAATTGGGTCTCTAACCCCTCTTCCTGTGCTCGCAGGTGTCTGGTGAAGTGGCTGGAGGTGCGCTGTGTGTGCCCCATGTGCAACAAGCCCATCGCGGGGCCCCCAGAGCAGCACCAGGGCATCGGAACGCTGCTGGACGAGCTGGTGTAGCCCGGCAACCCCCAAGGAGAGCAGTCTAGACAAGACATTACAAAATGAGCCAACACTCCTCAGCCCGCACACAAACACTCTCAAGTCCATGGTGACACACACGTCTGCCTCAAAAGGACACACTCAAGTTCAGAAACAAAACAGAGAAAGCCAGGGAACTCTAGTACCAGCCCCACCATGGTAAGGACGGTGAATAAAAGAGACAGACTAACAGTGTAGTGGGAAATGAGGGGGAGGATGCATCTTCAGTGGTGCCCGATGTGCATCTGTGTGACACGCGATGTAGGTTGGAGGTGTCGGGTTTGTTCTCGAGTGAGAGTTGCTTTCTATTTTGTTGTGAAATGGACCCAGCCAAATGCTGATAAATTTGAGACTGGGTTCACAAGATTTTCTTGCCCATGGCTATTCAGCAACAACGCAAAAGTGACTTCAGATTTGTGAAGATATCCACCAACCAAGGATAGATTTTTTTAAGGCAGATTATAAATGTAACTGAAATGCAAGTCAAGTGCAAAATTTTGGCATCTCAGTTGCTTTCTGAGATTGACACTCTTGTACAGGATGAATAGCCAGATTTGCATTTTTAGATTTTTAGAGTTGTATTGCATTGTCAGTCACACCCACGTTTTTCCTATTGGTAAACCTGCGATTGTGTCAGGTAACATACCAGGGAATGGGTAGATAAATCATGCATTAGTCCACAGACACTATGTCTGCATTCCTGTTTGTGACATATACTTACACCCTTTCAGTCAGATTTTGAACAAAGGGACTGTAGTTTAGGCTTGCTCTATGTTGTGTGACATTTCTAAAGGGAAATGACAACACGATCAGATAAATATGTAAGTTCAGTCACTACCTTAATGTCTATTTTTCCATTAATTTTCAGTGTCAGAGACCGAAATGTTAAAAAGGGATAAAGTCACTTTGAGTCTTATGAGTCTTATCAAATCTGGTTTTGATCTGTGCTACATTTTCATGTTTAGTACTTATGGTTCTGTTTTTAATGCCACCCTTATAGCTTATCGCAGTGAATATCAGTCACTAAACTCGTTAGGTCTACTACTAACAAGCAAACACTGCCCAGACTGAGCACAGCACTAAGCACAGTAACAACTGTTTCAAAAGGTCATTTCTGCAGTTACCTGGGTCATGAGTTGGGTGATGGATTTTCCTGCAGAAGAATGTGTCTTGAAAAGACGACTGCCTTGTAGCCTAGCAACCTGTGAACCATTTATTTGTGGTCACTGACGGCAGCACGCTCTGCGATCAATTGATTGAGCAAATGGAAAGTTAATTTTGCGGAATGTACGTAAGCCGTTGTGATCACTGAAGGTCAGTTCATTTGCCAAAAAGTATCTTTCAGACAACAACTAATCTGAATGTGAAGTCATGAAATGACCAGATAATGGAGAGTGTAGTTGATGAAATACTAAAGGTATAAATGTTGCTGCCAACCATAGTTTTGGTGCCAAATTGTGTCCTGTTTTTTTTCTTTTTTTTCCACATATTGACACTTCTTTCAATTACAAATAATTGTATCTTTTCCATCAAAAAATGAAATTGATCAACATATTCAGTAATTTATGATTTACAGATATCCTAGGAAATATGCAAGATTGTGAGTCTCCAGAAATATGGTTGGCCTCCTTCAGTGAAAGCGATGCTCTGATCAACACTATGTTATGTATATATATATGTACAGAGGGATGTCAAGGAAAATGGCAATATCCACCAGCAAAGTGCCTGACATTTATACTGCATGCATTTTTGTGTTCACCTTAACTGACCATACAGAGGATCAAACAGATATCTGCAGAACGTTTTTTATGCTTTGTTGAATTCAGTTTATCTGTGTATGTATCGAGTTATTTAACTGGGGTGGCCACCACCAAACCGATGATTACAAAGGTGTACAATCTGATTATTGTTTTGGTTGTTTGTTTTTTTTTTCTTTTGTATAATTGTCGGGGGAAATAAATACAACAAAAACAAAGATGGTTTTCATTTTTACAAGTACAGTTTCATATGTTCCCCATCAACCTGGAGGTGGTCAGAATGCGTGTCCAGGGCATACTTTATATATTTTGAGTCTTTTCAGTGGTAAAATGTCTGTGTAAAAAATTATGTATACACTATATGGACAATAGTATACGGACGCCTGACCATTACATTATAATGACATTGCATTCAAATACATATACTTTAATATGGAGTTGGTCCCCCTTTTGCAGCTATAACAGCTTCTACTCTTCTTGGAAGGCTTTCCACAAGATTTTGGAGTGTTTCTGTGGGAATTTGTGCCCATTCATTCTGTAGAGCATTTATGAGGTCAGGCACTGATGTCGGACGAGAAGGCCTGGCTCGCAATCGGCGTTCTAATTCATCCCAAAGGTGTTCAATGGGGTTGAGGTCAGGGCTCTGTGCGGGCCAGTCAAGTTCTTCCACACCGAACTCATCAAACCATGTCTTTATAGTCCTTGCTTTGTGCACTGGGGCACAGTTGTGTTGGAATAGAAAAGGGCCTTCCCCAAACTGCTGCCACAAAGTTGGAAGCATAGCAATGTCCAAAATGTCTTGGTATGCTGAAGCATTAAGATTGCCCTTCACTGGAGATAGGGGGCCTAGCCCAAACCCTGAAAAACAGGTGTGGCCAAATACTTTTGTCCATATAGTGTATCTTCTTTTTGACTTGCGTCTCTGCTTTTGCTCTGCTTCGGTTTGTTTTTCCTTACTAGCATTGCTTGCAGTTTTTGTGCTAACAGGTTCAATTTTTTTTTTCTTTTTGGCATAGAAGAAAAAGGGGATCTTATCAAAAAAAAAAAGTGTCCCTGAACCTCTTATTTTCATAAATATTTTGTTTAATTTTGAAAAGTAACTTTGAGACATTATTTGTGCCCTCACCAGCATCAACACAGATTTAGGGGAAAATTAATCTGTGAAAATGTAGCTTTAGAAATCGACACAATCTCACTGCAACTCTGTAGATGAGAGCACTACCTTTTTATTGATTATTAAAAGGAAACGTATTTAAATGATTTTTAAGGTTTGAATTTTAAATGACTGGACATTTGCTATCTCATAGCTTGGAAATGCCTACATCTGTAGTTGTTTTAAGTAAGGTCTGAAAAGCAGCAAATTATATTAAACATGCCTTCCATTGACAGTGGGCATTTTGGTGCTATAATTTACCGTTAAAAACTCATTCAACAGTTTTTTCCTCGATAACAAATACTGCATCAGTTATCCAAACCTGGTATGAGGCTTCTGTAGGCCAGAAATAAAAAAAACTGCACTGAAAACCCATTTCATACAGCCTCTGCGAAGGTGTTTCCGGCGCACTCTTGTGGTTAATATCAGCACTTGTCAAGTTTTTCGATGAGAAGGAGGACGAGTGACACAAGTGGACACACTGGTTATTGCAGGTAAATAATTACAGTGCAGTGCTGGTTCTTTTAAATTTACAGAAAAACACAACCGTCAGTTCATCTTGAGTGATTACATTTGAGTGAAAAAAAAATCTTTAGTAGTTAAAGTTTTTATTTGTCATGAATAAAAAGACCTACAGAGCCTTTTGTTCTACTTTTCCCCTTTACAATTTCGGGACTGGAATACAGTCACGGTAATTGATAGTCGCTTATCGAAATGTGACCCCAAAACCTTCAGATACTCAGACCTCCATACCCAGGGTTCCTAACCTATATGCAATGACTAACTCTCAGACTAAATAAATCAAAGATTTAGTGGTTCATAAATATGTCTCAGTTTGAGGTTAGGACAACCCAGATGGGTATTTCGGATTATTGCATATAGTGTCTTCACGTTCTTTCAAGAAAATCTCTTTCAAAATATCTATGGAAATTTGTAAATATAGAATAATTCATTTTAGCAACACAACGCCTTTGGTTCTCTTAGTTAATGCATAACTGGGTGAGCCATACGTTTACTAATTAATCCATTAATATTAACATTAATAATACATTAGTACATTAATACATAATACAGCAGAGTTGCTTTCTCCCGTGGAAGCACTCAAACGCAGTCTCTTTGCCAGATCTTAACGGTGACGTTTTACCAAATTTGAACAATAATTTGCACAACATGTCTACCATGAAATCAGGGTTGTTCTAAATTGAACAAGTATGTCATTTTCAGTGATACGTTCTGTTTAAGTAGAAACTATTTCAAAAAAGAAAAACACCTCGTCGCTTTTATTCGACACTGCACAAATTCCAAAAAGTTGAGTGGACTCAAAATCCAACCAATGAGCTCTCCCCAGAATGCATCTGTAATGAATATATTACAAGACACACATTTTGCTTTCACTTAAAATTCACATAGTTATCTTCATTACATGCATTGATATCTATGCAACGGTTTATATTGTGTCTACTCCGTATTGGTTTCATGTCAAACTGAGTTTTACTTCCCCACCATATGCGAAAAGCTTTAAGCCGTTAGATATACGAATAGCTCGCACACATCTCCCGTGATCCTTCGGTTCATGAGTATGATGATTGGGTGTTTCACAGATGATCTGTGAAATGTACAGCCTAAACTTGTTACGCAGTGTACATAACCCTTCTGATCTTGAATCGAAGTACATAATCGGAAATATCAAGTTTTGGGTGTTTTTTAATGAAACTACAGAAATGTTAATGTTCATGATTAAAGTTTGAGGAGAAAACAACGTCCCTTATATTTTAACGTGTAGTGAGGTTCGGTGAAATGTGTGTTACTGTCCCAGATTTATTATTTCCTTTTCAGTATTACATAGTTGACCTTAACTAAGGTAAATTTCTTTGCAAAATTCGAGACCACGTGTCGCTAGCTGTCTGATGCAGATGCCATTTTGTTGCTAGCTAAAAGCTAACAAGTTAAGGAAACCGGAGCTAATGCCAGTGGGTACGGACGAACTGACTACGTTTGGCTAAGCTATACATAGAAATTACATTTCCTACCGCATTTAAGCAGACTTTATGCATATCAGCGACAGCTACAATTAATACTACATTTCTGTTTTTGGACAGAGTACTTAGCTAATAGCTACGTTAGCGGCATACGTCACAAGTCGGTTCTTGAGTATCGCGAGAATTTAAATACGTCGTTCACTAATTTTCAACATGGCTGCCTCCCATATTCACATGTGGTAGGCAATCTCTTGTACGTGTAATTCATGTCTTAAATATTAAACCAGTTATATTTTGGGGTAAGTTCACAAACTCTCCTGAACAAGGTCAGCAATAAGGCAGAAAAATAGTAGTTCCACGAAGATCAGAAGATGCAGCACGACGACGTAAGTAGATACCGGTGTGTGTAAGTAATGTAGCCATAGACTAGCTAGCCTTCATACAGCTGACTACTTATATTCTATTGATGAATCTTCTGTTCTCCATTAAGACCTAACTTATTAGCTAATGACACTTGTGATACCAAATGATTAAACGACTATTTATCTATAACTTGGGTTTTATACTAACGTTGTACCCATAGCGTTAGATAGGTTAGTTAGCTCCAGACTTGTGGCGTTGAGCTAACTTTTTTTTCTCTCATTTTAGGTTATTTGGGACGTAATAGGAAACAAACAGTTCTGTTCCTTCAAAGCCAAGTAAGTAACTTAGGTCTTATTTGCTACATAGAACATGCCAGGTAACTGACTAACTAATTTAACATTAGCTAACCGTTCAGTCAACTTGACACACTGTTTTGTTCAGTCTGGGTAAGTTAGTCTTTAACTTTGCTAATTAGCTGGCTACATACGTAAAGACGGTTCCGTTAACTAACTGGGAAGCAAATTGTAAAGAGCATATTAAGGTCACAACATATAAATATAACTGGCTCGTAATGGTTTAAGATTGATAGAGCCTTAATATTTACTTTCTTCGTTAGGTTGTGAATATGACTGGTAGTCACATGGTTAGCATGCTACCTTCTATTCCATTCTCTAATGTAATACACTTAGCCAGCTAGTTAATGGATTCATTTTAGAAATGAGACGTTCGTGGAATGCGTAATAATTCTATTACACTGTCGGAGCAGTGGTTAACTGTATGTTCTCTCTCACCCACCCAGGACAAAAAATCAGAATTTTTGCCGAAATGAATACAATATCACTGGGCTTTGTAACCGCTCATCATGTCCACTGGCAAACAGTCAGTACGCAACCGTCAGAGAGGAAAAAGGTACAGCAACCGGCTACTTGTCACACCTCTGACTTGGGGGGGGGGGGGGGGGGGATCATCATTTGTGAGATAAATATTTTAATAATAATGATATTGTTGAGGAATATGGAATGTTAATGTGGGGTTTTACTATGTTAATTTATGCTGTTTACCCCCAGGTCAGTGTTTTCTGTACATGAAAGTCATCGAAAGAGCAGCTTTTCCTGCACGGATGTGGGAGAAGGTGAGTGGTCGTGTCAGCTAAATGAAGAGTTTTAAGCATCATCACTGAATCAATAAGACCTACGTGGGAAAATAAATCCGATTGAATGGATTTGAGCTGATAACATAATAAAGAGCATTGGAGTGTATTGACTTGTTTCATGCATTTTTTTTTTGTAATTCTTGTCCCAACTCACAGGTGAAGTTGAGCAAAAATTACGAGAAGGCTCTGGAGCAGATAGATGAAAACCTCATCTACTGGCCTCGCTTCATCCGGCACAAGTGTAAACAGCGCTTCACCAAGATCACGCAGTACCTGATCCGCATCCGCAAGCTCACACTCAAGCGACAGTGAGTACTGTACTGGGCATTAAGTTGAGTTATGAACACTGTTGTCCAGTACTCCGGAACAAGCTGAAATTGCAGAACCTGCAGAGTGAAAAGTAGTTGTGGTTTACTTGCAAGTAGGGGTGAGGGGGGTTTGTATATACAGTACTGGTCAAAAGATTAGACATACCTGATTAAGAAAATGGGAAACATGCATTCAAGACATTTTGATCTAAATATGTATGCATAAATGCTTGAAGTTCTTAGACAAATAAATAGTGACGTTGATACCTATGTATGAATTTCTTTCCAAAAAATGAGTTTTATATATATATATATATTTGGCTACATTGAAAAATCTAAAATAATTCTGAGATAAAATAAGTTTTTAAGTTTTGATTTGTTTAACACTTTTTGGTCACTGCATAATTCCATTTGTGTTATTTCATAGTTTTGATGTCTTTATTATTATTCCAAAATGGAAAATAGAAGAAACAAAGAAACGTGTGTCCAAACTTTTGTGTGGTACTGTATATTGTTATGGTTATGGTTGGTTGCAACAGCATGTGTATGAGTAGGTGTGTCTAAACTTTTGACTGGTACTGTTTTTAGCATCTCAATCACAGATACACCATAACATGTGATTGTATATTAACAAATCTTTTTTTTGCCCAGGAGAAAATTGGTTCCTCTCAGCAGAAAAGTGGAAAGGCGAGAGAAAAGGAGAGAGGTAAATATGGGTTTGCAAACCGTTAAGAAGTTGGATGGTGGTTGAGAATCAACATTGCCATGGTATTACTGTGTGAAGCAGGTGGATTGTTTTGTGAGAAAACAGTCAATTATATTGCAGATTTATATTAATCACATGTATTTTTCACAAATATAACTGTAGATTTTAAATTATAACACCAATGGAAAACATTTGTGAATAAACAATGATCATATTGCTCTACATTCTTAAGATAGGGTCTAGTATTGTTGTTTTGGTGGTATATGGAGCATGCGTGTTTTTCATAAAATTATTCAGGTTGGCTTTTGTCTCTCCTTTATCGTTTGTAGCTAGACAGTGTTGTTGGTTTGATATCATTTACAGTTGTAATGTGAAAGCGCTCACAGATACAGAGGGTATCTGTGACAGGGAATTAATTTGGTATCAGAGTTCCAGAACTGATGTATGTAATTTTCTGTACTTTATTTTTTTTTGTATTGTAGGAAAAGGCCCTTATCGCTGCCCAGCTGGATAATGCCATAGAGAAAGAATTGCTGGAGAGACTGAAACAAGGAACCGTAAGAATTTTTCCATTAATAATGCAAAAAATGTATTGCTCTTATATGTCAAAAATAAAGGTTAAGCAAGAACTGCTCTTTGATATTTTGCATCTTGATATCAGTGCTTTTAAATGAAAACATCTCTAAATACTAAAATATGTTTACATGGAACAGTAGGCATGTTTTATGACATTTTTTTTTTTTTTTTTTGTTCCCCACCCCAGTACGGAGACATCTATAACTTCCCTGTCCATGCATTTGACAAAGCGCTAGAGCAACAGGATGAGGAGAGTGAGACGGACTCATCGGAGGGTGAAGAGGAGGAGGATGATGAGGTAAGGGAATTTAGGGGCATGTTTCTGTTGAAAGGTTGAATGGCAGCATCAAAGCATAATGACAATTCTGCCTGTCCTGATGTGTACTCTACATGCAGCAAAAGTAGGAGAGCACATTCAGACCTGAAATAATAGAATCCTTTCAAGCAAATCCGTCCAGCCATAACATTAAATGTTACTTTGCAACGTATTGTTTAATACATTGACTTTTTGCATTCTTCAGAAGAGGAGAAATACATCTTATGTGTTTGTTGCGGTCATGCTGAGATTGTACAGATTACTTCTAGCTTTTTGTGTTACTTCCATGTTTGTAGGATGTTGGGAAGAAAGAATTTGTTGCCGAGGATGAAGTTGAAGAGAGTGATATCAGTGACTTTGAGGTAAAATAACCTTATTTTAACTTTATTTATTATTTTAACTTATTCTTTTGCTGGATGAGCTATTCACCCTTTTCTGCACATTATCAGAGGTGAGAAAGACCACTTCCAAGGCTGCTTTTTAGAATATGTGCCATGCCATCATGAGAGTGCTGAACTAACTTGGTCTTTTTGCAATTACCGTTGTCTTCTCCTGTTCAAGCTGCCCATATTACACTGTCATTTAGCAAGACACGCTTATCCAGAGTGACTTACATAGGTTACAGTTTTATCCATCTGTATACTGAGGCAGCTATGGGTTAAGTACCTTGCCCAGGGGTACAACAGTAGTGCTGTAGTGGGGAATCGAACCACCAACCTTTTGGTTACAGGCCCTGCTCCTTACCACTATGCCACTGTATATCTGGTGTAAACTGTGCCAGCCGGGTCTATCCATGCTAGCTGAAGGGGCGGTTATTAAAACCAACACCTGTAATCAAGTTTAACATTTATACTAATCACACAAACTGCAGTATTGACAGTCCAAACCTGTATAATTTGTGTATTCAGTGCTATCTGAGTTCTGCATAGAGCTTGTATACACATCCAGTGAATGTCAGTGACACACGTCAATGGTGTTTAATGTATGTTTTCTGGCAGGAAATGAACAATCTGAAGGCCAGCAGCGACGAGGATGAAGATTCTAGTGAAGAGGAGGAGGAATCTGAGGAGGAGATGGAGACAGAGGTGAAGAAGCATAAGGAGGCTGCAGCCTCAAGGGCCAAGGGGAAGTCGAAAGGAAAGATGCCACTCAAAGGTCCCTTCAGGAAGAAACGGGCCTACGTGGAGATTGAGTATGAGCAGGAAACTGAGACTGTTGCAAAGAGCAAGGCCACATAGACTACCTCCACCCATAACGTACTGTGAGCACACCACCCTGCCCATGCCATACGGGATGTGATTGGCTGATTCCTTTAGTGCAATGGAATCAGTCAGTGCAGTGGAATATTATGGACCATGTTGCCTTCTGAGACCCTGATCTGAGATCTGCATTTGCTGCAGTGTCTCTCAGTCAAAGTGACTGGATTGGGCCACTGACAATATTAAAATAACATGCAAGTTGTTCTGGGTATTATATGTGGATATACATCCAATTATGTAAGTTCGTGTGCAAAATGGCAAGGTCAGTGTGTTGTATTTTTCTAACCATTCTGATGGTTTATCAAAATGGTATATAAAATGTACATTATTTTTTTTCTGAAAAGACAAAACTATCCAGTTGTCTGCAAAACCCATTTCTACCCATCTATATTTAAAATGTTTTAGTGATCTTCATTTTGGTAATGGTGCTCTGATTGCAGGCATCAGCTGTGGTTGCTCAATTGTTTCCTAGTATTATGATTGTTTGATGCCATTGCAAAATAATGATGAGGGAGACGTTTCATTTCTGCTGAAGCAGATTACAAGCAATTCTGGAAATTTGAAATGTCTTTATTTAAAAAGGTGTAGATGTGTAGAAGTACATCTTGTCCCAAGTCTAAACAATTCAAAGATGTAAAATAAAATGAAGCTAAAAACTGATTAAATGCATTTACACTCTTTGTATGTCACCATGGCACTGCCTTCATATTTCTTTAGATAAAATTCAACAAAATCAGGCTTACTTTCAATAAAACACAGTTTCAATAAACACATGGTTCCTGGGTTTATGTCCCCAAGATATACTGGGCTACACCTTGGGCAGTCAGTTTACATTTGTAGATTAGGAGGACTCACCGAAAAAGCTGAAACCAGCAGGGATGGAACTGACACTGTTTCTGTGTAACTCATCCCTCTCGATGTGACCAACACACATCGTAGGAATCTGCCCGCTCGCCATCCTCTGGAAACATGACAATGTCCAAGATTCCAAATCGCTCAAGCCAACAGATCCCACTGCAATGGGTGGTTACATATGGTTTGTTTGTCTGAGTGTGTGCGTAGATATTAGTTTGAGGAAAGGTTGGGTTTGAATCTCTAGCTGTTCAGTCCAAGTATTTGCATCTTTTCAGCTGGTGTCTATGACTTTCTTTATGCATTCCAGCACAGCATGGTCAGTACAGCTACTGTCTACCTCCATGAGGAGCACCTGGAGGGAGAAAATATTGTCACTTCCTGAAATTACCCCCATACATACACATATAATTAAATGTATTACTTAACAGACCGCTCCAAAAAACTTGCTTCACCTTACAGCACTTTTAACATGAATCACAAAAACATGTTACGTGTGCGTCAAACATCCATATAACAAAGAATGAAATTTGTACTAGACAGTATCACTCAGTACGCGTTTCAGTAAGGTGTGCAATTCAGACAATTCCTTTAGCATTATACTGAAACAAACACTAGTTCCATTTTGTCACATTGTAACTCAAAATAACATCTACCACCTTGGCTGACACAATACTGCAGGCCTGAGCCTCCTTCCCTTCTGTAGCTGAAGGGCTTTGCAAGGCCTCCTACCTTGAGTTTGCCCTGAGTGGAGTGGTCCAGTAGCATCAGGCATTGCGTGGCCTTGTCCCGGAGCTCTGCCCTCACGCCAGGGGACAGGGGGGTGTGGTCCATGGACACGTCGAACAGCAGCCTCAGCAGAGCACGCGCCAGCACAGCCAGCCTGCACTCCACTCTGCACCAGCAAAGGGGAGAATGCAAAGCGTAAGCAGAGAAATGTGTATAGGTGGACACGCTCAATAACTCACACAAGGTGGGGCCTGTGTTCTATGCCCTGCTCACCTTAGCCAGGCCAGCTTCAGAGTCCTTTCAAGAGCGTCAAGGATACTAAGTCTGGCCTGCTCTCCAGGGGCATCAGAGACCTCCATGTATCCCACAATTACCCTCTCCAATCTCTTCAGATGGCGGACCGTGACGATACCCATCCTAGTGGACAAATACAGAGGCTAATAACATGGTGCAAATATGTGTGTGTGTGTGTGTGTGTATAATATACAAATATATACATTAATTAAAAAACTGGTTAATTCTGTTAACATAAGTCGGTCATTTCATCACTGAGCATTTCAAATTTGACAGTTATATATGAGCCCCAAGTCTGACTGATGAATTTTCCATTGTTTTGAAAGGAAATAATATGGCTGCCATGGATCGGTGAAATTGTCAGTGAACCTGTTTGAATTTGAATAATTGTTAATACAAGTACTGAAAGGTAAAGGAAATATGAAATGACATGTACATCTAGCTAGCTATAAACAATATGCAATAACCCCTGCTTGTAATAAGTCACATAGGTTGTCAGCCATATTGATTTTATACAAAACACTCAAATATCAATTCTAATCCTAGTGCCGTTAACACTTATGGTGAGGTACTTGTAAAGTACTTTATCTAAACTGTGAACATAAAGTTTCTGTGCAATGCTTTTCCTATCATACACTAAGGCCAATTCTGATAAGACTTCCAGATAACTCCTTTATTTCAGTCCACCAGAGTCATTTATGTATGTAGGCCTACTTTGTCAAAAATCAATATAAAAATCAGAAATGCAGTATAAGCCTGATTTGCACACTTTACAGCATCTGATTTTGCATGATAATTTTTAAAGCATCATTTGGTACAAAGATGGACATAACTCCTATAATGCTCACAAAAATTCAAGTAAATTTGAAAAAAATGTGCAAATACATTGGTCACATGGTTAACTACATTATACTACATTTGCTTAGCAGACGGCCTTATCCAGATAGACTCACATAGCTCATGGTTTTTACATGTTTTCCATTTAAACAGATGGGTATTAACTGAGGCAATTTGGGTAAATGATCATGTCCAAGATGAACAAACTTGTTAATTATTACATTCATATTTAGTGGTCAGGCTGGACAGGAATGATTCATTTTGAGTGTAGTTTATTGTGAAAATAAGTCACCCCCCTCACACACAGTGGGATGAGCTCACCTGTCAATGAAGAGGGTGAGACTGCGGGCATACACCCGGCGCAGGGCCAGCTTGTGCTCCATCTCCATGTGGGTGAGGACCAGCCTCATCACCTCGTCGTAGCGGTTGGGCTTCCGGGGAGTCCCAGTGCTACCAGGGGGCTTCTCCAAAATAGAGAGGAGGTCCAACAGGCACGGGAGGACTACCTGAGACGAGAAGGTACGGAAAATTGACTTAAAGTGACAGATTTTAGTATGTACTATTCCATGTCTCCAAGACTGTCCTGATTTAATGCTTATAAAAGGTATGACTAACATAACTAGAGAGCATGTGCACATGTCCAAATAAAGTCGCAGGCTGATCAAATCATTCATAACTAAATGCCTTCACACTGGTGCACCCTCACCAGTGTATTACTGGACATGCCATTAAGGTAAACTGCAATGCCAATCAACATAAAAAATGCCAGTCATCATAAGACCACAAACATCTCCAGGTATACCTCTATAAGCTGTGCTTCAGATGTGTAGAGATGGTTGAATAGGGCGTGGTAGAGCACTTGGGCTCTGTTGTACTGCCTAAGATCAGCTGCAGGCTGAAACAGAAAAAAAGCATCAGTTACGAAGTTTAAAGAAAGATAAGATATTGTCCCAGTGACTGCATTTGATATATGTAACCTTAAATCAGATTAGTTCCATCTTGCAACACTGACCTTGCGCTCAGCTTCGGCACTATCTGCACTGTATGACTTGTACACATCTTGCCCTTGTGCCTGTTGTTTGCCCACTATATGCACTTTTGTATGTCGCTTTGGATAAAAGCGTCTGCTAAATGAATAAATGTAAATGTAAGCTATAATGCTGTCTTCCAGGGGTCTCATCCCTGAGCGGGTGAAGGGCTGGTTCTCTCACCACATTGAGTATGATGTGATGCAGACAGCGTACACCCAGAACTTTGTTCTCAGTGCGGTAATCATCTGACATCAGAAGGGAGGGAGGAAAGACTCTATCCAGGAACTCGGCCAACCATGGACGACCCACATGGATGAGTATCCAGGCAAAGACATGCTTTGTGGACTGGTTTCGCTTCCAGGTCTCTCTGCAGAGGAAAAGACAAAGAAGTTATAATAGAACAAGTGCAGTACTTCCAAGCTTTACTGCATCAATGTCTATTAGGCCACAGTAGAATAAAATGTTGTGGTTTAATTTTTGGATCCATTTTGAAGTCTACCTAAGCATGTTTCGCCATAGAGGAATTGCAGTCTTTGTACCCTTCAAAAAGGAGAATACATTGGGTTCTTACTTTCTTAATTCTGGCTTCAGAATTTCCAAGATGGCCCCCAGGCATCCTGCCTCATCACCCGGAGCCTCCCCACACAGCAAATGGGCGACAGACACAAAGCTCCCCCCCTGGACGACTGTGTCCAGGAGCTCAGATGCTGCCGTTCTGGACGCCTCACTGGTCCATGGCTGATCCTCCAGGTGGGTTACTGCAAACACGCAGAAAAGAGGCGCCAGCGCTCGTGCAAGCTGACTCGGGGGAGACGCGGGACCGCTGCAGTGTGGAGTCTCTTTTCCAGTCCCCAGTCTGCGCAGCAGGGTAAGCAGCACTGCGCAAACTGCGCAGGCCCTGTCAGGAATGGCTGCATAAGAGCGTGCTGGGAGATCCCCGCTGTCCGCCTCGCAGAGGGGCAATGCGGCAAACTGAGTCAGAGAGCTCACAAGGTCCAGGTATGCGTTCTCCACGCTGATGCCCTCATCACTGCAGCACTCAGAGAGGAGCAGGTGCACCTCTCCGCTTTCAAACATCTGCTGGACATTCTTCAAGGCATCCACCCCCTGTTCCACCGAGGAGCCTGCAATTCGAAGGCTGTCCTGGACCCGGGACAGCACCTCACGCACAGAGCGGGCTGACAACTGGCCACGGGTTTGGGACTCACCAAACTCACGTCCCTCTATTATTTGGAGGTCTTGAAGAGTGTCGGACAAAGCCATTTCTGAGATGTCTCTGTTGAGTAAAATCCAAACGCGTTACACGTCAAGAGAAAAAGGACACATTTACGGGCACGCATTTAATTTGCACACGTGTGTGATTTTACACGATGTACCGAGAAGGGATGTTACTTTTAAAGAAGCATACAAAAATTTCTGGTCTAAACCCCAATTGGATGATCGACCCTTTGCATGCCTCTCTAGCTACAGGCATGAATCGGTTTCATTTCTAACCATGAGTCACGAAATTCAGATAACTTCAATTTCCCAGTCAACGGCACGAAAAATAAATGCTGCATTTCCTAGACACTTAAATACGATATGTGTAGCTAGCTAACAAGTTAGTTAAGGATTACAATATTTATTTTCAAAACAGCATTTCTATAGAATACTGCAAACGCTGTTCAAAGCACAGTTAGCTAGCTAGTTTGAAATTTGTTCAACAATGACCGTTTACGAACAACCTAGCTAGTCTGCATACATTACCTTTCACGTTGTGTTTCTCTCATATAACTAACATGACGAATCACAAACAATTTGCCTTCTCAGTCCCCGACAAGCGACAGCTGAGGCGAAGAAGCAATGCAATACTGAACGCCATGCTTCTAAGAGCGCAACGTCAAAATACGTCCCTGTTCACTGGGGAAACCTGGACCCATATCCAAAAAGGTCCGCATTTATAAGATTGCTCTCTGAAGTCCACAGGCTATCAGCAATTTTATTACAGAAATATTAACATACGACACGAGTTCTTAATGCAAACAAACTAAAAGAATTTGACTTTATTCTGCTTTACATTTATTGTGTATAAAATGCAAATAGATCTGTTGACTTCTGAAACGGATGCTTTATGTAATGGCAATGTCATTTTCCTCCGTCCATCCTTTGAAAAAGTTGTTTCATACAATTGGCAATATCATCTTTATTGGGAAAGTATTTTTTTCACATTACGCCTTTTCGCAATGAAATGTGCATGAGATGAGATGGTGACTGATGATGGCGTTGAGGAGTTGTCATTTAAATTCATCTATTTTATTACACAATGTGATTTAATTGTGTATAGAAGGAATTTTGTTCAGATGAATGGCCTACCCATCTGACTAATCAATAGATTGCATCACCTTTATATGGAATTACAGAGTTAAATGGAACAAGAAGACTATAAGTAAAGGCGGTATTACACTACATAATTTAATCATAAGAAATTATGTAGGATTAGAGATGATAAGTGGTGATTATCTTTTTCTAAACAAACACTGTGCAATGTCACATGATTTTTTTTTTCAGAATTCTAAGTCAACAGCGTTAAAATATAAGTATTTTTTTCTTTACAAGAGGTTTTGGTCACAAGAGGGCGTCTATTCTAATAAGAGCCTCTTAAAAATCCATCAGGACAATTCTCATTGGCACGACAAAATGTGAGATTTTCACACATATTACAAGCGATTTTTCCATTGTACAGTCACGATGACAAACTTTGACTGGTTCAGTATATTCTGATCCGAGTTTCATCCTCCATCCTTCATCCGAGCTTTCCATCTCTTTCCTCACTGTCTCTCCATCTGTCTTCGTCGTTGTCTCATCTGTGTAGCATTGCAGCATTGCTTACCAGCCATGTGCTCAGCCCGATGCACGTGTGGTAGGAGCCTGTATACCCCGCAGCCATGACGTTGTCCAACAGGCATTAGATTTGGGAAAACATAAAAGGGCTGGTATAAAGTAGTGATTACAACAAAGGCAATAATCAGGCATTAAACCCTTCAGCTACCCTCTCTGTGAAGATCACAGGGGCTATCGTACTGAACAGACATAGGGATATAGCTTCATTGTGTGCGACAAGGCTTCTGCCAAATGACGCGCTGCTTAAACGTTTTTGTTCGTAGTTATTCCAACTCATTTAGAATGGATTGCCAGTTCGAATGAGTTTTTCCCCCAACAAAACAAAATTAACAAAACTTTTTGAAGGATCTATTTCCTGTACATGTCTTTGATGATAATTTCTCCGGTCTTTACTGTTTAGCTGATATTAAAAGCTTATGACTTTAAATCGCTTATCCTTTTTAGACTACCCTTCCTGTGCTGTAAGACTTGGTTGCACCTGAAAGAGTTTTTTTTACGTGCATAACGTCCAGGTCACCAGGAAATTGGATTAATCCTTACCGTTACCCGTCTTCAAATGACGCAAGTGTTTTTTATAACCATGTTTATTGTTATCTGAAACCTGGAGCAGGTCTGAAACATTTAATTAAACAAATGCCACCCTTTTCCCTCATAATGATAGTGCAAACACAGGCTTGACTCTGTTGATTCAGCTTCCATCAACCAAAGGGGAGGCATATTGGTGTGGGAAGTCTAATGTCAGCATATGGATAAATATAGATATTAAATCTAAAGGATGACAAAGCCATCACCTCAACATTTGCGTGTCCCTCCATTGAATAACAACGGAAAACAGGAGAAACGGAACACCCCGTTTCTGTTGGATATGAAAGATGAATCATCAAGATCACGTGCAATACTGGTAGCTGCAGTATAGTTCCACTATTGTTATAATTTAATTTATTTAAATTATTTATTTATTCATTTATCATATATTGTTTTGTCTTATATACTATACATTATAAAATAATGGATAGATGTAAAATAACTAATCCTGAATGCACACATTTTGGATTAGAATAAACTGAAAAAAATGGAGTTACGATCCATTTCTGCGTTGTTTTTAGTCAAGGCAAAACCACCTCCACTGTACATAAGATAACTTGCTAAATAATTTGCTAAATAAATTATTATATAGAAATGCACTGTTATACACAAAGTCAATAATAGTCCAACTGTTGCAACTGTATAGTGCAACTGTCATTATGAATACTTTGATTGTTAATAATAACAACAGTAATGAGGATGATGTTCAGATGATAGATGTACAATAGATGTAGATGACATTCTACTGTTAAACATACTAGGGTGCACAAATCTCATTTGAAAGAATCAATGGCACAAAGTCCCTAAGTACAGGGACCAGATCAGTTCATTCAATCTTTCCAATTACATAAGCAACTGAGAACATGACTGTTAGTGAGGTAATCAAATATAATTTCTGCAGATGGCTCTGAGAGGCAAGCCTTTTTTCAGTTGCTCTACTTGCAGACTCAAGTTTGTTATTTATGGGATGTGGAAATTGAAAGTACAGGCGCTGAACTGATGCAGATCTTGCCCTTTCTGTCCTTTTTCTTTCCATCTCACCATCATTTTCCCTCTTTGATAAGCAGTAAACCCTGTCTTAATATAGAAACTAGCCTCAGCTGAGAAGGAAATTAAAGGTGAGTCAAGATAGCCCTTCTGTTAACAGATAAAAATGTATTTACAAAGAAACGTGGAGACGTAGGCTGTGAAAAGGAAAGCATATTGAATTTTACAACATTCGAACTGTAGCTTAGGAAAAAAAGGAATAAAATGTTTCCTCGTTCATCCAGCAGCCGTGAGGATGTGTGACTCAGTTGTAGAAATGAAAACACTTCTTTGTTCAAATTCATGTGCTTTTTTAAAATTATGCTTGTGTGTGCATGTATGTGTGTATGTGTAGTAATTATCATACATTGTATTAGAATTCTATGTCAACATGTCCACATAACTTTTTCTCATTACACCTCTTTTAAACACTTTGAGCATTCATATACGACATTTAATTTGAAAGGAAAATTGACCATATGATTTGCTGAGTCTCCTTGTGTTTTTGCAAGTTAGACTGGTTTACTGACAGTGGAACCAGGTGTCTCAAGCAGGCTCACTTACATGTCTTTAGGAAGGAAGCCACTTGGTTCATGCATTAGTATAAGTCACCACTGTTTTTGTGTTAAGAAAGTCCCTCTTTTTGAACTTTGAGTGGACCATCATAGTGAGTCCTGAGACGTATGAAGACGCTTGCCCTGTGCTAAGGTATTTGCACATTTACTCTCATCAGTAAACCTCATTTCACTGACACCTGTCTGAATTCAGAGACATCTCACAATTCATACAGTGTCTACAATATTTTTAATCTTTATGGTTGAAGAGCACTTCAGCAACAAATAAGATATAAACAATAAAATGCAATCAATTGTGACGTTTGCACATGAGAGACATTTTTAATGAAGAGATTGCTACATACTGCAGCATTGAATACAGAATATGTAAGAAGCAACATAACAATATCAATACTAATAAATAACAAGGTGTGATTTTCAAGTAGTGTGGCCACTCAAGTATCAAGAATATTTGCTGATATGCTGACAAGTTTGCAGTTTCTGTCTGCTTTTATTTTAGCGGGAAATATGTGTAGTGTGTAGCTAATATTCCCATACATGTTAACCATTACTGTTACATGTCATTGTTGCAGCAGACTTATCCTTATTTGAAACCAGACATCACAGAATGATTAAGACTTTTTGCTGTAATTACTACCAAAACACATACATTACATTTAAAAAATAATAATGGGAATTTTTCCATTGATTCCCCACATTTATAGACACACAGTATATTAAATTACAATGTAGAATAATACTTCCATATGCAAATATCAGATCTGTTTGGAAATAGAGGAAAATATAACAATTATACGCTATACAAAAAATGTAGTAATACCACAGGTGGAAATCATAACATTTCCATTTTTTACTATGCCAAGTCTTTCAGTGTCAGCACTCACCAATGGGAATCCCGTCTACTAAGAGACAGCTATCCAAAAAAAAAAAAATCTGGTAACCTCACATTTTTTACCCACAAGTGGGGCTTAAGGCAAGTAAAAAGTTCAGATTCACAGTAAAATGTATTAAGGACACAAATATGAACAATACATGTTAAGTATCAAGCTCTTTAGCATGAATTGAATTTGTCAAAAACATTTTTTTTCATGTGCCACTGTTACTACTGTAATGTTGTTGTTATTAACCAGCATTGTGCTATATTCTTTATAGTTTCTCTACCATGTGAAATAAATAAGAGAAAGCACTTGCATTTCTCTTGCATTCAGGGAAAAGACTATATCAGCGATTTGTCATGACTCTTTGGTTGTTGGAATGCATTTTCATGTCAGTTTACAATAATGTAGGATGGGTTAATGTGGTATTCAACATAATGAAACATTATAGTTTGGCACATATGACAGTGACAAATCATGGAGCGTAACACCAGACCCCAGCCTTTCATTCAATGGGGCAGATTAAATCAAAACTTTGATTTGGCCCACAGATCACATGGTCACTCTGAGAGTGTTAGGGCTGGTTGACCATGAAGTAAAAAGGCTGCTTTCACAGACTCTAAAATGGGTCAGTGGTTTGATTGAAACCCCAGCCCCTCTTCTTTCTCCAGTAAGCACCCTAATGGCCTACTACTGGAGTCAAAAAAATTCCACCTCCCTTACGCACATGTCTGGGTTCTCAAGGAGGGCAGTTTGGGGCCTTCTACCTGAGCATGTGTGTGAGTGTGTGTGTGTGTGTGAGAGAGAGAAAGAGAGAGAGAGAGGCAGTGGTTGAGTCACTATTCCATGTCATCCTCGCTTTCATCACTCAATGGAAACTCACGGCACTGTCTTTGGGTGTTGTAGCTCTTCACATGCATAGGGCACTCCTGATTGATTATAGCCTGGAAAAAGTACAGGATTCACAATTCAGATGATTATTTTGTATCCTTCTCATGCTTTTGGCCATATGTAACAATTATTCACTCAATTAAAATTTCACATTATTTTGATCTCTAACTCCCCTGTGTAATCATCTTGTTGGGCTTCCACACATGGAACAGGCAACGTCTCTTGTTTCAATAAGATGGTGTATAATATAGACATTCAAAATGCCTTATTATTAGTATTATGGGTTCTGATCGTAAAGTTTATCATTCGGTGCCATTCACTGTGACAGGGAATATACATGCTTCCTTCAAGTCAGAATTAGCCATTTCATTAAAAGACGACTAGGCTGCGTTGTATTTTATGAGAACAGGATACTAATATGGTTTAATGCTAGTTCTTACAGGCAGCTTTTTTGCTGCTTTGGAAACTGCTCATATTCTAGTGTCCTTGAAGTACGCAGCTACGATACATCATGGCCACCAACAGTGCTGTGGTGTGCAGCCTTGTTCATTCTATTTGCCTGCTCAAAAATTTGTAACTCATTAGCCGGCACCATAGTGTGACCTTAGTTACTTCATGTAAGGGCAAAAAGAGCCCATTATTAAAAGCTGGATTCTTACAAAGAGGCATTGTAGTATCATACACTGGAGACACAAAATTGAGCTTAATCATGCTTCCGTTCCATCCCACACCAGCAAATACACCAATAGCGAGGCATGTTGTGGCATACAGAGCAAAACAATACTGCAGGGCAAGATATGGAGTGGAAGCCAGTTCTATGACTCACCATCTTCTCCTCTCTGGCAGCTGGATTCCTCAGGAAACAGCACATGGGTGCATACAGGATGTTGATAATGCCGATGATCACCATGAGGTAAGGGAATCCAATGGCTCTCACGATGGCGCCTCCTGTTGAAGGACCTGGAACATCAGAGAATATCAGAGGTGCTGTACAGTTTGTATTATATTTAAGGGTGATTTCACTGCAGTGTTGTGGGTTTCTATCTACTGAATGATTTTTGAATGCTGTGCCAGAGGTGTCTGAGAATGTTTTGTCAGTTTTTTATCATGACGGGGTTCATTGCTGGACACCGGTGAATCGAGCTAGTGAGAAGGTCCTTACCAATGGCAAACCCCATGCAGAAGGCTACATCAGCAATAGCATAGACGCTGCCGTATACAGAGGCATGACGAATGTCCACCAGGTATCCCATTATTGGCATCATCGAGGAATCTACCATACCTATGCCACAGAGAAGGTGGTATACACGAGGTTCATCAGCCAGGTCTTTTATCTCGTTTCATTGTTGTTCTACAGTTTTTTCATCTCCTTCAGATTTCTTAATAAATTAATCCATTACATCTCACATAGGTTACTGAATGGACCCCCACTGTGCTAATCAGAAGTAATGTAATACGATATACGTATGAATATAATCGTGTTTCACTTTTGTTTACGTGACCATTTATAATATGGTCTTTACTTACCAATTGCAAAACCTAGTCCACCGTTCGGTCCAATGAGTCCAAAAATGCTTTTTGCAAAAGGGACCTGTCATACAACATTGAAAAACAGTATCATCACTAGATCTAATGTGATGGCATTGCAGAGCAGGAAATGATGTTGAGGAGGTGGTACTCACACATAGGAGACTGATTCCAACAATGAGCATTCCTATCATGGAACACAGCCACCTGAGGGAAATGACAAACATTTAATACAGGGAATTGCAGAGGACTAGATGCATACTGGACAAAGATATATAGCTTTTTTATTTTTGGATTTGCGATAGTTGTCAACATACAGTGCTGAGCAAATGTAAAACAGTATTCGATAAATAATTATGCTGAAAATGATTTACCTTCCCATTTTGTTTGCCAGCATGCCAAATAAATTTGTGCCAATGAGGTAGGATATGCTAGCCGGTAGAAAAGCCATGCCTGGAGAACATTTCAAATGCAGTGAATTAGCAGACAAACATCATCAAGCTCCTCTTGGCTCCATTTGATGAAATTACTTCAAGAGCTAATTTAATTTATTTGATTTATGTTTTGTAGTACTTTCAATACGACCAAAGACTGAATTTTTTTTTTTTATATTCTGAACATTACAGAGATGAAACCAACTAATATCCCAACCTACTACACAACCTAATCCATATTTCTTACATTTATGTGTGAGGAAAGAAGCACCAGTAATCTGCTAAAACATTAACAATGATGTCTACACACATTAGAATACTGCAAGAAAGTCCATTATAAAGCAACATACCCAGCTGCCATTTGGGTGAGCACATGGTTTGCATCATCCATATGGGCAGGGTGGGTTCCAGCATGGCCACTCCCATGTTGGCAAAGCACAGTGACCCTGAAATCAGGGGATTGTCATTTATCACTTCTCAGCTCCACCTTTGCCTCTTTCTCCACTCTCAACCGTTTGCTTTCACTCATGTCTCTGGCAGTTCACAATACGGGGTTTCCTCTCACTCAGAAAATTGTACATTTGCTGAATAGAAATTAGAAATGTGACTTGTAGAAATTCTGGTTTCATGCTTGTGTTTTAAATATCTGATCATCAAATTCCCACAACCTACACTCTAACTGCACAAATAACATTCTAAGAGGTTCTACAGCTGTTAGTGAATTAAATCATCATACAGACCCTGGATCTTAAAATGCTGCTCCTTCCACTCTGACAGCTGATGAGGGATGAGGTTACCTGAAGGATTATCTCACCTGCGCTGATAAGGATGTAAGGGTCTTTCAGCAGGGTCAGTAATGGGGTGCCTTCCACACTCTGTAAGTCAAAGCTGAAGTTTAGCCTGGGTGACATAGTCAGCTCCTCAAACTATGGCAGTCACATCATTGGCCATTGATTCAGACACACAGTAGGTTTTTGACACATTTAGAGCTTTAGACATTTTTAGACTATGGCAGTATGATTGAGACATTTTTAGACTGTGGGAGTATGACTCATATTCACTTCAATCAGACTTGTTTTTCTCATGGTTTTAGAATGACCAAAGTATATCATTACTATTGTGCAACACCACATGTGGCAGTTAAATACAATACATTTAACAAAAACAGCACAGCACAGTGAAAAGAAAAGGCACTCACCCCTGGAGAAATCTTTGATGGCTGAAGGATGCATAATTGTAATGCTGTAGATATATAAAGAAATCAACTGACATTTAGAAAAATTGTCTGCAGAGGGAAAGTGTGTACTTTCATTTTTGCATTATTTATCTATTATTTTGAGCTTTACTTTCTTAAATCAATTTATGTTAATTTTTCACAAAAATCCCCAAAGGGCAGTCCTACTTGCCCTCTCAATACAATGTGTCTAGACTGTACACCGTGAAGGAGCTGAGAACCACACAGAAAGTGTCAGTCATTCATCATTACAGTTAAGCAGTAACCCTGTTTCACTCTCTAATTATCATTACGCTGCTGGAATGACAGTCATTCAGATGAATGAGTGCCGCACAGAGAGGTATGTGGCCATTTTCAGACCCATTAACCAGAAATATTCTGCAGTGAAGCACATTTATCAAATTCATGAAATGGGGAACATTTACCAAGGTTGATAAATGAAATTCTCAAGCTGATTTCCATTGCATCTACTGCCCTTTGTTATAGATACAGTGGCTTCTGTAGTTTTTCCGTGAGAGAGTCATGCGGCAAATGGCTCAAAAGATTCAAATGCCCTTACTTTGTGCTCTAATCCAGGCCTAATCTTGGAAGTTAATATTGATCTTGTTGACTTACCTCCATCAAATACAGCCAGAAAGGCTAGAACGAGGAAGGGAGCACTTTTCCCCACGAACTCATACATCACGCTGCCAAATGGTGCACCAACTATAAACAACAGTTCACAGATGCAGGCTCAGGCATGGTTTGTTTTGCTTCCAAATTCACCAGATGATCCTCACTTAATGAGACATATTTTATACCATACCCTTATGTAATGTATAACACCAACACAACAGATTGTACTACATATATGTAGTATTCAACCAACGTAGAGCTGTCATCTGATCCTCATGCACTGACAATATAGTTACAACTCTGGTGATTGGCTGTGCAAATCACTCTTACATGTACAAGAGGTCAGACTTTTGTTCATGAGCATCAGTGAGCGAGCAGTGAAGAACAACAAAATTTTCCATGACAGGAAAATCACTTACTGAGGACACCCATGGCCAGTCCACCCAGAGCAATCCCCATGGCAATTCCTCTCTCATTGTCATCAGTGTACACACTGGCCAGCATACCCAGTCCTACAGTAAAGCATACAGCTTAAAACACTACAGAATGACCTGTTCCCTGAATCCTTACATTGCCTGAAAGCTTTGCATCCTCTCAAGTATTGAGATATTACTCATCACTGCCACAATGCCCCTGTAGCAACTTTGTGATATCCAGCATTCCAGGGCTAAGTTAGTTCAATTAATGATCATCTAAAGGGCACCTAGAGGCGTCGTCTGAAACATTTAATTTCAGAAAAGAGTTGCGTAGGGATACCAAGCATTTATAAATTTGCCTTACAAAAGCCATCTTTTTGTGTGTGCTGCCGAAGACAGAGCGAACCCTTAGCCTTGGTGCACTGGAACTCAGAATGTGGGCAATAGGCAGCACTCATATATAATGAATGGCTGCAATAAGCATTCATGGTACCTGCCACAGAAGAAAAAGAAGAGCCGATTCCTTGCAGAGAGCGGGCCACAAACAGCATGCTGTAGGTTCCTGAAAACGCAAACACTGCCAGACAGACAGGCACAAACATTAATTATTAGCTGATTTCCATTTGTATTTGAGCAGTGATGTGCAGTTTGATAAGAGTGACACAGCAAGTACGGGAAGTCATGGAAATTTTGTTATTCCCTCCACTTGATCTCTACCCACCCTTCTGAAATGCCCCCTGAAAAATCTCATTACTGATATATCACTCCTGTCTCCTTGAAAGGGAATTGTAATCACATGCACAGTGTTAGACAGCAAGTCTGGAAATATTAGCAGCTATTAGTACAGCATTAAACAAATACTAGTGTATCTGCTTTACACTTTAGAATTCAGCAGCCTGGTACAAATCCTTCAAGGAATATCAGTAACAATACCAATGTAATGGACCCAAAAGGAAATTGTTATGATTTAATAATTTAGTGCTTACTTATTGTTGATGCAAACATAATGACAAAGCCAGCAAACATCGGTATGTGGTATCCAATCCTTGAAAGAAAGAGAGAAGGAATGGTGTGTTTGAATAAAACTGAGAAATGAGTTAGATACATTCTGCTTTCATTTCATGTCATTATTCTTTGCTCGTGTGTTGCTTTACAAGGTTACACTCCTTATTCCTTTACTATTTACTCCAATGCTTTTCCTTTCCTTGGAGTCAGGGTCTTCATGAAAACATCAGATGAAAAGTGTAATTCCAACAGGAGTTGTAACTAGAAGTTTTGATTTCTCAAATTGCTATTCTAAAGTATTTCCATTTGTTTTGTTTCATTTTTTGTGTAGTTTTTTCTTCCAGGCACGTTCCCATTGTGGCTCCTTGTGCAAGAACATGTACCTGTTGGTGAGAGGACCCACAAAGGGGTTAACCAGGAGCTGCACCACAGCCTTTGAGGCAAACATGAGCCCCACCCGCACATTCTCCCCAACCAGGAAGTCACTGTTCTCTGGGCATTTGCTCAGAGGCCCCGGGGTGGAGCCGTTTGAAGCATCGTGAGAGACCGAGTCGGACAGGTTGGCTGGAGATACGCTGGTGCTGAAGGTGGTGTTGTCATAGAGAGAGAGGATGGAGGAGAAGGTGGTCTCTTCAGAGGGTCTCTGCGTGAGAAGCTGGCTCTGGTTGGGGGCTAGGGAGAGGTCCGGCCTCTTGTACTCGGTGGCATATAGGAACGTAGGGATGATGGGCACTGGAAGAGATTGGAGATGATTTGTTTAGTTCAGGGGGACATGATGCACTTTAAAAGGCAGATGCACGGATCATGAAAAGTGCAGGGAAGGGGACCAGAAGCAAGTGAACTCGGAGTCTCCTGTGGTTTGCGACTGAACGATCGTGCACACCCTGCAAGATGCAGGATCACTGCCGGAGAGGTGAAGGCCGAATATTGTGCTGTCTGTCCAATTTTACTCTCCGTACTTCTTAGGTCACGGCCAGTAAAGGTCAACATTGTGATCCCTCCCTGCTGAATGTCAGCTCTGAAGCTGAATGCAGTGCAGTGATCAAATGCTGCGAGCAAAAAAATACACTAGCAGCGTATGAGTAAGAGCATGTAAGATGCAGTAAGTTACATACATCTACATTTCATCAGGTTATTTTATCAGGCTACAGTTATATATAATCAGACTAACATAAATCCATACACTGTATGTATATATATATGATTATATTACCCTGCATTGTTCCTCACTGGGCTCTCTCATTCCCCCCCTCCCACCACCACCACACCTCCACCCCCATTTGTATGTGAGACTCACCCACAACAGTCAGCAGCATGTTGTCCAGCAGCAGGGCCACACACACCACCACTAGCACCAGCCGCGGGGAGCCCCTGCTCTCCCGCAGCCACCTAACTGGGTTGAATCTGGGCATTGTTCTCCACTCTCCTGGGGCAGCAGTTACAGGGCCTTTGGAGGAAAGACCCACATACTGCCGGTCAAAGTTTGCGCTGAGAGCTGTCAATCATATTTCTGATTAGAGATGGATTTCAACCTTCTTGTTCTCTTCACAGCCCTGTTTTTTGACAATAAGCCACATCTCAAAATATTCTTATGTTTTCTTGTTATGCAGGAGATACAAACAGAACTGCACTTTAAATCAACATTACAAATCTTCACAGCAAAGGGCAGGATCAATCATTTTCCTATTTTCTGCACTCACAAACTGAAAATATCTTCCTTGACTTTCTTTTGCTACAATTCAGTAATTAAGTGAATAAATGCTCAGACGGAAATCTTACACCACCACAAGTGACACAGAAATCAGTAAGATTGCTAAACTCAAGAGTAACTTTCACATCCTTGTCCATTATGGGCCACTCCTACACTCCTGCTTCCCTGCCCTGTACTCCAGTCAGCAGCCAGTCTGCTCCCACAGCAATTAAATAACACAGACACCAGGCAGTACTTATGGAACCCAGTATGCCGGATAGCAAATTGACCGAAGGAGCAGCAGAAGATTGAAAAGGCAGGACCATTATGTCTAGAGAGTCATTTGACTCATGAGAGAATAAGCTTATTAGATAGGACTTCCTTCCTGGGTATCTGAGAAACACTATTTTCTGATGTACACTGATAAATTTTGCAGCATGTGGATAAAGGCTTGTCTTTCTTCCATACATCTTTTCTCTGGTCAAATGCTGCAAATTATTGTCCTCATAATGGTTCCCTACTGAGCAGCGCCAAAAATCAGGAGTACGGTATGTCAGCAAACTACACATTTCAATACAGTATATACAGGACAGGCATATGTTAGATTGAACACATTTTTTCTAGTAATCAAAGTTTCTTTAGTTAATATGAGAGGCAGTCTACTATAATAGCAAAAGTCTCTAAACAGCACTGATAACAAGTACATTAATTTTTATTTTAGTCTACAAAAAGTTCTTCAGAAATTCATACAAGGTAATGAGTATAGCATGGAATTACTGTAACAAGACTTTATAAATCTGAGTGAAAAATGTGTAAAAGTTCAAGTCATAGCCACATCACAACACTGACACAGAAGCAGTGCAAATGGACCTTGAGAATAAAAATACACTCAAATAGGAATAGACATACACAACTGATATCTCTGTAAAGGTACAGTTGAGCCTACAGGAAAGAGTGGATAAGCTAAACTCATGTAGTCTTCCTGTGCCTACATGGGTCAGTTGGAGGCAGGGAGTCTTACCTGTGGAGACATCATGTGGATCCACACCAGGTGCAAGTCAGTCAATATGCTGCTCTCCTGCTGCTCTATTTAAGAGCTCTGGTGACTTGGAGGTGGATAGCCTTTTTGGAGAATGTAGTCATTTAAGATCCCACCCCTCAAATTAGATACACCCCCCCCCCCCCACACACACACACACCACTCACTGAACTGAGCTTGCACTGCGTCACAGAGGGAAGTAATTGACTGCATCTGCTGTGCTTTGTTTGAGAGGGGAAAAACCTGCAGGCTGGTGTTTCTCACAATAAGGTGGTTATCTGTGATCTCTGAGACATTAACCCCTTCATTCTCTGCGACAGCCTGGCCTTTACAGGAGTCCAGCCAGACGCTCACCATGTTTGCACTAGTTCCCTCCTCCCTCCTCTCTGTCAACAGGTCTCCCCTTTCCTTGCCTATGACAGGGCCTTGTAAACTAAAGCCAAAGGTACAGTTGCTCTTTACTCTCACAAGCAGTCCTCTAAAGCCAAAAGTGGTGTCAGATCCCAGCTATTCTATGGACGCAGTTTCATTGTATGACAAAAGTTTTATATTGTTGCAAACTTCATAAGGCCATGTATTCCAATGGGTACATTTAATGGGTTGTAATGGTTTGTTACAAGTCTTAATAAATCCCTGACTGTGGATTGCTTTTTGTATATTTCATCAAAGCATTGTATACAAAACATAATTTTTACATTCCTTCAAAAAATGTGTCACCTGAATTATTTGGTTGCTTTCCTTTACATATATATTAGCGTGTATTCTACGCTATTGAGGAAGAAAATGAGGATTTATGATTGGACAACACATGGGAGAGATCAAGCCGTGTTTCGCCACTGTTTGCTTTGCTGAATAGCATCTGGAGCACAGAGCAGGTGCCAGATCAGCCAGTATTTCCGCAGCCCCAGGGTGTCTTTAAAAAAGCCTCTGTAATCAAATAAGACAGGGAGCTGCGCAAGTGCACGTTCTTCACTGAACTCATACTGTGCATTAAGGGCAGGTGTGCCCACGCTGTAGTGCCACTCATTCAGCGTGTGTGTGTGTGTGTGTGTGTGTGTGTGTGTTTGTGTTTGTGCATCTGTGTGTGTGTGTGTGTGTGTGTGTGTGTGTGTGTGTGTGTGTGTGTGCACGCGCATGTGCCTGTGGATGTGCATGTGTATGAGTTGATCTTCAAGGTGAAGCTGAACACTTGTGTCATTTAACCTTTTATTCCATTTGTGTACAGTCAATAAGGATAGCCATACAAGACAAGCCGTTAGTGCCTAGAGTACCCTTTTGATCTGAGTTGTTGTTCAGAGAAGGAAGTGAGCTTCCAATTGCTGCAAAAACAGCCTTTCTATTAAGTTACATACTTCATCACTATTGCAATTCACACCCCACTATCTGAGTTTCTAAACCTCATTTTATAAATAAATGCAGAGAGAAAAAAATGTTACGCATTCAAATCAAAATGAGGGGAGTATATATCACTCCAATGGAAATGGAAATGGAAATGGCTTGTGGTTGATTAATTCCTTTCATACCTGAGGGTCAAAGGATAATGGTTGACAATTAATGAGCATTATGGGGTTATCACAGACAAACGCAGGCTCTGTGACACAGGCTCGTTTCCCTTGTGTCATGCTTACGAAGGCAGGAGACAGCAGAGCACCCTGTCTTACCTCAACACTGCCTACAAGATAAGCTGTCCTCTTTGTAATAAGGCCCTTGTTGTCTCTTCCAAACTGGCAGCAAAAGATTAAAGGCAATAAACAGAGAAGCATGAAGCGTTTCCGGCCGCACACATAGCCAGAATATTCACAGAGGAAATGACAGTATGAAGAATGTTTGTGGTTGGAGGAAGGGGTGTCACCCATCCTTGATAATGAATCAAGAGTTTACAATGCCTGTTTTTGATTGGATATATATCTGGCCTATATAAGAGGCATGTCTGTACCCAACAGAAATCAGTATGTTTCAGGTGTTTTGATCACAGTGGAGTCAAATGTCGATGCATATAAAAATACTGTCTTCTAACAAATTTGTGCTATGTCTGTAACAGAGTCTGTTATAAACTGTTATCTGATCTAAATCTATAGTATCATTCCGGTAATGTCAGTCCATACATGCTTGTGTGATCCTAATACCCAGTACTTGTCAGAGGACTCCATCTGTTAAAAATTCATACTGAAAAACAACCAAAAAAAAAAAACCCAAACACAAACTCCTTTAATTTAGATGTCAAGAAGTCAAGAAATCTATGATTAATACTGTAGCCTAGTTTTCACAGTAAGCCTTCCTGGTAATGTTCACTTTTACTGCGGTTTGTGCTTTTGTTCATTAATAGACTGTGCATTATCATTTGGAATTTTTAGAGATCAGTGGTGTAGAAGCCAAACACAATCTTTAAGGTTCCAGAGTCATATTGGTCTGGCTGTACTAAACGCCCGCCCTGACAATGTTCTTTTCAAATGAGAATACATATTTTCATTTGCTTGTCCTATCTGCATTTGTTGATCTTTCTCGTTGTTGTGAAACAGGATACTCAAGGAGAAATGTTGTAGAGGCAAAACAATATTTGTCTGGCTGATTAAGAATTCATCTTAATCACTAAAATAATTAAAAATGCACTTTACTTGCTCCCAATTGTCAGTTAAAATCTAGCCTTGTCTCAAAACTAAAGTCAAAAACAGGACGTCTAATATTAAAACAGTTCTGTGAAATTATAAACAAATTATTTCGAAACATCTACGATTGTGACGGGGCATCACATGAAAATCGTGAAAAATAACCCCTAGAGAACATCGGTAAGGAGGTCATGGGAAAACAGAAAAATGCTGTGCAACTATTTGCAAGTATAGACGAGCTACCGCCCATGAATTTCCCCGCGAGCATGCCGTCGCCACCACAAGGATTTCAGTTCTTCAACTTCAAGCAATAATTAATAAAGACATTGCTCCTCCAACCGATCAAACACTTCCTCCAGGAGATGCAGATTACCAAGTAATCCGGTCCAGGAAGCAACCCGCATCCGACCCCACCGCTGCAAAACGTTCAAAGAACCCCGGCTATTTCTTCAACATGAAATTTAAAGGAACGTTGATGTTTTGGGGTGGAGGGACTGTTAAGAACTGCAGGGCGATTAAAGGCACAGGAGCTTTAGAAGAGGAGGTTGGCGGTTTGATGAATGACATATAAATCTGATACCTCGATTTAAAAAGCGCCTGGCCTGAGGAAGCTGGACATTCCAGATCAGAATTTAGCTATAGCATATGGCAGATCCTCAGGTGAAGCATTTTATGTAATCGTATAGATCTGTTGGGTTCTATTCTCGAGAAAAACGCCGTAAATAAATTTTAAATGTTTGAGGTTAAATTTTGTCCGTGTATTTTCTGGAAGCTTCACTTTCGGATGTTCTGAACCGACACCTCACAGGTCAGCGTTCTCTGCCAGCGAATAGTCGTGGGAAGTACGCTGCATCTCATTCGAGTCATGCGCTCGTTTGCCGCTGTGTGCGTGTGTCTGCTGTCACTTTGCGGCACACTTAGATCCATGAGCCTTGACTCCAACATAATACGATCCTCGGCAGAGATTGAGGGCAGAGGAACAAAGGTGAGAAGCTGGTGGGTTGATGTTTTCCACTTTCTTTTCTCTTTGCAAGCGATGGTCCTTCATATTTCACGCTTACTACATAAAACGTTCCATTACATTTTGTGTTGATCAGTATGATGTTATAAAGAATTGTAACAAAATAATGTTACATCACATTACCAAGTAAAGACATTTTAAATTAGATTCTGCTTAGAAACTATTTAATCTTAGCGGTGTATTGTGTATTGTGCTTTCTGTTCATTTTGAACTTTTCCAGCCTGAAAGTAAATATCAGAAATGTAAAAGTGTATTGCATTATTACAAACTCAAAGAACTCAAAGAGATAACGTTCTCTGTTCAGACGCAGTTGCGCTGTGCGGAGGACAGTGATTGCGGCAGCAGGCGGTATTGTGAACACAGAACGATGCTGGGATCCGTATGCATGGAGTGTCAACGGAAACGACGCCGATGTCACGACGACAGCATGTGCTGTCCAGGAATGCAATGTGTTAACGGTCAGAGTATTCCCTGTCTAAGATGAAAACATATGCCACATAAAGATTCTTATGTCTGTGCCTTTTTCAAGTAAAATATATGCAAATTCAAGTGGCAAACTTACAGACTGTACTATGCAGTTGTACACAGCCGTGCTGAGGATAACAGCTGATAGGTTTTTAGTACCTGAATGTGTTTTCACGCTTGTGCTTTGCTAAAATATAACCATTGAAAACTATAAACAACATGTTAATTGTGAGAAAGAGATTTAAATAACTTACTGCATAGCTGCAAATATGCATGGAAAATATGCATGGCAACTACATAATGGGCGCACTGTAAACTATATTTTTGTAAGTACGCAGTGCCCATATGTATTGTGGTTATTGATCATCGGTTATATCAGCTTAACAACAAAGTCCAAAGACACTGCAGTAAACATACAATTTATGTTACTTTTTTTCCCAAAAATTTTGTAGTGATGCCTTTGATGTTGTGAACACTAAAAGTTCAAAAATTACTGACAACAGTTAAATGTGATTTAGATCCTATGAACAATGTTTCAATTTACACAGGCTTTTTAAAATGAAATTTCTCTCTCTTTTTTTTGGTCTTATTTGTGCAGATTTATGCACACAACCGAAAAATAAGAACGTTAACAGCAGCAAGAATGGCCTGACATCTTCAGACGGCAGAAGAAAACAGAGAGGTGAGAAATGGGCTGATAAACAAATGCAGAGGGAGAGAGAATTGGCGGACTGTGTGACAACTGAGAAGGTGAAAGGACATGGGAGATGACTGAAATAGCTAGGAAAAGACAGGGAGAAAGCTGTACATTACGCTATTGGATGAAACTGATGCGGCTGGAGGGCAGCGTAAAGCAGTAAAAATGGGAGTGAAAGAGGGCGACAGTGTAGCATTGTGGTAAGGAGCAGGACTTGTAACCAAAAGGTTGCTGGTTCAGTTCCCCACAGGGGCACTGCTGCTATACCCTTGGCCAAGGTAGTTAACCTCAGTAAATATCCAGCTGTATAAACTGATAACTTAAACAATAAATAAACAGTAAGCTATGTAAGTTGCTCTGGATAAGAGCATCTGCTAAATGACAGTAATGTAATGCAATGAAAAAGGAAATAGGGATTTGGGAAAGTTTGGGGAAGGTACGAAGTGAAGGGGTAATAAGGAGCATGGGAGTGAGAGACAGAAACAGCGTGTCAAGCTGCTCACAGACAGAAACCAGTAAGGATGGTGACTTGGTGTCAGCTAACATATCTGTCTTTTTGATTCACTGAATGTGAGTTGCCTTAACTATGATTCTAGGCCAAGAGAGGGACAAGTGTGTACGCTCTCGGGACTGTGAAGAGGGTCTTTGCTGCACACGCTACTTGGAGGAAAAAAGATGCCAGCGTGTCCCCAAGGAGGGAGAGGTGTGCCTACTGCGAGGTCGCTCCAAAGGCCCAAGGGCCATCGGACGCTGCGACTGCAGCCAGGGTCTGCAATGCAGGCCGCAGGCTGAAGGTTACAGCCCCCATGGAGTGTGCCAGTCCAGCAAGAAACAGGGCTAAAGGAGAGGCACACACTTTGGTTAGAGGAAAGAGCCAAAGATGGACTGTGCTGGTTAAAACCTTATTCGGGTGCATAAATTCACAATGTCCACTCAAGAGTCCATGTGCACATTTACACGATGAGTGTAATCACTGCAGCCCCCCACTTTATATATTGCATTTTTTTTCTGTCACTTTTTATTTGCAAAAGAAGCTGATGCAATGAGTCTGATAATGTCTCTAGCACCACTGAGGTCATGTCTCCTGTACAGTTAATGTCTTTATTATTTTATTGTAATCAGTAGTGGTTGTATCACCTTGTTATTCCTAGTTTGTGTCACCAAGTGAATTGTACAGATATGTGTGTCTTACTGCAGCCTGGCACCAGAGTTAGTAGACATTAAATAAATGGAGATTGACGCAAAATTTTAATTTAAAATCATTCTTTTCATACATTTGTTTTGAAGCTTTGGTATATATTTACATGAAATTGGTCAGAGAAGAGAAAAGTTGGTTCATGGAGAACAATCATAACTGAGGAGATTTTCTGCATTTTAGAGCTGTTGATGTAACTCACCCATTCCTGAAGAGAAGGGCTGAGATCAATTTTACTGGCTATTCATATATAACAACACATTCATTTGCATGACGGTGTAAGGAATGGGGCTACACCATACAAGTGGTATTGTGGGGATACACTACAAGTACTGTACATTTAGTCCACTAAAAATTACACATGAAGCATTAATACAAATTATGACCCCCCCCCCCACCTCTACTATATTGTCTAGTAGCACAAAGGTCCTATATATCCCAACAGATGAAGAAAGCATGGGGGAGACAGTTGCCCTCATGGCACTAGCACCTGACATAAAACCTGACATGTTGTAAGTTAATGTTAGATTTTTATCACTACTTTGTTGCCTTCATTATTATTTAACTGTGTTAACCTGAGACATACATACAGTGAAAGATCTGTTTTTGTGTGAATGTGTCAATAATATTGATATCACGATGCAGTACTTTTTCCTTTCTCAGAAACAGCTCTTCTTCCAGTTATTGGAGGGTAATATGAGTTCCCAGTCCCTGTCATATTGCAGCATTGCAACACCCCCATAGCTGTATGTGCGTACTGTTGCACTTTTACAAAACCAAGACAATAACCGGCACCAGTAAAACTAGCAAACATCTATCAACAAAAATACCTTGCTCACATGTTCACAAGGGGAGTCCCAGTGCCCCCCAATGGACGCATTTCTCAAAGTGAAATGCTTCCTGCATTTCATGTATGGAAAGACCACACTCTGCTGGAAATAACACATAACTGCAATTGCAAGTCAGCGGCAAATCCAAGTGAAAAATAAATTAGTTGATAGTTACATTGAAATGTACAGTCAATTATTATTATGTTCCACGTGAATGCATTAGATACATTGGTAAGCTTTAAGAACGTTGTTTCCAAAAGCAGTGGTCATACCTATAAAAACAAACAAAGAAAAAGAACATGTAAAATGTATTCATAGTCTAAAATAAAGGCATTTCTATATTGCACACTGGCACAGGCTTAGGAAGTATAGAACCATAGGCAGGGTATACTGTATTTCTCAGAGATAAATGCTTCAGTGAAACGTGCTCTGGAGTAACGTGGAATATCTTTTCTCCTGGTGCTGTCGGAATAGAATCCGTTTCCATTGGCTTTGGCACCTTCCATGTCACTGCATTGCATGGGCTAGATGCAGTAAATGTGACTAAGGCACTGACCTTTAGGCCAGGATCAGCACTCACGCTGAGGGATTTTCATGTCGCTCATTTCTTGTTGCATAATGTCCCAGTTTCATAAAGACTTAAGGTCTGAAGACTTAAGACAGAATATTTTGTGGATTTGGGAATCTGGATCATTGTCTGATGTTCAGTCGTCCTGGACAAAAAACTATGGATATGTTAAGTACTTACATGTTTTCAGCCAGTGGGTGTCACTGATTTTATCTTTTAACACATTTTTCTAGTTGCCAGAATTCTTGCTCATAGGTTTTTTATTCATCATGGTTTCATATTATGTTGTTATATATCCATTGCACCACAACTTAGATGACATCTTTTAGAAAGATGTGGAATAACATTTTAATTGGAGCTAGATGCATACCTGGGCATTGCCTTAGCCTTTTTCAATATGAAAAAAGGATGTAATCTTCAAGCTCAACCCTTGCTGGGTTAAAGTTGCTTCATTTGAACTGTACCAGGTCAACAGAGACCACGGATTATGGTTTGCATTCTACTTGTCTTTTTAGGAATTTTTAGGAACATACAGCTAATCTTGGAAAACATTCAAGCCATTAGAGGTTAGTCAACTGCCACTGGCATTCCATGTTACTGCTGACATCTTGCCAGAAAACCATGCTGGTAGAGAAAGTAGAGTGGGAGCATTTTTGCAATTACATGATATAACTACAAGTTATGTTGTTTTATAAAGATAGCTTTAGTTACTCATGACTTAAATACCAACAAATAGCTCCCTTTTCAATAACAGTAGGATGCATACCCAATCTTCACATCATTCACCTTGACCCTAACTGTGATAGCACCATTAAAACAGACATCTAAATAGAATTCACCGAGTTTGGATATCCCAGAATTTTCCAGGTCTTCAAAACATAACACAATGACTTGATGTCTAAAAAAACGGTTTTGTCAGTTATTTTTCCCCTTGTATGTTAGCATGTGGCCATTGTTTACGATTATGTTTGTACAGCTACAGATTGTGTCCTTTCACAAATTTTCCATCATTGCTCTTTTCCCCATCAGCTTCATGTCCAGCTGTGTAACTGCAACAGTGTGCCTGATGAGTGTATAATGAGCCTCACCTGTTTGACTGGCTTGACACACAGGTGCATGTGCATGGCTGCCAAAGCTGATTAGTTGAGCCATTTTGCAAGTGACTGTACAAGACCCTATTCCTGGGTTGCATTCCTAGTTTAATTTTAACTCCAGTCCCAGTTTTTGAGCAGGGCAGCAGCAGCACCACAGTATCTGTTAAACAATGCTACATTTACAGTTGCATCCAGTTCTGACCACACTATAAGGTACCCAAGTTATTAGAAAAAATGCAGAACAAAGGTTTAACACATGGTACAATTATTCAGTTAATGGATAGAACAATTTACCAAGATCTGGACTGTAATGACAGGCTCCTAAGTGTTCAAGACTAGTTTTCACAGCGCCCCCCCCCCACACACACACACACTCTAGACTACAGGCAGTAGGCCAAGCCTAGATGCCAAGATGACCTGCTCTCAGTAGAAATATGTTCTGATACATTCTCTGGCTTCTAGTTGCAGAGGAGACTCACTCTACCCAGTTCCCACACCATTGTGGCTTTGTTTACATACAGTCTGGCCAAGACCATCACAAATCAAATGCATAAACCCCCCCTGATCCCAAGGTCATGAAAGAATAAAGCACAATCCACTATCCATTGTACCATACTGACCCTACTGAAGAATTTACAACTGAAAAGGTAGCATGCACCATAGGGTAAGACAAAGGGCTCATCACCCAAAGGTTGCTGGTTCAATTCCTCACTGGGGCACTGCTGCTGTACCCTTGGACAAGGTACTTAACCCAGAATTACCTCAGTAAATATCAGTAATATAAGCTGTATAAATGGATAAAAAAATGCAAGTCACTGTGATTAAGAGTATCTGCTAAACAGTCAGAATACTGGTAATTTAGGAAAATGTACTCAATTTAGTAAGATTAATTGCACAAGTCATTTTGGGCAAAAAGGTGATAATTTAGAAAATTGTTATGCATGAAAAATAATGACCAAATTACAAATCCACACAGGAACTTAAGGTAATTGTTCCCCTTTATTTCAGATTTTGAAAATGTTAAGTCCTGCTGGACTCCCAAAAGGTAACAAAACCAAAAAAAACAAAACATGGCAAGCCACAAATGCAGCAAGTTCAGACAAGGAACAAACCAAATTAAGGATGGGGGGAGGACAGATAGGGAAGGTTAAGACAAAATCTCAAATCAGGAATGTTTGACAGGTGGGGGATATGCCCATTTAGAGCTGGCCACAATCAGCAATGGCGATCTTGGCTTTGGTCTGGCCACCGGAGCTGCCGAAAGACTCCACTTTCTTCACAACTTCCGCGCCCTGCACCACTTTTCCGAACACAACATGCTTTCCGTCCAGCCTAAGAGAGAGTAGAATGTGACATTTTACAGGGCATTTCAAATTTCTTTGTAACATGAAGCAGTAGAGCAACATTAGGCCTGGGTTAATGACAGCTATTGCATAAACCTCAGATTCTCCCTTTCCCCCTGTACCACCTTAGCTCAAGTGCTCTGGCAGTCATTTGACACACCATAACACAATGCTTCATTTTATGAAGCATGTGTTAGTTTCAAACTGGTAGTAAATACTTGTGTTTTACACAAAAGCTAGGGCCTTACCAAGCAGTATCAGCTGTGCAGATGAAGAACTGGGAACCGTTGGTGTTGGGACCAGCATTGGCCATGGAAAGGGTTCCGAAGCCCTCGTGCTTCAAGGCGAAGTTCTCATCAGCAAACTTGTTGCCGTAGATGGACTTGCCACCAGTTCCATTGTGGTTTGTGAAGTCACCGCCCTGCAAAGAGATGCAGACAGCCCTGGTCTGGCGGATCCTCATCACTCCTTCTCACGCCCAACTGATCCTATTCAAAGCACTGTGGAAAACCCGACCCCGTTCCAATTTATATATGCCCCGAGACGAGTTTCGCCAAGAAATCCTTGCCGAGTTCCCCACAAAGCATACCTGGCACATGAAACCGGGAATGACACGGTGGAAGGTGGAGCCCTTGTAGCCGAAGCCCTTCTCCATAGTGCACAGGGCACGGAAGTTCTCTGCCCGCAGAACAGCAGCATCACCACAAAAGCACAAATCACTGCACCTAACCCAGTCACTCAGCACAGCATATGCTAGTACACTGCAAGTGGGAGAGCAAATTGTGTGTGTGTGTGTGTGAGAGAGAGAGATGTGGTGTGCCTGTCACTCACTAAGCGTGCTGTCAAATGACAAACGGGGGTTATACTGATCTGTGGGGCAAATACTGAGCCTGCATGTCCTTGGATGTCATTAGAATGTGAAGTACACCGCGTTTCTACAGTTGGTGCATTCCATCTGTCTCTGTATAGATTAGAAGTTTAAGACAAGACTTACCTGCAGTTTTCGGGACGACATCAGCCCTCAGCTGTTAAGAGGGAAAACACAATTAGTTGGGACAGTTGAAATGGTGTCTTACACACTGGTCAACCATTCAAGTCTCCCAATTTTGCCAAAACAGGACTATTAAATTCCATTTCATACTCTTCAGAACACAGTAAGTGGAGGGAGCCCTCGGGTGTGTAGCTGCAGGGTAGATTGGTGCACCTAATCAGAATGTACATGACACCCTAGTTTGACAATTGCCAATATAGTGTCACAAAAAAAGTGGGAGGGGCTAGCAGTTTAGAGCAGAGGGCAGCTATGAGGTTAAGGAATGTACATTGCATCACAGCATAAGGCACACACCAAGCCCTCACAACAAAGTGCATCTTCACAGGGAACAAAGTAATTCAGGCGACAGGTACTGAGGATGGGTGTAAACTGGCCACCAGATTACAAACCGAAAAAAGGACAGCCAATGGAGCCTAGTGTTAAAAGCAAAATAGGCTTCAAATAAATCCAAAAGGTTCCATAATCACATGTTCAGTGAAAAGGACAAATTAGTATCAAAATCACCCTCAAGTTTAATTCTCATTTCCACCCTGCTTCAAGCAAGGTGAACAGCCCCACTTTAGATTGCAACACGACCTGGCTACTGGAAAGATGCCAAAAGGCCTACTGAATATACTTTAGTACTGCTGGAGACCAACAACCAAATACAGCATTTTGATTGAAATCTGATTCAACCCTCCGCAACCGACGCAACTTTTCTTAAATCGATGTCACCTAAAAGCTGGGGAAAATGGGAACTAGCTTGTTAAGGAGTTCAAATAAATTACCAACACGGTAACAGCGTTTGATTTAGTCACTGCTGGCATAATTACTACGCCGCCGCCTTTTAACTGCTGACTACATGCGACATGTTTGCGAAGTAGTTTTATAACTACTAAAAATAAGTTGCTGCCGGTACTCAAACCACAACCTCATGGTGACGGCTCCAACAGCACGTGGTGCGATCGCGTGTTGCTTTCAAGGCTGGGCTTGCAGCGAGCGACTTCCCCAAAGAACCGATTTAGCAAGCTGGTCGAGCTGTTGGGCGCGGTAGCGGAAATCTCTTCATGTTAACAGGTAACGATCACTTTGCACCCTTGGTCAGGTTAAAACATTTCATATTTAGTATTAGTTATGGTTGTGAATTGTCTCAGCGCCTGAAGGATGTTCCTCCGCCTTACAAGCACCCCCTCCCCCTTCCTACAGCTGCACACAGAAGTTTCTAGAACAGATTCTTTTCCCATGCAGCTCCGCTCAATCATTGCAAAAAGCGATCTGGATTTAAAGGCACCTCAACGCAACCGTTTACATCAAACCATTTTTGTGAGAATAATGTATTGGCATTGGATAAAGATTAATTTCCGGAAACCAGAGCAAAAAACACGGCGCGTCTCCGCATGCCTTGAGAACGTGCAACAAAGCTACTAGCTATCCAACAAAGAGGAGCGGCCTGCGCGCGTTCACTCCATGCGCGCTCTTGTGACCGCACTGCGATGAACACCGCAGTCATTTTCTTAAACATACTACCTAGCCTAGACAACCGATTTCAAGCGAGCCACTCATGACTACTTACATCTAAATGAAACGGACCACAAACTACTAACTTGCCCGCACAGAATACCGATTATAAAACGGCCGTAACCAACTTCACTAACGTTAGCTGGCTACAGTGCGAACCGGCTTCACTGCATTACGATAACTCGAAGATCAAGTTCAGTGAAGGCTCCGCGTTAAAGTCAGCAGACAAGCTACAATCTAACATTAGCTAACTTAGATTTGGCCGGCAGTCAGCTAAACATTAGTTTGGTAAAAGAATGGAAGCACCCACCCTAGTTCACTAGACCCTGTTTAACGTTAAGATCCAGCATTATCCAGCTAGTTATGGTGCATTTGAAGCCATTTAAAACTGTGCAAAACGACAAACATAGCTAGCCGGCCAATACATACATCCCTGGTGGCTAACCTGTTCACCTCATGATCGACTATGTAGCTACCTAACAAGCCAATAGTCACGCGCGCGCAGTCCCCTCAAATGGCCACTTGGAAATTACGCTGTCTAGCTAGCAATGATATGTAACGTTATGACAATGAAAATGGCGCCTGGTTAAGAATGCGCTGGTTATACTACAGACTACAAACGAGCTTAACGTTGAACAAATGCATTGTCGATGCATATTAAACTAAACAGGAAAAATAATCCGCTGTTCCGACAATATTAGTACGTAATACTAAAGGCTAGTGTTGGTAAGCATAATCTAAGACCCGGTGTGCACCGTTCCATTTGAACGCAATGCCACAAGTGCCCGCACCCGGCTTGGCTGCAACGTAGCTGGCTAGCCTGCTTCCTGGCAGGGTGAGGAGACAGCATTTCTACACGTCAACTCATTGATACGTATACGAACTAGCCGGCAGCCAAACGGTCTTTCAGCGAGTCACCCAAGTTAGCAGCTAGTAAGGTAGTTACCTACAGCAGCTAGCTCCTGAGCTACCAGTTGCCAGCTAGCTGGCTGGTCTACAAGGGTTGAGTTCACGAGACTTTATTAACTAGCCAGCGGGCCAAACTGAGCATTGCACATAGCTAGCTATCTATATGACACATCTTGTGCTATCCAGCCTAATAAGCTTGAAAGTTAAATACAGCTAAGCTCTAGCTAGTTTACATTTCAAACAGCTACAAGCTTATGGGTACAAAACATTAACTGAGTTTCAGTCTTGCCCAACTATGTTTCTAACAAACTACAGCACCTTACCTCCATGACAACCCGGCCGACTGGTTTGCCGTCCGCGGTGATATCAAAGAAAACTTTAGGGTTTGCCATGTTTAAAACTGAAGGATTGTGATTTCGGAAAAAGCACGTAGCCGACAGACCTCTCAGCGGTTCGGTTGAATTGGAACAGGGAAAAAAATTTACGAAACGCAAAGGATATATAAGGCCCAAGGAAGGAAGCCTCACAAATGAACATACCCAATGAGGAGACTAGGATCTCTGAGTGACATAGGGCTAACCAAATTAAAGATCAGTCTGGTGAATAAATTTCGAATTTTCGCTCAAGAAAATCTGCGCGAAAGACGATCACGTGATTGACATTTACGTCGTCCCGTAATAATGGAAATTTGACAAAGAGGCGTACGTGCTATCCAATGTAAATCGAGTAAAATAGTGGGCGGGCGCTGTGATTTGCGCGGTCAAATTATCCTCGAAGAACTACACCAGGGCGGGTCCCATGTGACCGCCATTACGGCTCAGGTTTCACTTTTCAAGGTTTGAGCCTGCGCAAACATTTTACAAAAATGATCCGTAATGGCGAAGTTTTCTCAACGTTTGATTATTGTGAATTAAAAGTACATTTCCTTAAAACCATTGTTTTGATAAACACAGTACAATTAAATTGTTTCCAGGCTCCCGTGGAATGCACTTGAAAGGCAGAAAACACGTTTTAAATGGTAATGATGCCCATTTAGACTTTACAGATAGAGAAGACCGTCCCGCCAGGCATTACCATCAAGTCACGCCTGACATGAAAAGTCATGTATGAGTGAAAGTCAGATATTACCGTTTCTATGCAAAGGGCAGATATGCAGTGAATTTTAAAATGTTACGTTATAGCATAGTGACATAATGTCACTGCAAAAATGAAAATTAAAAGTATCAAATCTTCCTTTGCCTTCGCTGAGCCATTGTGTCGTAGCTAGAAGCGGCTAACTTGATGCTAAAGATAACGTTAGCAAAACCTTGGAAGGTTTTGCTATCGATTGTTTTAGTGATTGACCAGCTACGAGTTGATATGCAGGGTTCTCGGTGTAATTTATAGGTTATTGGCATTTAGCAAACGCTCTTATCCAGAGCGACGTAGGCAAATTAACTGATCTCAGCATGAAAGATAAGGATATGAACCTTTCCATCTACCTGCATAGCTAGGTAACATTAGCTACACATAGAAGGAATGGCGGTTGCCTCTCCAATAGGGTAGGTAGATGGCTGGCAAGCTAAATTTGATAAAAGTTTTTAAAAAGCTAGATACTATTTTTTCAACACTCCATCAAGCGTAGTTCGAATGGAATAAACACAAAGGTGAGAGGCATCAGGGTACACCAATCATCTTTAATAATAACATTAATAATATTAATAATAAAAAAGATGAATATGATACACGAATAACTTGAAGTAAAATCCATAGCACATCTATTAACTCCTGGGTCCTTATCATACAAACTGCACATGGCTGACACAGTTCCCATACAAATGTCATAAATAATTATCAGACTCAGACTTGGCCAACAATGAACAGAATGGTGGACTGTCTCCACTCCTTTAAACTCTGATTCTCTTTGAGAAGAAAGAGACAAAGAGCAGGGGAGGGATAATATGTGTGTAAATATATTCATTCGAACACACTGGGATGAACAATTATTGTGCTTTAAAATGACAATAACTAATATTATCAGGATCCATTTTCATTGACATACCTCTGTTCTCCCAAGATCCTATCCAATACAGACCATCAATCCACCATCAATACATCCAATTCATTATCAAGTTTTTTTTTAAAGCACTGTTGCCATTTCCAGTCATAGAATACATTTTTAAAAACGGGGGGACAGAACAACTAAAATTGCTCAAGAGAAAATAATTCTGATAAAATATCAGGTTAAATAAATCCAGAGTTAGCTCTGCTTCCAAAGCCAAGGCCAAAGGGAAGTGTACTGGGAGGTGAGAAGAACTGAAGAATCATAAATGTGGACCTAGCAGGTAGACATGAACATAGAGCTCTTCACTGTCCAATCAGTTTGAGATTATGCTCTCTGATCTCAGTTCAAATTAGCAGCTCAGTGTTTCAGGGATGAAAAAAAAAAAACCAATCTAATTAAACTGGCAGCGGTAATTACACAATACAGCAAATCTGGCACTCTGATGCAAACATCTCAGAACTGCCCAGATCGTACACCCGGAGTGATGCCAAAGCCAGGAAGTTTTTTTTTTTTTTTTAAACAAAAAGAGAACGAACAAACACAAACTGGCTTTTCAGACTTTACTGAGGACAGGAGTGGAGACAGAATGTGCCCGTGCCAGAGACAGACTGGGTGTGGCTGAATGTGTATGTGTTACACATCAACCCACAGCCTGAGTCAAATACCTCCTCAGCTTCCAAGACAGAAGGTATACCCACCAGAAGGAGCACTGATGTAAAACAGGGAATTACCAACTGTTAAATATTTCCTCACTGGATCACATGCAAAGCACAGTGCAGGGGTTCACCCCAATGTTTGTGTCCTTACAGTATGTGACATCAACCAAGGCCCAAAATGCTTTTTATCCTAAGTTTTTTTTCTTCTTCACACAAAGCTTCCTGTTCCTTTGACTCATCACAAAGGATGTCACAGTCTAAACTGCTGGACCTGAATTCTCAAGGGACAAGAACAAACAAGAGACTGTATTTTACCATTCAGAAACATGGCACCTTTCATTGGTTTGAACTGTTCTGGTTTTTTTTTTAAAAAAAGAAGAGGAAAAAGTACAAGACATTAAGGAATTCCTACAGTGTAAAAGGGAATTACCCTATAACAGTGCAGGTCCAAACTTATGTTGCCACGCAGTCCTCGAACAAAAACAAACATCACTTCTAAACCGTGGCTTTGCAGGACGAAGTTAAATTGGGAGAAATAGTTCCATCATATGCCTCATCCCAAACTGCTCAGGGTCTTCCTCTGTATCCCTGGGCTATGGGAATTAGGAACCATTTGGTTTAGGTGTTATTGCATTGGACTGAAACATCTGTATTCAAAATGGTGACATCCTGTACAGAAACCTTCTAGCACCTTGTGGTTTATAACCAGGGTTTTTCCACATGAATTATGACCAGGTACAGGCTTGAATTGTGGCCAAGGCTTTAGTGGCAGCCAAGGGAACATGTGGGACAAACCAAAGGAATCTGCACTAACTGAATATACAATGTAATCTAAACGGAAAACACAGGAGCACTGTGGCACGGCTGGAGTAAACGCTCGATGGTGTAAGAGAGGGACAGTGTGTGTCCATGTAAGGATGACAGAATTAAGACTTCCCCATTCCCCCAACATTCCCGCTCTTTCTCTTTTTCTTGTTGAGACATCATCAGTGAGGAAATTTCACCTCATGTTAAAATAAGAATTACAACTCCAGTTAGACACACATTTTCTATGAAGTTTCAATTACTTTTTTCAGGAATAAATGTTAACTTTTCTGTGTTTACTACAACAACAGTCAAATGCCGAGAAACATTGGGCTGCATTCAACAGAACTGCAAGGGAAAATACTTTTTTGATGCATTACTTCCAATGCTTTGAGCCATGAATTCCAGTCTTCAATGACTTTTAGGAATGGGCACTTTACAAGCATAAACCTAACCAATCTGGCAGGCAAACTGTAGCCATACAAGATGTTATGGTAAAAGACATAAACCTAACAGGTATTTTGTTAGATGGAAAAAATAATTAACTTCATTTTTTGGTTTGGATTGACATTGGGATACAATTCTATGTCTATTTGCCAGTGATTAAATTTAAAAGACATATATTGTCACTTTGTGAAATCAATAATTGCCACTGTCTAGTTAAATAAGATCCAATTATTGCATTCATTTAGACTAACTGCAATAAGGTGAATTGGATTTCCACTGGATCAGTGAAGAGACAGAGGCAAGAAGGAGGGAGGAATGAGGCAATCACTTCAAAAATAAAATTTGTTAACATTTCATAGGCAGTCAAACAAACTAATATTTTTCTTCTTTCAAAAAGTTTTTTTGTCCAGTACCCCTCACTGCTGATTACTATTTGTAGATTCAAGGGGTGCAAGAAAAATGGTTTAAATGATTTACCCCAGGCCACAGATGCTGGGACACAGAGTTTTTTGTAAATGAAGACACTGTGTTGCAGAGGATCATGGAAGATTGAGTGGTGAAAGAATGACAGGGGCAGTGGGGCTCAGTTGTTCTCGAAGAGAGAGAGTAGGTCATCGTTGCTGTTGTTGGGGAGGTCGGGGGGCCCGAGGTATGACAGCAGCTCGTCTGGGTTCGTTAGCTCTGGAAGCAACTATGGTGAAGAGAGACATACGTTATTTTAATGAAGCAGAAATACCAATTGTTACTTAATAAATGAAAGTGTCAGGTGTTTATACACAGGTATTTTTAAAGACAAATGGATGTGCCGAAAAATATGTCCAGTTACTCACATCCAGAGAAGGTTCAGGCACCTCCCCTGGGCCTCCTAACCCAAAGGAACCTTCTATGTGTAGTCTGGTATTCTGGGAAGAGTTTCGTGGAAGAAGAGGTGCTCCTGGACCTCCAAGATGTGAATTCCCTTGAAGACCCTGATGTTGCTGCTGCTGCTGTTGCTGTTGTTGCTGAAGGGGATTATGGGAAGGGTCCACACGGCCTGAATGGGACATCTATTTGGACAGACAGGGGTGTAAAATGCATAACAGATCATTTCTCACCGGAAACCTGCCCAGGCATTCTACTAAGTTACACCGTGAAGCCTTTCCTACATAGTATAACCCTGCTACTGAAGAAATGCATTTCTCTAGACTATGGAAAGATGTGCTGAGAGAGAGGCCCTGTGCAGACCCAGTCACTAACTGAGAAGGGGGAGAGGCATGCCACCAGATACAACAACGCTTTCAGCCAGCACTTTACAGAAACAGTCCAACATATTCCATATACACATTCCAAAGACACGTAGAATAGAATCCTTTAAAGTTGTCAGGCATCCAAACATTGCTTCCATACGCCAGCTATGATGTTTGGAATCTAACAGTAAACACTCCCCTCCATTAGAATCATATCAACAGAAACAGAAAAACTCAGCACATATCTGTTATTCAATCTACATAGTCTATTAAACCCACAATGTATATCTGCAAGTGTGTGTCTGTGTATGGGAATTAGACATTTTAGACTTTGATATTTTAATAGTTAATGTTTCTTGTTACACCAGTATTTTGCATTAAACTGTATTGACAGAAACTAAACTAGATAGGCCTAGTTCAGGAAACATCCAATAAGAGCTGGGTATGGAAAAGTGCTGTGCAAGGGACTTCCTCGTACCTGTGTAGGCATAGGGTGTCCCACTGGTTTGTCAGGAGTGAGGAGGCCGCTGGGCAGGTCAGCCTGGTAGGAGAGAGGAGGGGGTCCAGAGCTAAACTCCCCAAGGGTTGGGGTCCCAGGAGTGTTGGGAAAATCTGAGAAGCCTGGTTGACTTGAGTACCCTGACCCTGCAAAGAGAAGGAATTCACATAAACACACCTTCTTAACACATTCCTTCAAAGACACATAGAGTTACAGGAAAGCTTATTAACAGTTTTATATAAAATAACCTATTCTGAAGGAACAGGACAAAAACACCTACTTATAATTTTGGCAGATAGTCCTCCTTTTTTCCCCCACCAGAAATTGAAACATTTTGTCAACTCATGATCCTCACCTTGGCTGGGGTAGTCTGGTGTACTGCTGCTGCCACCTGGTGGCAAAGAGGGGTAGGGTGAGGAGGCTGGGCCAAGTGCAGCAATCATTTCCATGACACTGGGCAGGATCATGTGACTAGGGCTCAGGGTGCGGCAGCGCTTCAGAGCAGGCCCGTCTGGCTCCTCCTTGATGTGTAGGTCAGGTTTTATGGGAACCGGCTTCCAGCTGCACACTGGATCGATTGTGATTTCCTCATACTCTGAGCTAATGGGGTAGAGAAATTTTAGAAAAAATTGTTAGCAAAAATTTTAGAGAATGGGAAACATAAAAAAGGAGAGAGTGACATTACAACCTGAAACAGTGGAGAAGGGTACAGAGGATATGAAGAAAATAAAACAGGACAGAGGAGACCAAAATTAGACTTCTACAGACTTGCCTGGATTCTGGAACTCTAAAATAAATTGAAAATAGAATCCTGCTGGATCCTTGGAAGAGAAATTAAAACTCACTTCTGGATGTAGATGAGAATTCCTAGCATATACTGGTCAACTTCCAGGCCCTCCAGAAGAGCCGTCTTACTGTGAGAAAAACAGACAGGCAGACAGAGACAGTCAGGTCATGATGCTACAGCAGTAATTTCAGTACAGTACACAATTATCCCCTGGAATTAAGTGTTCTAACAAACTCCTTTTTGTCAGTTTTCGTGACATACTTGCACACAGGACAGCGCCAGGTCCCTCTCTCACAGTTCAGCTGCAGGTAGGACTCCAGATCAAAGCACTGAAAGGAAAGGGAGCAATGTTTTACTATACCATGACCCTAAATATTTACAGCTAAACCTTGAGCTGTAACAGCTCTTGTTCGAGGTTTGTTTCAATTATGTTACAGCAGCCGGAAAGCTCCCATTCCAGCCAAAATGAAAACAAGGGCAAACAACTCTACATCACAGTGCACTAGTGCGCTGAACAAGCAAATGCTGGTTGCCCTCTGCAAACATAGCATAACAATGTTTACAGGGTCTACAGTGTCGAGAGAGATAAGGGAAGGCTCTTTTTCCGCACAGCGGCCCGCAGCAGGTAAAACCCCGTGGCAGACACACCGCCGTGCACCGGCGGGTTGAACGAGTCCCTGCCACACAGCTGGCTCAATGGCCTCCTGACCTGTATGTGCCGACAGTCATGGCCCCGCGCTGGCAGCTGGATGCGCCTGAAGGTGATGGGACACTTGAGGGACACCCTAATGGCAGTCTGCTCAACTCCGTCCTCCCCGTTGAGCCCTGGGGTGCCAGGTATGGTGCCACTGCTGAAGTTCCTCTTTACTGGGGGGGCAAAGAGAGACAGATTTATCAGAAGACCCAGTCATCTTCCCCTTCAATTTAATACACAAACACACACTATAAGGTTGCCATAATCCTGTGTGATGATCATGGTCATGAAGCATTCTAGATGTGACCATTTACACATAGAACTGTATGGCTGAGAACTATGTGGGCAAAGACGGTAAATCTTTACAGCTATACTGTCAATATTATGCAACCATGCTGAACAAATCTGAACAAATCCAGCCAAGTTAAATTGCTTCATAAGTGAAGTACTGATGCCATCCCAGTACTATGCTTGCCTATACAGAAAACACAACAGATTTGACTGACATGACATGTGCACTTGTCATGCAGCAACATCACACGCTGACAGTGTAACAGTGGATCTTTGCATGTCCTGAAGGTCACCGCTTCAGTCCTTTCACCACTAGCTAAACACATGGCCCTGTCACCATAAACCGATCAGTGTGTGAGCTGGAGGCCAATCCATACCAGACGCGAATAAACAATACATAACATTCCACCATGCTGCTTACCAGAAGCAAGCAAAGCAAAACTGTTCCGGGAACATTCACTGAGAACATTCAGCATATTTAATCTGGCGTTTCATCTCCTGTCTCATTCAACTTTATGCAATGAAATTAAATAATGTAAACAGGAGTGTAAAGACCAATGGCATAGGCTAATGATTGTTAAGAAATAATTTTAGGATTGATCTTTTACAAAATGACATCTTGCACACATGAGATGAAAATCACTGTTGTGCGCTTCGGGTGGCTGACGCTATTTCTGTGCTCTCATTTGAAAACTGATTCCAGCGCATCCCTATTGGCGGTGCGACTACTGGTGCGGGCAGCGGTGACTCACTCTTGGTGACACAGTGCTCGGCCGGCAGCAGCCTCTTCTTCATCAGGCCCTGCAGCACGGAGCGCACGGACGGCCTGTGCACCAGCTGCAGCACGAACAGGTGAGACTGCGGAGGGAGGGAGAGAGGGAGAGAGTCAGACGCATGCAGCTGGGAAGGTCCATTCCCGAGGGCTATGAGTAGCCGTGGCACTTTTGAGGCTGTCGAACGCAGCGAGGGCCAAGAGAAAAGACAGACACACAGAGATGAGAGGAGGCTCTTGGTGACGGCGAGGCGTCACCGAATAAAGAAAGAGGGAGGCAGACGGTTAGAGCGAGACTCGGAAGGCGTGGACAGCGGCGAACAGAGACAGGGGGGGGACTCACGCAGCAGCAGGCGGTGACGGTGATCTGGATGGTGTTCCGCCCCGGCTGGCACACCTGCTTCAGGTAGAGGGGCTTGTGGGACGTCTTGTTGTCCCCGCGCTCGATGGTGAGGGGCGTGGCGTTCACGCTCACCTGCACCGAGGCCGGCCAGTTGGTGTTCATTTGCCGGTCCTCGTGGTGGTAGCACTTGAACTGCAGCTCCAGGTCCGGCCTACGCAGACACAACACAAACGGACGTCACGGGAAGCACGGGCAGCCTTCTCGACGGTTAAACCCCGCAGGAGGAGCGAGGTGAGAGTAATCGCCACAGCGGGGCCCTGACCTCATCATGAGAGTCTTGTACACCGAGTCTCGCAGCTGGAAGACGTGGTTGCTGACGGCCAGGTTGTGCTCCAGGCGGAAGGGCTCCAGCACCACCCCGTCCCGGACAGGGAAGGTCAAGCGCAGGTCGTCGCTGGGGTTACCTGCACATGGGGAGGGGAGGGAGAAGGAGGGACATCACGACACAGAACAGAACCACACACCTTTGCAGATCACCTTAGAGTGGCCAAACAAACCACTCAATTTGCAAATGCAATTTGCCACACCAAATGCCTTTATCAGAATATCCAGATTCAGCTAATTTTTGAGTATATTACAAAACAATTGTACACAAGTGTAAATCTGTACAGATATTGGACCAGTTAAGCCAGGGGAACTGACTTGTAGGCCTCTAGTACCCGAGCCTTACGTTAGCCCCTGTACGTTAGCTAATGTGCATATTTGACTGCAGTAATCCGCTGACACCAGCTAGGTGAAAGACACAGCAGCAGCAGCAGCAGCAGCAGTAACACAAACATCACAGCCAGGTTCTGTAGGTCTGAAACCAGACCCTCAAACCCAGAGATGTAGCTCTACCTGTAGGGGGCGGCTGCAGGGAGTTGATGTTGGGCTTGATGTCAGGGAGGAAGGGCGATTTGACATCATGGCCAGGGGACATATATGGGGGCATGGTGCTGCCTGGAGTCATGGGGGGTGTGGGGTTCCCTGGGAGGGGTGAGCTAGGGTATCCTGGCATACCCCGTCCCGGCTGAGATGGAGAGAGGGAGGGAGGAAGGGAAGGGAAGCAGAGAGAGAGACATGAGACATAAGTTAGACTAATACAGCTTCAAATGAAAGAACTTGACAACAAGTATGCATCAAATACAATCTCTGAATTGAACAATACTTCTGTCTTGACCTCTGTTATTGTATTTTACGCAGTTGAGACAATGGGTCCACTGTCACAAATTAGAAATGGATGCCCTCTGAAACATATGCACAGTTGGCCAATGCTCTAACACCTTTACACACACACACACAAACACCAACAGTTTCCTCCAAGCAGCTCACCCCATTGACAGCGGCCTGGCTGAATGTGTTGTACCCTCCTCCACCCCCACTGGTGCCCCCTGCCGTTAGTGCAGTCAGGTTGTTGGTCTGGCCGTTGAACTGCTCTGACTGAAAAACAAACAGCACAGATTTCATTATGTCTCATTCCAGTGATATGCCTCAGCATTGCTCAACTCTGTACTTTGGACCCCAGTGCAGAGTTTACAGAAGGTTAAACTAGAGTGTTTCTTTGGCTTAAAACTATGCCACTTGCTGCGCAAAAAAGTAGTCGCATTGACAATGAAAACTTATAGCAACAGTACCTTAACATTAACTTTCCAAAAACACACACAGCCTGGAGATCAGCCTAAAGAAATAACTGCCTCACTTCATCCTGAAATGTAGCTCATGTAACCCACCTTGTAGTACTGCCCTGAATTCCCTGGTCCTGGAGGGTACTGGCCCATGTTGCCCTGGGGCATCCTTCCAGGGTAGGAGGGAGAGGGGGCGGAGCGCTGGGGCCCCGGGCCGTGATACTGCATCGGTTGTCCGGGATATGGCCCTGCATTACCCATCCCTGGACCATACTGCTGTCCAGGGAATGGCTGTGAAAACAGATGACAGAGGGTGAGAAACTGACTATTAGTACAGCTCTAATAAATAGCAGCAGGTGGAATATACATGCTCGTTGTTGTAGACTTCTATGCAGGGAAGAACTGTAACCCCCCCCCTTAGTGTTATCACAGAATGACTTGACAGACAGTACAACCAGTACCTTTCTGCCAGCAGTGTCAGTACCATTTTATTTTTGGAATATCTAGCCAAAAGCCAGTTTTCAGTCTACTTACATAAATGCTGCAAATGCATTCTTTGCATGTGAGGGCATTACTCTATGAACTTCTAAGTTTGACATTCCCAGTTGGTGACATCAAGGCAGCTAACTTTTCTAATGAATCTTTGTTTTATGTGCTTTATGTAATTCTAATAAAACCTTCAGAATATGTAAGAGAAGGGCTGAAGGGACTGAAGAACAGCAGCAAGGGCTGTGCAATTAAGCACATAGCAAATCTTGAGACGAGTGCCTCTTTACAGCCACTGTTTTTATGGAAGAACTGGAAGAATCAGAATTTACAGTTTCCTCGGGGTTTAAGATACACACCCCAGAAAACCCCTCACTGTTTGGTGCATCAGCCTTTTTCAGCCATGTTCAGCCCAGGGACACAAACTCACCTCAGAGTTGTAGGACCGCTTGAGTCCCTGCTGGGGTCGAGGGGGGCCCTGATGCCCCCCAGCATAGCCTGGATGTTGGGGCATTCGTTGGCCCTGGGTGCTGTACATAGGCCCCATTGCAGGGGGGCGGGAGGCGACCATCCCTGTGGGGGCCATACCAGGGGGACCCCGGGGTCCTGACTGTGGCAAGAACTGACTGTTGTAGGAGGATGCGCCACCCATCTGTAAACCAGGGAAACACAGCTATGACCCACTGCAGTGCTTCAACAGCTACAGCTGTGTCTGCTAAGTTTTGGATACTGCACAATCTGGGGGATGAAAACTGATTCAGACTGGTATTGAGGTACCACACAGGATGCAATAATAAAACCACAATTACAACTGAATTTAACCAGATGATACAGACCCCAAACCAACAGAAATTCAAAATATTATTAAAAATAAGGACAAATAAGAGAGGTTTTCCTCCTGTTGCATTAGAAACTCCATACATATCAGTGGCTAACTGACTTTCCTGTTGGGAGCGTAACAGTGTCATTCCTCCCTCTGGCCAACAGGGGGCACAGTACCTGCTCAAAGCTGGCAGGCAGAGCATCTGTGCAACTTGCAGTATGCAACTTAGTGGGTGAGCGGGTCACCGTTTCTGTCTCATTTGTCTGTGCAATGCGATCGCCTATCAGACGGCATGTGCACGCTATCTATTCTGGGTTCCTGGCCTGCCCGTCCATCTGAGGCGGCCTGAGTGCACAGAATCCGCGGCAGAGCTCAGCTGCAGTTAGGGCACTGAACTCTGGACCTGAGGGTTATGGGCACGAATACCTGCTCGCAGACTGAACTTCTACCCTTGGGCAATGTACTTTACCGCAGCTGTTCCTTTATAACTGCAGCTGTGTACGAGCTCAACACAGATCTTCAACTAAAGCATCAGCTCTGCAGGATATTATCCGTGGGTGAGTGTATTTGCTATGCAGGCTATAATGTAAAATAATAATGCGCTGGACCAACTCTGGTTAAGCATACCCTTGTCTCTGTGCATCAAGCACAGCAGCAAACAACATAAAGCTTGACTCCATTACAGTTCAGGCTGCCCTACCTGCCCATAATTCAGCTCCTGGTTTTGCTTCTCCTGTATTGCAGCAACCGTTGCCGTAGCAGTGGCAGTTGCCGTGGCGGCCGCTGCAGCCACTGCCGCGGCAGCTGCCGCCTGGGTGAAGTCTGTGGGGGGGCGAACACCGTGGGGCGGCACACCCAGAGACCCTCCTCCATTATTAGGGTAGCTGCGGATGCAGGAACAAAGGCTGCGTCAGTGGCTTCTTGCGACAGTAACACAACATCACAGTGTCAAGCCGCTGCCCTAAGAAAGTCAGCACTAGTCCAACACGATGTGTGTGTGTATCGTGTGCCATTAACGCAAATGAACCTGACACGCTTCTGAATTCACAACAAGGGCTGAAGGGTTATGATTTTTTGATCAAACTGTTTTTAATGCTCCTTGTTCCGCAGATTGGAATTTGATGGCCGATAACTGCCTGAATCAAAATGTTTAATTATTCAGCTGCGGGCCCCATTCTGCGGGCAGGCAGCCTGTGCCAGTCAGATGGCTGAGTGTTGTTCCATTGAGCACGGCCTGATGTAAGACGCCGTGTTCCAGCTCGGCGATTCAAAAGGATTTATTGCTATGCAAATGAATCCATCTGGAGAGGCACAGCCGAGCGTCTGACTCTGGAGAGCTCGCAGAGACAGGCGGGCAGGCGGGTGAGTCAGAGGCAGGGGCGGGACTCCCTCTCCCCGGCACCGACGCCGCGCGCAGCCCCCGCGGCCATGACGCGGGACCCACCGGCTCTGACGTCTACCGGCCCACGCACAGCGGAGTGGGCTCCCTGCAGGCCGGCGGAGAGAGAGCGCCATGATACAGGAATGAGTCTGCTCTCACCTGCCCCCGTAGCCAGGCCCCGCCGGGTAGCCCCCGCCCGGACGCCCGTACAGCCCCTGCTGCATGTAGCCCTTGTTGGGCTCGGGGTAGCCCTGCTGGCCCATGAACTGCGGCGAGTTCATGCCGGGGCTGTTGCCAGGCATCATGTGGCTTCCAGCAGAATTGCCACCTGGACCCATGGGAGCACCCAAAACCTGCAGAGAGGGCCGAGTAAGGACAGGTAAGGGGGGGGGGACAAAGAAAGGGCAGGAAGACAGAGGATGACTGAAGCTGACAAGGACACTTTTAAAACCAGGCTACTGCTGGAGACCATTTGTACCTATTGAAATCATTTAATTAATTTAAATGTCCTAAGTTAAACAATGCTAAACATCATTCACACTTTTTATCAGGTAACAGAAAAGCAGAGCATGGTTTCAGTGGGACTTCACCTTGAGTACTGATGATGGTGTGAAACCCTTTGATTCAGCGAGGGGGGTATTTTTAGCACCAGTGCATGCAAGCCTTGATGAAGTCATCAGTTTCCGGCAAGCCTTACCTGGCTGGGTGAAGGATTGGTCACCCCCCACACTGTGGTTACCACGGAGAGGGAACCTGCAGGCTGATTGGTGCTTTGCTGCCAGGAGACAGGGTCATACGGGTAGGAGCCGTCACTGTGGAGGAGACGTGCAGGAAGAAGGACAATTATGGGACGGGGCCCGCAGACATTTCTTTAAGGACTGACCGTTTTATGAATGAGGAGGGAGTAGCACTTGACATAACAGTTTTCATCTCCTCACTAATGACGCAGTTCTGTACGGTTCCCTTTCACATGTCATATAAGGAAGAGACAGATGGATTCACAAACCCCTCAACAGTGATGGGATTTTCAGGTTTTTGTCTTGTGTGTGTGTGTGAGTAAAAATTGCAATTTTTGCCCCCTAGTATGTGCATGATGAAACGGATGCTTATTTATGATATGGTTTAACTTAAAAGGATGAGTAAATATGCATTGTATGGTTGAATGTAAGAACATATGTGCATGTGTATAAATTTTACTTGTGTGTTAGTCACATGCTCACAGAGTACTCTGCACTACGTTTCCATGGAGACGCTGCCGTTACTTAGATACGGATAAGAGCAGTAGTGCCAAGAGAGAATCGGTGTGTGTGTATGTGCGCACGCGCGTGCGTGTGTGTGTGTGTGTGTGTGTGTGTGTGTGTGTGTGCGTGTGTAACTCATACTGGATTAAACAGGACTGCTCTAGTTATCCCCCTTTGCTTTCCATAATTAGCCTTGATGCACACAGCCTGGAAACAGTCTGACGCAGCAGTGTTCGCTGAAAGAACAATAGTCTCTACAGAACCACATGTAAATGCCCAGCTAACTTCAATGCTGAAAGGTGAAGGTGTGTGTGCGTGCACGTGTGTGTGTGTGTGTGTGTGTGAGAGAGAGAGAGAGGCCAGTGGTTGCCCTCACTTAACAGACAATGCTGGTGAAGATTATGTCAGAGGCCTCCTCTACCTCTACATTGTATCCTTGTCCTTCTCAGTCCCCTAAGGACTGGTGCACAGAAATAAAGGTCAAACACATGTTCATACCCCGCCTCTCCACACACAAACAATGAGACCCCTTCAGGAGGGCCTGGCATCACCTGACTGACCAGAGTGATCCAGCCTTGGCCCTGTAGCATCGTAAATCATGCTCTCGCAGCACAACAGAGCCCTGGAAATTCAGCACTTCAAACTCATTCACCTTCAGGAGCAATGCAGCTCCCTGGGAGTGGAGTGGAGGAGGCTCAGCTGTGCTGCACTCTACTTTGCTGCAGGTTCAGCTTCTGTCAGGATCCACAGAGGCTGAGGTTTTTCTCAAGTTCCCCTCCTCAGCCCAACGGACGTCCGGCCCCCTCAGCAAACAGGAAACCACTGTTCCTGAGCCAGGCCTCCAGGCATCCAATCACAGAAGACATGAGGATGCAAAATACTGCGCAGCCAATCACGGTTTGCGCAGGGTTGGCTTCTTTTAAGGCACACTGTCAGCTGCGTGCATCTGGGTGAAGCTGACAGTTTGTATCTCTCTCCTTCATGTCTGTTTCCGGTTTCCTTTTGATTTCTTTCATTCTTAACGTCTCACCATTTCACTCACAACAACTTTAGATGCCCCACCCCCTGTATTCTACAATGTTTCTCTACTCTTTCAAATTTTATGGAGCAATAAAATGGTGCCTTGCTGTTATTTGAGATTCACTTCTTTTGAGCAGAGCAAGCATTTTACAGAATCCTTTTCCAACACATTCAACAGCACGCAATTAGACCCCCCTCAATGAACCAATAAGATTGGCATAGCGTATTTTGAAGGAGGACATAGACTGTAATTAACCAACAGCGAGTCTTGTAGATCTAGATCCAACTGTAGACAGTGTGGGACTATCCCCAGAGCTGGGGCACGGCAGGGACAGCTGAGCTTGTGTGGAACAGGGATGAAAGGTGGGGGGTGAGTAGTGAGGCGAGGGTGGGGAGGGGTGCACTCACCTGTGTGGTGTTGGAGGCAGGGCAGGTTTCATGGAGTTGATGGGGTTCATCGGAGGGGCGTTGGGGTCAGCGTGGAGCCCCGAACCTCCTCAACCCAACAGGCAGCCTAAAATTGAGACAAGTTTCTACTTAATGGTGACAAATTGCAAGTATTTAAGCAAATGTTAGCAGTGAAGTGTACACATACATAAAATTCAACATGAAACTGGAGCCAGAACGACAAATCCTAAACTGCATTTTGCCATCACACTGGGCAGTACCGCTATCCTGGAGCCCTGCGGTTCAAAGCCCAGCTACATAACCACAGCACTTCAAAGTCAACCTGCAATAACAACAGGGCTGATCATTCAGTCTTTATTTTTTGCTTGAAAGTAATGACTACAGGTTCCCTTTGGTGCACTGACATTGTTTTGGGAGAAGCCTTACAGGGGAGGTGAAGACAGTTTAGTCCCAAATGAGCCGCTGACAAGTTCCCAGCAGACTCCCTGTTCTCAGATCAGCGGTGCTCAGTGGATTACATATTACACCGCGTTGTATAAAGGGCCCGGAACAAAAGAACAACAAGAATATTATGTATACTGAGGAACATAATCCTTTTAGCCTGGAACAGATAACCACAGGGACATTCAATTCGGAGAGGGGTTATCCTATGCCAGTCTTGCAGCCTGTCTGTCTCTAACATTTTATCATGAGATATTCAATCATGTTTTTTTGGATGAGCTGTACTTATTCACTTAAAAAAAAGCAAAAAAAAAAAAACATGACCCCCTTTCATTCTGAGACACGGCAAAGGTCAACATGAAGGTAACGCTGACAAGAAAAATCACCTTGGACAAAATTCAAAAAGTACCACTATGTGCAATGCTTCATTTGCCATTTTACCGTCACCCTAAAGTGAGATGACACAATCGACAGGTTTCATTGCGTTTATTTCATCCCTAAGAGGGGTATTGCTTCATAAATGGAAGCACTGCAGTGAAGACATTTTAGGGACCAGTTTTACAAATGCTTCCCCTGACAGCTCCACACTGCTCACCATAATCCTGCTGAAATTGTGCACTTTTTAACACATTTAAAAGAAAACTAAAACTCCGGAGGAAGGGAAACAACTCACAAACTGTTTTTGCATAAATTAATATTCAGTCTACTCACATATTTGGTAAATGGCTGAAGCTGCATTTCTTATTTTTCTAGTAATATCAATGGTCACTTTAATGGGGTTGGAACAGATCATATTTTGCCCAGTCTGGACTGAAAAGCGTATTTCACAATACAGGACCTGAAATTACCAAGATGTCACAGACATATTGAGAGAGCACAAATACCAGATTTTTCACAGCAAATCTTGACCAGATGTCAACTTCCTTGATAATTGTCGAATAAATACCCTCTCTAGAAGAGAGGGGCAGAGTGACTATGGAGAGAACTTGGAGAACTGTCACAGCAGGAAGAAGAGAGGAGGGGGCAAAAACTAACTACCCTATCAGAAGCAGACCACTGGATTTTCCAGGAAACTAAATGGCAAGGCACAGCAAAAAAATACAACAAAGAAAATAAGTGGATGATTTCCAGATAAACACATGAACTGCATTCATTTAAAAATAGAAATCGAAATTACATGAGACTCTGAAACCAGAGATGCCAGAAAAGGGAAATTAGGTTCTCAGATTCAATTCTGCTAGGGCTCCAATGTACTGAGCCATATTGCCTTGCAAATGAACAAATTAAGCAAACCAATTACTGTCCTGGAAAAGGACACTGAGGAAGGGGCAATCTACGCCGGAGCCAGCCATATGATTAGCAAAATGAAACTCATGAAACGCAGCCGCGTGCTTCAAAGTGTGGCCTTTCTCTGAGGCAATGGACAGACGAGCGCTGAAATCCTGCCTTCTTAAACACACAATGACAATCTGATGCACTCTCCTGGTTTTTGATATTCCATCTCGATACCTGCAATCAATCAATCATGAATCAACTTTGATTTGATATGGCGCGCTTAACGAAAGAGCCGTCACACAGTGCTTCACAGATCGTATCCCAAATGAACATCATGAGAGTTCATCCAACAGGAAAAAAAACCTTAAACTAAGACATTACATAAACAACATAAATGATATAAATACATTCCTTTTGAAGGGACAAAATACAAAAAAATACAAAAAAAACCCCTCAAATGCCGGTGAGGTCAGAATTGGAAAATTTCCACTTGTTCCACCAGTGGCAACCGAAGATCAAACTTTAAGAGCAAATCTACTTTATCTGTTTGGGTGCGTAATACAATTAAGCTGACATTTCAGAGGAAACTGCGTCTGAGAGGAAACTGCCTGGAACTAGGGCTGTGTGCAAATTTGCAGTATTATCAGGTAGGAGAGCCGAAAGCAGACCGTCGGTGGCGCAGCACGCCGGCGGGCGGGACCCCGCGCCCCCTCCTGCCACTGCCGCAGCGCGTCCAGAGGCTGTTTGTGCTTTTCGATGGCACTGCGGGCCGCGCTACCATCACCTCGCAGCGCTGATTCCCCACACACCAGAGCAGCTTAGGGCTAAAAATAGCACACGGACTCAAAAAAAAAAAAAAAAAAAGAGGAGGAGAAAGGAGGAAAGAAATGCGTGATATGGGAAATCAAAGCTGCAGGGCTTTATTTGCCGTCTGCACAGACGTCACGCGAACAGTGAGGTGATGGGCGAGTTTATTTGGTGAGGGGTAGGGCCCTTTTTCAGGTCTTTGGTGTTGCCGCTGTGGCTGTATGCGCTGACCCCCTCAGCAGACCGCCAGCTCTGTATTCCTCTTTCCCTCTCGCTCCCGTTTGTGACCATATCTGAGGGATGAACGCCATTAAGTGGCATGTTAATTTGTTGCTAACATCTTTGCCTCTCACCTCTTCCTCCCCCCCTCCCCCATGTTGTCTCTTCTCTGTCACTCTCTCCCCAGATTTGGGTCAGACAGCCTACAGCTTGAAAGAGTTGGGTGGGGGGTGGGGGGTTAGGAGAGTTTATGAGAGAAGGACACCTACAAGGATAATAAGTGTGAGGAGGAAAATTGCAGGCAGAGTGTGGGTTGACGGAGGGAAAGGGAGGGGACAGCAACAGCAGGGAGACAGAGAGAGGGACAGAGAGAGAGAAAAAGAGAGAGAAGGAGAGACTTAGAGCTCAGCCCACTTGACTACCGCAGACAAGCCAGTACACTGATGTCCACGTGCTCAGACGCTGACCCACACGCTCTACCATGCATAATTACATGTACAACGTGATCGTCAGTCTAAGCCTTACAGACGAGACGGAGGTAAGATCAAACATAAAGACAATGTTGTGTGTGCAGGCTGGAATTGCATGGATAAAGTGAGTTATGTGGAACTAATCACAGCCACTCCAGTGACAAACATCAGCTTGTGAGCGTGAATATTGGAATTGTGGATGTTTATAGCCTTACCAACGCAACACACACACACACACACAGCCAGTGTCCTGCAGACCACTGTCTAGATCCTTGGTTAGCAGCCATGTGCCAGGCCTGATGCGTGTCATGCTGGTGGGATGAGACAGGAATGGCACCTGGCCTGCAGTCTGCGGAACACACCACGGGGCTAGGGCCGGATGCCGCATGGAGTGCCCAAGCACGCTGTCACAGGCCAGCCGGCACTGACATCAGTCCCACTGCGGCGACTGCTATTCGGTGGTCACTGACATTCGAGAACACATTTTTAATAGGAAGTAGGATGGTACTGGTGTTAGAGCGCACCCCCCCCCCCCCCTTCAACCACCCACCGACCCAGTGCAACAGTTCACAGCACAGAATGTTCCTGCCTGGAAAGAACACAACTCTCTCCCTCGTTCTCTGCTCCCCACTGCTTCTTCTCTGTGCCTCCCCCCCCACCCCTGGCCTGCAGCATTTCCCCCCCCACCCATAAGTTCCCTTTTCTCACACTACCCCCCCCCCTTTTTTACCCCCTCTGATTCTCTCTTCATCCATAATCCATCACACTCCCTCTGCCTCCTCCTGATCCACTGAAACTGCAGATAAAAGTTCAAACTGGGACACACACATTTTAGTCAGCACAGCAGTGATATGGCTTTTACGCCTCTAGCACTGAGTGAGGGTTGGAGGCTCCTCAGTTCAGATGGGGGGGGGGGGGGGTGAGGGTGGGGGATGGTGTGCGCACTAGATAAATGGATTGGCAGACATTCTGTAAGCATTAGCACCTCACAGTCTTAACTGAGTTAAATCAGCCAGGATGTCAGCTTTCTGTAGGTTTAATCAGTCCACAGTGGGCAACTAAGAAAAAGCAATTACAATGTAAGTTTTCCAGCAAACATATCTGGGGAGCTGGTAAAAGGAGTTTTCTGTTTAGGTTCTTAATTCCGGGTTGCACCTACAAAACAAACTCAGTCACCTCTGCCATATTAATCCTATTGTCCTGGCCACCTCCCCCGCAGTGTCAGCTTCAACGAGACATCACCACCAGAGGCCCAGCTAACACTCCTCACCATTTCCAGCACACTCTCAGACCTCTCCATTAGCTCAATGGAAAAAAACAGCAAAGTTTGTCTCAAAAAAAAAAAAAATTCCACAAACCATTTCAAGCTCTTGTCTTCCAAATGGCACCAACTCATCCACATATGCACCAGGCAGCTATATGCAAGGTACACCTGACCACTGCAAACTCCCAAGGAGGAGGGAATCCAGACAAACAGTCCATGTGACAGGGGGAAAAAGAGATGACTTACCTTTCTGAATGCTTTTTGCGCTCCTAGAGATGTGATACCAGCCCTTCAGCCCTGACCAGGAGCAGCAAAGCTGCAAAGTTCAACAGAGTGCACAGTGCGGGACCATTGGTGCTCCTTGCTACTACCATTCACAAACCCAAATGGAGAGAGCCTGGAGCCACGTGACTGGCCTGAACCCCTCCCCCATGTCAACCACCCCCCCCCTTCCTCAGCCCTTTGAGGAAAAGTTTGGAAGGCTGCGGGGAGGAGACTTGGGGATTAGAGAGGGGCTGTCCCTGATAGCACATTCCTGAACATCGCTACGGTGTCAGACAACACACAGCTTCACACTCCTGTATAAACGACGGGCCTGGTCACTTTCCCGCGCGGGCCTCGCACGAGCGTGCACGCGCACAGGTTCGGCCGCCACAGAGAGACACTTACTAACATGAGCCTGGCCTTGAGCGGTATCTGGTGCCGTGCTGTGATACAGATCTGCTGAGCGAGCCAAGCTAAGTACGTCAACATGCTCAGCAAACCCGCGGCTGAAAGCTCACTTAAGATCAACAAGGGTACAGCTGAACGAACAGTCGCAAAACATTCGTCAATACTAGGAGGTCAGTGGCACAGCTGAAGCACAAACGTCTATCATCCGTGATTTCATAAAACGCTGGAAGGAGCCTGAGGGCAACGACTCAGACTGAAACTGAAGGCCTCAAAGTCAAACGGGTCAAAGGTCACACCCAAGAACAATGGGAACAAACTCGTTCTCATAGAAACAGGATGTGGGGTATCTCCTGTACTTCCGCCCAGTTCAAATGCCCATCTCATGAATAACAGGTATGATTCGGTGGAACAGAAAACTTGAAGGGACTCAGGTTCACACAAGATGCTCAGGGAAGCCAAATATGTATTCCACTGTAATCTAATTTAACACCGTTTCCACCCCACCACTATATATATAACCAAAACAAACCACTTAAAAAACAATTATGTTGTAAATTCTGAGTAGTCTAGATAGAGCCAGATAACCCCCATGAAATCCTTGTACCTTCTCTGCGACTTCAGCAATACAGGTACAACCTGTTCCACACAAATATCATTGGCTAACAGCACCTGAAACCCAGGCAGCTGCTAGGTAAGGAACCTTTCATGAATGCAAATACTGCCACATGGAATTCCAAACAGAAAAACCAGTGAGGTTTCACTGAAAAACCTAAATCTTTACAAGTACCAAAAACAGCAAGCATTTTAATCATCTACATTTATTCGTTTGCATTTACATTTGTTCATTTGGCAAATGTTCATTAGCCAAAGCGACTTTCAAGTGAGGTGCAATACAACACAAGCAAGAAACCATACAGAGTCAACAATATTAGAAGTACTGCATGACAAAGTCCCAAAGGTTGGCTAGGCGAGGTACCAACTATCAGGTAAAGTTAACAAGTGCATTAAGCCATTACAGCCAAACCATTACACCAAATCTACAAATTTGACTTGAAATAACAAATGGTATACTAATGACTTCTGTATTTTGATAAATCTAAATCAATTTCCTTGAAAATGATTTGGTGCATCAGAGTCAACACTTCTGTTTGTGGAATTGCAAACTAGAAAAGCTCAAAATATCAGTGTGGAAGTGAGCCCAAAGGTCAAACTGACTTGCCGTTAGGGGAGGTTACGATTTGTCGTGTTCGACTTCCTTATTTTCAGACCTCGTGTACGCCCCATGTGTATGGCTTGTTTGCCACCTCATAAATGAATGGGAATTGTCCTGCTCTCTCCGCGTGTGTACTGTATGTGCGCGCATGCATGTGTGTTTGGACAACTGCCTCACTCTGTGCACATGCGTTTGCCTGTGTTGCTGCGCAGGCCTGGAGGAGCAGAGAGACGTCCTGCAAACAAACCACAGAATCGGCAGCTGCAGCAGCGCAGGCAACACACTCAGCCTCTCTCTGTCTCCCTCCGAGTCCAAAGGTAACAAGCACGCACTCATCCCCCAGGAGCCTGCCTGCCTGCCTGCCTTTCTTTCACAAACACACACACACACACACAAGCGTGCATGCCCACTACACACACTCTCTGACCTCTGTTTCGTACAGTCAGCTACACTGGTGGACAAAAAAAAAAAAATCCTTCGCAGCTTCAAAAAGTGAAACCGTTACGGGAAAAAAATAAAACATGACATGTTATCATAGTCACAAATGCAAACTTAAGCTGAATATTGTGAAGGCTAACATTGACACTACATAAGGAGTAAGCCCTGAAACCTTCCAGACTGCAATCAGCGAACCATCAATTACCCATTTTACAATTATAATCATCCCAAGAACCAGCTGAGTGAACAAATACTTAAAAGTTTGTTAGGACTGCTGGGCCACATTTTTTCTATTTAATAACAGGCACAATGGACAGTTGCTTTTCTTTCTACTGCACCTCAGAAGAACAACCACAAAAGAACGGTATAAAGGAAGTTTCAGAGGTTTTAGACTGATTACGCAATGGCCCTTTTCCCTCTCTTTACCCTGGGTTCTGTAATTAAGACTTTCTGCATGAGAAGAGTGACGCTAACAGGAATTGTCACATTGTATCGATCCCCTTGTTTTCTTTGTTGTGCTTTTGATTGTCCTTTACAAAAGGGCGAGCACGCGCATTTGTTCAAGGGCCTCTCACTTGGTAAAGTAAACTTCGGCCCAGCAGTGAGCCGCAGCTCTCCCCCCTCCCCTTCAGCTGCAACGTGACTTGCCCGGCACACTGCCGTGGCCCTCTCCCTGCTATGAGGTGAAAAACAGGTTGTCTGACTGATCGGCTGGCTGATGAACACTGACAGGAGCAACTTGCTGGAGTCTGCTGCACAGACGGCTTATTGCTGGGCTCTCTCGGTGCTCTCTCAGTGCTCCCCCCCCCCCCACCACCCCTGAAATCCGTTCACGGTTTGAACATACTTATGACAAAGGCAAAGAGAAACAGAAACCCCAACATTATGATTATTCTTATTTCCCCCCTCTCCTTTTCATCACTAACTTTGGGAGCGTCACAACATCCTCCGCGCTCACCCAGGAGTATAGCGACTACATACACGCCAGCCTTGACTTTCTGAACTACAAGTCCTACAATGCACCAGGGCAGCAAATGGCAAACAGAGGATGGGCTTATCTGCCTGAGGTCTCACAGGTACCCAGTGATTTGCAGTGTGCAAAGAGCGGTGCACCGTCAGATTCCTGGCCGGTGAAAGCCAGCTGATCGTGGTCCACCATTACAGACACTTATACTTTGACAGCTCAGTCTTGCAGGCCTGAGCTGTAGGACTGAGTCTGCGTTCACAGTGATCACCTTAACCAACGGAGCCACTTGGGAGTCCCCCAGTGTTATCATCATCAAACTGTCAAAACTGATTTGAATGCTATGAATCCAAGGGGATGTCCGATGTGTGTGTGTGTGTGTGTGTGTGTTTTTAAGGGTCAATGCTGATAGTGACATTTAGCCACTTTTGCACCTGATCACAAATGCAGAATGACTTCAACCTGGTGTTTGTGAGTACAGGGCTTTTTCCAATCTTTCGTACTTGTTTCAGTACACTTTGCCACCAAGGGGGCTCAACTGGCACAGGTGACACAAGAAGGTGCAATATAAGTGTAGGACAGGAGGAGCACTGCAAATAACCAGGGGTACAAGGAGTGGTACTGGCTGTGGTACAAGTAAAAGCAGCAGAGAGTTATTAGTAATAGAGGAGAAAGCAAAGCATCATTGGTGGTACCCAACAGTACAGTGGAGAAGAACAATAATTGTTTTTACTCGTATCTCAGCCTTAGCAATGGGACCTCGGGCTGAAAGTAGAACAGAAAAGCTGAACAAAATCAGCCAATATGATGGCTTCCATTTATTGTTCCAAATAATTTCTGAAAACAAAGTGGTGCAAAACAGCCTTATTTAATAATTGCGATCAGACTACTGGCTAGCCTACTGGCTATTCCTAATGCCTGACAGAGCAACTAGGTGGCTTCTAAGCAAGCTATATCAAATTAAGTACAAGTAATTACAATCAACTAATCAAAATTGTGTTAATTAATTATCTAAACAATAACAAAATAAAACAAAACAGCAACTATTAGCTACTGAGTAAAACAAAAATACCCAAGCTGCTAACATTATGTAACCTATGCAGCCAAATAAGCATCTCAATTCTGTGCGTTTAAAAACCTGAATTAATTTTTGAATTTACTGATTTGCTACTGATGACTGTAAACAAAAGACATGGGGTTTTTCTTCAGCTCCTTTCATAAGCGTTCCCCATTGTCAGGTTGGGACCCAATGGATTGTGGTTGAGGTCACATGACTGATAACGTTAGGCTGAGTAAACAATGCAGATGATAATGCCCCTGGGAGTGCCAGTCATAGTATGAGGAAAGGGAAGCATTACTGGCCCATTATCAGCATATTTAAAGGGATACTGATAACGTGGGAAATGCAAAAATATCAGCCGATGTAATCAGGTGGACAGTAAATTGGACAACCACTAATCACCAAGTTGTGGTCCAGCTCCGCTTGTGTGCAAGTGCTTTCAAATAGCAACTGAGATGGTAATTATCTGACAACCATCAGGTAAACTGTGAAAGAATGCAAAGATGCACAGCACAGGGTCTGCTGTGTCATACAGGCACAGCCAGTGGAGACTGTGGTGACAGCTCAATTGACAGTAGTTTATACCAGCGGCTGTTAAAGAGGAGGTTGGCTGGGCTCCAAATCACATCCGCCATTTTAAGGATTGTTCAAATCCACAATGACTCAAGATCACTACTTCAAAGAGTATCTGCAAAGGAGGGTTCCCGAGGGGGAAAAACAGCCAGAGGCCACTGTCCAAGCTCAAAACTACTGGTGAGAGTGGAGTTCACTTAGCCATAAACGTCAACAAATACCAGCACATCCAACATTACTTAACCCTTAATCAGAAATCCACATGCTTCTGCTTTTGTTAAGGATAAAGCACAACAAACAGCCATTGATCGCATCAATCACTGCTGCCACAGCTACTGCAATTGGGCTTACTGTCTGCCAATGCATCACTCTACAATATTCAACTGTCTTAAATGCTTGATGACAACCCGGTGCTCTGTCCATTAAATTGTCAAATTCACAAGTTCTCGGGTTATTTCATCTTCATCCATAACTGCAACTTTTGCTTTTTTCAATAACTGAGTATTTTTCATCTTGTCCCAGCAATCAAACCCATCCCTAAGAGACAGTCTGATATTTTGCAACACATCCGCAAGTTTTGCAGTGATCCATCCAAGTCAATTTGATCTGACAGCTCAGGTCAGATACTAATAAGAGCCACCCTAGCTCGTTTATACAGGTAGTTAAATAAATGAACAAACAATCCTTGACTCCAGTAACTGGCTCAGTGCTCTAGATGTCAAGTACCTCCATATTCAAAAATTCTCTCACCACTGACACACACACACATACACACACACACACACACACACACATACACACAGTATAGCTACCACACAGCCGCAGACTCCTTCACTGAGATGTCTGCTTGAGAGGAGGAGATTTCAATTTCAATTTAGCTGATAATGTTTTGAGCTCAAATTGGAACACCAAGTACACACTCTGTGGGATACCATAGCAAAGTTGCACAAGCTGTCCACAAGCAATGTCTGACCCACTGAGGATTTAGGCCTACTCAAACAGACTCATCTCACACGCCCTTGCCACTGTTCCATGCATACCTTAAAAGCAGTGATCAAGAAAGGTTTCATTTTGTTAATACAAATATAGTCAAACATCTGTCATGCACACCCACATTCAGTTCAGCAGAAGCAGAGTTATTATCGAAGAACCCTAGCAACAACACATAGTTTCTGAGTAAGACTTTACCAGTCCAGTAGCAGACATATTCCAGTGTGAGATGTCCTGAATTCAGGCTAAACCTCTGCGACCCAGCAAACCAGTAGGAAGTTGATCAAGCTAATTCAATCACTGGATGAGGCGGGGCTGAAAAGCCAAGCGAGAGCCAAAAATCTGCTTCCGTTCCTCTCCTGCCATTTGGTCATCCCTAACCCCCTGTGTCTCTTCTGCCTCTTCTGTTGGCATTCACCAAGAGATATCACATCATTCAAAAACCAGCACAACGGAACACTAAGAATCGCCAAAACGAATGACTGTGAACCCCTGACGGGTGCACACCACTCATTTAGGATCACTGCATGTCAACATGCGAATGGGCGCTAGAATTTGTTTCCACAGAAAAGACGACGTGTGCTGGACAGGGGAGCGCCCTGTGAGCGTGGCTCTTCTAATTTTGACTCATTTTTTTTGTCCTGTGGAATTTACCTTGCTTCTCTGCGAGCGTTGTGACGGCCGGGCCTGCGAGGTGGTTTGTGGGCAGGCACTGGTGATGTGCACGCGTGTCCCCTGTGGCATGCCCACTCCCCCCCTCCCCTGACTCACTGCTCTGTCACCAAGGGCCCTCTGCAGTCAGACTCTCTCCCATTTAACCATGCGCTGTGTTATCTCCTTTACATGAACCGCAGGTGACACAACCATGGAGTGGAATGCAAAACTTTAAAAATACACAAAAGGAGTGTTTTGTGTTTGAGGCTGATAAGATCTATTATCAGTGGACTTTCTGAGGGAGTCATGGCAGACATCACAGAAAAAAAGTAGGGCGATTTTCCCCACATTTTTAAAATGGCAAATTCCATTGCTTTAGGAATTTTAACGCATTTTCCATTTTTCCCCCCAGTTGTTTTCCCCTTTTCCATTTTCTCCTTCAGCTAAATGAGATTTTGAAGAAGATAAATAAATGTTTAAAACTGTGACAAATACCTCTAAAGGTACCTGAAAGAGAAATCCTTCCATAGCATTAACACCTGTATAATGTAAAATGAAACAACCCAACAGAAAAGATTTTTATTACAACTTTCTGCATAAGTCTATACAGCCTGGTAGGTAATGAAGCTATAATCACATGCCGCTGTTGCTGTTGAGCTCCTGCTCTTCCAGGTTTGGAACAGGGAGTCATGAGATGTGGCCCCTGTGTGCTCTCATATTAGAGCAGAAAACTCTTCATTAAGATGGGGCGCATACCTGTAACTCAAACACCTTGTGCATGCAGACAAACAAAGACCCCGGGCAACAACAGAAAGCGAAAACGAGCCGGATGGTACGCATGTGGACCATGCCTCGGGGTGCTTTCGCATCTGCTAGCCTATCACCCTCATCCAGGAGAGAAACACGGTGAAAAATGTGCGTGGTTTCATGTTGGTTAACAAGCCATTTGCTTGGTGCCCCATGGATATATGACACAGATTTCATACTGTACTACAGCCTTCAATGTGCAAACAGCACTTGGAAATCATGTCACTCCTACAACATACAGCCTCATTTTACTTTCTGATTGGACCAACCCACTCACTGGAAGCAGATCAATCACTCCGCTTAAAAAAATGGGACCACCAAAACCTGAAAATGAAGTATCAGCATCCCATATCGTGCACTGGACGTGCTCTGCTCCATGTGTCAGGGCAAGCACATTAACAATCCTGAGCGGCGAACATAAAATGTTGGGAAGTGCAGCTCGATAGTGAGTGCTTTCAACAGCAACGCATATAAACACAGTGCAGCAGGCAGCATAACTGTCATTTAAGAAGCACCGACTGTCATCTTTGTAAGAAATCCACTTACAGGATAATTGCTGCTGTATGGATTTCTTTCACATAAAGTGCTGCAACTGGATCGCTGTGGTGTGCCCATTTTAGTCTTTGACATTTTCTGCGTTAACATACAAATGCCTTTTAACAGAAAAAAAACTCACCTGTAGTCCATTACGTTGTGTAACTCCCCCATATTGAGAATGTAACACCCTGCATTAACACAAATGTTTTCGAAAACTAAAGTCAAAAACACTGAACCATTAATTGCAGGAGAGGATAAGCTTCACTCCAGTGTGAGAGCAGCAGCAAAATAGAACTTACTTTTACTGTGTGGAAAATATGCATGGTGATGTGACTGTTAGAACTTATTTATATATAATGTACATACAGTGCATACGGAAAGTTTTCAGACCCTTTCAAGTTTTCCACATTTTGTTATGTTTCAGACTCATCTTAAAATGGATTCAATTCATTTTTTTCTCATCAATCTACACACAATACCCCACAATGACAAAGCAAAAACAGTTTTTGGAGTGTTTTATAAATTTATTAAATATAAAAGACTGAAATATCCCATTTACATAAGTATTCAGACCCTTTGTTATTGAGCTCTGGTTCATCTATCAATGGTCCTTGAGATGCTTCTACAACTCGACTGGAGTCCACCTGTGCCTAATTGAATTCACTGGACATGATTAGGAAAGGCACACACCTGTCTATATAAGGTCTCACAGTTGATTCAGTTTTTCATCAGTCTATTATTTTTAATAAATTCACAAAACACTCCAAAAACAGTTTTTGCTTTGTCATTATGGGGTATTGTGTTTAGACTGATGAGAATAAAATGAACTGAATCCATTTTAAGATGAGCCTGAAACATAACAAAATGTGGAAAACTTGAAAGGGTCTGAAAACTTTCCATATGCACTGTATATCTAAAGCAGAGACAGGTATCTTGTGTTTAGAGCTAGCACTTAAAGCATATGCAATGAATAAAATCCGTTTTATCACAGGAAACAAAGCTAAGGTATATTATACACAGCATATAATCTGTGCAGAGAAATAAGTCTCAGCCGATCAGAGTAGGCTCCCCACAAAGGAAGAAACTCAGGAGTGGAAAAATGGCATTGACCGCACTTTAGCACTTGGGATTAGCACTTATTCTACATGTGATAAAGCCTTACCATAAATGATGCAAAGAACAGACCACAGAACACAACAACAAAACCAGCCTCACCATAAGTCACTTTTCTCCCTTATTATTGCAATGCATGACTCAGGTGAGAGATTTCCTACCAGGGTGGGTGGCCAACTGGACCACAGTTTTACCATCAATGCTGACCACCCCCCCCCCCCCCCCCTTTTCCATGTACTCTGATGTTTTGTTGCAAAGGAGGAGCTGCAACAACAATAAAAGATCACGATGACTCATTTTCCCTGGGGGCTCGATCAAATGAAACACGCCTGTTTTTGCTGTGAATGGCTTACGGTGTGGGCCGGCTGATGTGAGCATGAATCAGAGGCATCGGTGGGTGGGCCCAACGGCAACAAACCACCTGACGGTTCTCATGTGGACAGGTGCGGCAGCAAATTTCGGCGGCTCTGCCGGGGGACGGCAAAGAGGGCTCCTTAGAGTCACCTAACCCCGCCGCGCGCAAGTGCTTTCGTGACGCCCCGTGCCGGCCTGACCCGCAGCCCGTATCTGAAGAGTGACAAGGGACGGGTTTAGAAGGGCGCTGTAGGGATGCGAACGCCTCGGTCGCTGGGCGCTGTGGCGCGACTCGGGAGTGTCACTCACAGATGCCGGGTGAAACATAAAGCATGTGGAGCACGCAGGAGCATGGACACAGTGTCAGCCCAGGACTCCCTGTCTGACACATTCAGCACCCAGGCACCAGCGTCACAATCTAATCCGGGTCACCATGACACTCGCTCTGTCAAACCAGATTAATCCGTTTATCCTGCCACCTCAGAGAAGGACAGAAAAGCCACGCATTTTTTTTTTTTTCTTAGACTGTCCTCCTCCTTCAGCAGGGAAGTGTAACACCCTCTGTGAGGTGATCCTCTGCCCGCACAGCATCAAGTTTGATAGTGCTTATTAAGAAGTGCACAACACAGCATCTAATCCCCATTATCTGCACCAGCTGTCCACACTGTGCCCCAAGTATAAAAAAAGCACACTCTGAGGGCGAGACAGGAACACAGTGTGTGTTTTTTTTTTTTTTTGGGTTAAGCACCATTTGTTCACGCTGCTGATGCAACTAGTTTCTCCTCGACAGAAAGTGACACTCTCTCCCAATTTTGTCAGGAAATAAATTGTGTGGGTTTTGTTTTTCAGTGGGAGGAGGGGGAACCGGTTCCAAGAATGGAAAATATTTAAGCAAATGCCATTTGCGGTATTGGTGGTTCCACTAAGTCCAGTTAAGACACAACAGCAATTAAAACTCAGTCCTACCCGACAGACACTGACCTGCACCAGGCGTCTTTAGCCTTTGAAAATACATGCACACTGAAGCAAAGTAAGGGAGCTCTGTGCTGGTCACGACAGTGCTGTGATCAGTGCTGGTCTCAGCATTTCAGGGACAGTGATCCAGACTAAACCAGGAACTGAGGTTCTAGCCTAAGTCACCACCCCTTACTTCACTGTGACCTTCAACCCACCACAGCTCCACACCCTTCAATTCATAGAAACTGGAGAGGAAACCAATCAATAGCACAATTTCTCACACAGTCACTTTCAAAAGTTTGCCTTTCAGCTGATGCTACAGGGAAATGTCCCCTGTAATCGTGGCTAGATGTCAAACGGAGTCCTCTCTCAGCGTGCCTCTAGCATAAACAAACATGAAGCCGCAGTCACCTTGAAAAAGCAATCCAAAACAACACTATTTCCCCAAATGAACTTGGGTATGACAAACTGAGTTTTCAAAATGGCCTACGAATCTGTATTCATAACTAACAGCGTAGCACTGCAGTGAAGACATTAAGAGAGTGAATCAATAGATTAAAAAATTAATTTGTATTGTCTCCACAAAATGGTAAATTTTGTGCAGCTCCTCTTTGGCCCTGACAAAGAAAGAGTCAATTTGGCTTCTGACTGCCTGAACCATAATCTCCTCAATCACCTTCAACCTAGAACATGGCCTGATTTTACCTCAGATTTAGACCTGATAATAGCCATTACAAGTTTCCTACAAATGCTGAAATTCAGTATGTGCGTGCTAAAATCATACTTCAGCTTAACAGCGTAGGGTGTCAGCTGCCAATGAGCCTATGAGCAACTCATTTAATTGAACATTTTTCACCAGAAATTATCACAAACATACTCAACTCGTCAAAAAAAGGATAAAATTCTAATGTACCTTGTCTGGTGCCGAAGTTAAGAGTGAATCATAACGCCAGCACTCAACAGTTAGCAGAGTGTGTTACTCTCATGTACTTATAGGCGTTTCTGCAATACGCAAAAAAGACGTGTTTCATCATATGCCTTCTTCAGCAAGTGAAAATATTCAAATTGTTTTCAGTTTTTCAGGTTTCACAGCACGATCAAAAAACTACCACGTAACATTTTTTTCCCCCCCAATGTCGGCAGCTGTTTCCTTCAAAAAGCGGTGGGGATGCAGTGAACGAGGAAAGACACTGGCAGCAAGACGGAGGCACTGACACATACACTATATGGACAAAAGTATTTGGCCACACCTGTTTTTCAGGGTTTGGACTAGGCCCCTTATCTCCAGTGAAGGGCAATCTTAATGCTTCAGCATACCAAGACATTTTGGACAATTCTATGTTTTCAACTTTGTGGCAACAGTTTGGGGAAGGCCCTTTTCTATTCCAACATGACTGTGCCCCAGTGCACAAAGCAAGGACTATAAAGACATGGTTTGATGAGTTCGGTGTGGAAGAACCTGACTGGCCCGCACAGAGCCCTGACCTCAACCCCATCGAGCACCTTTGGGATGAACTGTAACGCAGATTGCGAGCCAGGCCTTCTCGTCCAACATCAGTGCCTAACCTCATAAATGCTATACAGAATGAATGGGCACAAATTCCCACAGAAACACTCCAAAATCTTGTGGAAAGCCTTCCAAGAAGAGTGGAAGCTGTTATAGCTGCAAAAGGGGGACCAACTCCATATTAAAGTATATGTATTTGAATACAACGTCATTACAGTCCCTGTTGGTGTAATGGTCAGGCGTCTGAATACTTTTGTCCATATAGTGTATACACAGTAACACATGTTGGACACAAGAGGAAGATGAGGAATTTATTGGGCTGGGGCTACATTCCATAGGTTATAAAGATCTGAGAAACCTAGTGGAAAAAATAGATATGTTACTCCAGGTAGTACAACACTAAATAATAATGGCCACATATAGATTTAGATTTCAAAACTTGTATGGTCCTCTAAGCCTCGGCATAATCGATTCTGCCACCCCCCACCTTGTATGCGACATGTGTAACACTTGTAATACGTTCACTCATTTTCACTTTCAGTTTTGCATGCAACTCAGGTGCGCATCTGAATGATCTCAGTTTACCTGAAAGTTCGGCCACCAGCACAAACATGGTGCTGGCTACATGCACGCACATAATGATCTGAAGCATGGGCAAATGCATGACAGTCCTGCAGTCAGTGGTTCAGGATGCCTTTGGGCCAGAGGCTATATGAAATGAGCTTGGATTCTGGCAGTTTCCCTTGTGCTGCATCATATGTATTACCTGGCCTGTCAGTGTGATACAGCATGATTTTTTAATGCAGGTGTTAAGCATTCAGCCCCACACAAAATTGTACTAATTTCATTTTTTTTCTGTATATCATGCCCCTGCGAATGCCATCAATTGAACAAAGACTGAACAAAGATTTTATAGCTTCCACAATCTGTTTACTAACAGACAAACTACGTATTGGAAAAGTAACACATTAACCAATCAATTTATGTAGCCTACAGAAAGTGTCCCTCTTTGTTATGTACATGTATATACACTGGCGTAACATTTTGATGCAGATAACAGGGTTATATGAATGACTGACAGATGGATCACTAAAGACGGAGTGCTTTCTGCTTCTATGGACAGGACGCGCAGCAACAGAGGAAGCTTGGGGATAGAGCCGTTGCCACATTTGTCTTCAATCCGAAAAGCCAGGAAGTGAGATAGCATCTCCAGAGCCCCCATGAGCACACATGAGCGCCTGTGCGCTCCAACCGCCCCCTGAGAGCACGGCTCCAGCAGAGACGCCCTGCTCCTCTCTCGCTGAATTTGCCCTGTGCGCCGTTCTGGAGAAACAGAGCCATATAACCGCCTACTGCAACCGGAGCCGAGAGCACTGAGCACAGCGTCCCGCCAAGGGGCCAGAGCACAGACTCTAGCCATTGCCAACAACGTGTAGAAATCGCAAACATCCAGAAGAGGTTGTTTGTGCAAACATCTCACATTAAACAACGGAAAAACAGAGATTCAGCAAAGGGGAAGGCACTTACCCTTTCATTTGACGTATACGGTTCATAAAATGAGCCCATCCATCCACATGAACAACTCTGTCAATGGGATACCCATCTATCCATCTGTCTATCAATCTGCATGGCAAGCAAGAGTCTAGCAGATTATGGACACACCATCTGATGCTACTCAGCCAGCCCCTGTAGAAATTATTAAATGGCTTTGATCCATCCACCACAAACCACATCAACAAGGACTGTTCAACATCTCACTATTCCTGCAAATACTGCAGTCCTCTGGATCAGCCCAGGAAAGGCCTATTGGATGAATTTAAAAACAGCCTCATCGTGGCCTTGAAAAGACTGTCATGCTAAATCTGAACACTTCAAGTGAAAGCTTGACTAATTGTCCAATAAGGGGCATCTCCTGGGCATGAGGTGAGCTTCTATTACCCGCTTGACTTCTAGCTCACCTCAAACAGGGGGATACACACACACACACACACACACACACACACACATAAATACACAAACACCCTGCTACACAAGACAAGTTCAACATTGCTAGCATTGCAAAGTCTGTGGTTATAAAAAGCCAGCCCTCCTGACAGACTGGCATGGTGCAAGGAAAGAGCAATGAGGCAGAAAGACAGAGCCGTCTGTGCAATGTACTCGACTCCTCTCAGCCTGCTCCTGCAGTACAATGCTCCACTGGCTGGAACTAGAACCAGTCCCAAGGGTTCTCCATACCCACCCCTGAAAGCAAGTGCTTGCAGTACAGTTCCACCCATGTGCTCCTGTCTTCCATATGACATACGACCTTCCTCTGTCAGAGTGCTGCCACATATCACCTTTCCACACACATTAGAGAACAACTGACAGCTATGCCTGTGACGCCTAGCGTATGCGCAATCAAAACCGCCATCGTTCAGTGGAAAACACTGGTCTGCTTTGCCCAGTGTGGTCAAGTGTATAGGCTGAGCTGTCTTATGTAATTTGACACTGGGCATGACATGCTCCCACCCCGTCATTGGCAAAGAACTACGGGCACATCAGTGTTCACAAGAAAGCAATACATGTGTGTGCGAGTACGAGAAGAGCTGATGTTTGTAGTGTGGAGGGCAAAAAATGATAAAAACCTGATGAAATGAGCAAGGGAGTGACATGGAAAGAAAGAGAAATGGAATGGCTCTTGTCCATATGGTGAGTTGAAAGATTAGGACAACTTGGAGCTATGCAGAGAAAAAGTGATATTTTTGGAAATGTAAGTGAACCTGTAGTTCCACTGGTATAAAAGGAATTCATCTGGTCTCGACCCAAATTGTGGCACAGTTGGATTTTCTGCTCTGAAAGAAAACTGTTCCAGTTTGTTACCTCTGGAGCTGATCTAAGGTAGAGTACCAGGAAAAGGACTACAGCGTGGCAGCTGCCTCACTGTTTAAGCCTAGTTCAATTAGGAAGGTAGAAATTCACTGGAACAAACTGTAAATATTCTGAACATTAAATTAATAACAATACTGCACACTTCTGAGACATTGTCAGTTCACTTTCAACACCAAATCAAGTGGCCACTTTGCTTCACTTAACTGAGTTTTGGACCTAAGAGTGACATTTATGTATATGTTGAAAAACAAACATTGTATTTGTACAGTCTTCAATGTTAGCATTTTTATCAACTATCAAATGAACTGGTGTTTCCCTTGTGATCAAATAATGTTATGTCACAGTGATCGTCCTCTTCCAACACACTTCAGTTATCAAAAAAATAAAGCTTTTGGAGGGTGTTAAGTAGTGTAGTGCATTAAGTGCCTTCTTATTATTCTTCTACTTCTTCTAATCTCTCAGACAGCTCTTCAGCAGCAGTCTGGTCCCTGGTGCTGGACGCAGTGAGATCCCTGCTACGGAGTTAAGGTAATAGTGGTGTTAATACTCAGACCTGCTCTGAGAAGAGAGCACTCTGAAGTAGAGCTAATTGTGACCAGAGTCTGTTCATTCTTTGTTTCTTGTTTTCACAGGAATATGCACAGCAGAGAAAGGACCCAAGGTCTGATGAAAGAGAGAGCAACACTGACACAGACTGAAGGCTTGTAAACAAGGGCACATGGTTACAGCGTGCAATGCAACTCAGTACCTGAGACACATATTTTCTGTCAATAAATGAAACTCTTCCTTAGTGGCCAGCCTGCTTCGTGGCTAGCTGAACAGTGAAAAGAGAATATGTGGCTAACTGTAGGTTGAGGAAGAGACCATTCTGGAACAGAATCTATTGGGGGATAAGGTCCAACTATACACATGTCAGCAAGAATATTTTGAACAACTGAGGCACAGAGAGAGGCAGAGAGGAGTAGAGTTAGCTACTCTCAGAGAAGCAGCAAATCTAACAGGCTACTCAGGAAGTCTAGCCATGAACAAGTCACAATTGGTGGTGTCTGTGTGGCAAATGGGGTAATGCCCCCAGTGTTGCAACAAATGGGATCGAGTACAATAATTACTGTGAAAAGTAGCACCAAGGGACCCGCCTGGTGAGCCAATCTCCTTATCAGGCCATGAGGGCTTCAACACCCATATCGATCTTGGGTGTATTGGAAACATATTTTAGTAAACCTAAACTCAACTGGGCCATTAATGAGTGATACTGACTACAGTCCAGCACGAACAATAAAGTTTAATAGTGTCTAACAGTGATCATGCTTGTGAGAGAGGGTGATAAAGCCAATAAGGGTTTTGCAGCACAATATTCCTGCTTTGCTTTGGGGCCCAGCCTGGTAATGTAACAGCACTGTGGAGTGGGTGGCCAGGACCTCCTTTTTACACTATTAACCAAATTAGTACTGTGTGTTGCTTGCTTATTGAGTCAATTAACTACCAAGCTGTGAGAGCTAGCACCAGAAACATAAAATACTCACGCAACCAATATCCATTTTCTTATTTTAGATTCAGGCTGTCTGTTATTCGTTTATCAGTTTTGGGGTCTGTACAACTACAAAATGTCAGGTTGTCTGCCACAAAACAAAAGGTTATCAACTGGTTTAACTCATGTAAAGTTACACAATCTGCAGAGAAGCTGAAATAATATTTCATCCTCTGTAGTTCATTATTACTACAAGGTTGGTTCAAACTGCTGAAACTGTATATCTGATGTGAATCAACCATCATACTGCATACCAATTACATTTGTTTAGCAGACGATCTTATCCAGAATTACTTCCACAGCTTACATTACTACATGTATACAGCTGGATATTAACCGAGGTAATTCAAGTTAAGGACCTTGCCCAAGGGCATAACAGCAGTGCCCCAGCTGAGAACTGAACCACCAACTTTTTGCAAGCCCTTCTCCTTATCCTCTGCCACCAGGCCATGTTGTCTTACTATGTCAGTCTAGCCAATGCTGGAAATCACACCTAGAAGCATGCTTAATACTACTGAATTTTTATTTTTATGGGTGTGCAGTTAAAATGAATGTATACATCTCTCAGGCTTTAAAAACAATGCCAACAGATCCTGTGGTATGGTGCTTCAATCTCAGGAGAGAGACAGTGAAATGCATTCTGTGTTTTAGACAAAATTTCCATTGTACTGTTTATGAAAAAAAAAGCTATTAAAGACGTTGTTCCCTACAACAGCAGAGATGAGGAACAGTATGCACTTTTAGAAAAATGTGATTGAATAACATGGAGCTTTAGAGATGCTCTCAATCTCCAGAAATTTGGGAACACATAGACAAGCCAAACTGCAAGATCTTCAAGTAATTGTACAATCTTTTTTGCATTACTTCAGTATATACTCACACTGTCTAATCAAACTGGTCCATGAAGATTTTCAGCACGGTTAAAGATACATAGTGGTTGTTCAACAACATCTGTCTCTGAGCTGGTCTTAACAAATCTGTTACTGACTTTAAATAACAGTGTGTACTGCCAGATTCACTTGAAAGACCACTGACGTCACAGTTCAATGTAACTTTATACATTTTGTTATCTCACTACTCTAGAAGTAAAATCACAATTAAATGTGATGGGGTGCCAGTTTCCTAAGGAGCTGTCAAATGTAGGCCTACAAACAGCAATCTCTGTGCTTTGGTTCTCTTTGAAGCTTGGTGTTTGCAAACAAATTCATAGAAGGCCACTGTTATCATTCTCGTTTTTTTGAACAATCTTCAAAAGTAATCAATACACCAGACAAAAGATATTAGAGAACATGTACATCAGTGACTCATTAATAAGCAATTCATTAATAAATGCACATTCCTTACCTGTTTGGATAAAGGCCCTGCTAACACAATCCAAACTGCTGGATTTTATGTGCACTGAAATTAGACTTCTTTATGCTATCAACAAGAGTGTTCAGAAGATAAATACAATTCTTTACATCTGCAGCCTTAGGATTTAAATGCATAAAGCCCTAATTACAATACCTCTGCAATATTACCCAGGGTATTTTATCAGTAATGATGGGGGTGCAGGCAATTAAAGGTACCTGTACCAGAACTGTTTTATTATTTTTAAACAAAATTAAAATAATTAATAAAAGTAAATAAACTGCTAAATTCTTAAGTAAATCAAACTGAATAGCAGTGTGTTTCTGTTTATTCGACATGTTGTAACATTAAGTTTATGATTAATTTCACTGATTACAAACATTGTGGTGAGACTGACATTTAAGCAAGAAAGGAGGTCTTGCTCTATTTTTTGTCATACGAACCTGTGTTGCAAACTTAAACTATCTGTGTAATTCAGCTCGTGACTGCAGAAACAAGAGGTAAAAAAAAAAAAAAAAAAACTTACTCAAGTTGTGTGAATGTTCAAAGGTGGGTAAGTGTACACAGGCACTATTTCAACAAATGATCCTCCAACCTTCTGAGGGTTTGAGCCAGTCCTAGATAATACAAACAAGCTTTGTGCTCGCAGACCACATAGCGATGCATGCTGAAAACTGGCTGTCCCTGGCGATCACTGATAACAGGCATACTAAGCTCAGACTGGAGGTGCCAGAACTGAAGTCTTCACTTTCACTGATGAAGTGGCAGACATTAGTGCTGAACATACTGCTTTGAAAGAGTATAACAAGTGCTCTCTCAAATATTAAAAAATAATGGAATATTGATCTGTACCATTCACAACACTTCAACTCCAAACGAAAGTGTAAGAGTTGGGATTTTGTGCATGAAGTATGTTACACAAAAACTCAGAAACGGGAAGTGGTTGCTTTGTGTCCACTGCTATACTTCTGCTGGTTGTTTGTGAATGAAGACCGATGCGGGGCAGAAGAGCAGGATAATTTAAGCATTCAAGGAGAGTATATTCCCCTTGGGAGCAATATTTTACTCAAGATGGCATGAACTACTATTAATAATTCACCAAACCTTCTTCAGAGGAGGAGCTTTCGATAAAAACCTTCCAGAGGCACATGAAAGCATGCGCTAGCCCTCTCGTGTTTTAAAACACCTCTTACCTAGTCAGTCAGTCATACTTACTTTTAAATGCTGTTCCCCATCCATTAAGGATTAGGATATTGGATTTCACACAAGCCAAATACTGCCACAAGTCATGTGGATGACAGACATTTTTCATGTGCTTCACTTCTGAGTCAAAGGTGTTTTGGAGCTACTTGTGTGCCTCAGTTTCCCGGTGGAGTACGGTTTCACAGAGGGCTTGAAGAGATGTACTGTGACAAGGATAGGGTACAAATTGGCCTTCTAGCACTCTGAGCAGGGCAATTACTGGAGGCAAGAGGCGATGGGGTGAGAGTTCCAGAGACAAATTATGTTAAGCACACCTGGGACCTCTTGACAGACCTATTTAATTAATCACAGAGAAGTTACACATTCTAGAAAATTTAAATATATGGCACTTATTGAGATGGACACCCTAATCTAATAAGATCATTTTGGGTATAGCTATATGGCTGGAGTTACTCCATATTTTGGAAACGTGCCTCAAATATTTAACCCTGGGACCCTCACCATTTCAGAGGAAATACCAGCACAAGATGTTATTAACAGAACTACAGTTACAGAAAAGTTGTCAATAAATACCACTAGATTTCAGAAGCACTTAAGGTGACCTTTGCAAAATAAGACTGATTGGTTTTATACAGCTCAATCGTGATACAAGTCGACTTTGGAGGTGTCGAGATAATCTTCATTCAATACGCCTTCACTGTTAGACATTATACATACTATGTCACTCATATTAGACGTTGGTGTACAACAGTTTGTATAAATGTGCAACCTATGCAAATTAAGAAACTATAAGACAAAACGGTACATGTGCTGTAAATAAAGGCAAAGCACAACGTCTCAAAACACTGAGGAAAAAAAACGTTTCACTGCTTTAGGTTTCAGCGGAGCGGTGACATTCCTTAACAATTAGTGTGGTACAGTGCTGGAAACATCAACAGAAACTGATTGTGCAAGAAAAGATACACGAATTTCAAGTGTAACGTGTCATTATCCCTTCATCACATATCAGTCCGTACAAGTCCCGTTTTTGAGGGAACTTTACAGAATTACGGGATATTTTCACAGTACGGTCCTTCGCCTCCTAAAAATCAAAGAATACATTAGCTACCAAGCCTCGTATTTCAAACGTGATGGATATGTTTGGCTGATTAACGTCACAATGTATTCAAGAGCGTGCATGACAAACGTGACACACTTCCACTAAAACCTAATAACTCATCACGATAGCGTATCGATTTTACACGGTATGACTATGTTTCAAAAGTGATACAAATGATAGGGGTACACAAACATCTGTGATTGATTACGATCGTGCATTAGTTGTTGCTCTAGCTTCTGAGTGTTACCAGCGCCGTTGAACACAGTAACGTGTGCCCGCAATGAAATAACAATGGAAGACATTTTGTATCTCCTTGCAGTACCAACAGCTAGAATCTACATATTTAACGCTGTTTACGAACGAATAATTCGTGACAAATAAACCAGGTATATAACTATCTCCTACCACAATGATCAGCAACACATCACACTTCGCTAGCTAGTTTCACTTCAAACGCGTAAACAAGAGCATTAGCAAGCTGGCTAGCTGATTCACCTAGCTAGCTAACAAGCCATCTATCTAGCCTGTTAGCTAGCAAGGTTTGCTATAGTTTTGCTAGCAAGTCAGCGTAGAAATTAGCTACCTTGTATTTCGTTTCGATGTAGCTTTTCTTAATACCATCATGAGGCATGCAAGAAAATAACACAGCTAGCTAAATGACTATTAATATTTCAACAGTACTGCTATATACCCAATTGAACTGTCTAGCTAATTAGCTAGCTAGCCAAGTTACTGACAATGGAATAATTTTGAGGGGACAAGCAGTGCCACTTGCTTACCTTCGACTCCTAACTGCCCGAGGTTGATGTGCGTCTGTTGTAGTCTGTGGTCCACGGTAGATATACACCAGGCTGAGGCAAATACTTAGAAAGATGATGACCAGTTTCTTTGCCGATGCTATTAAATAGCTGCTTATTGAAGTCACAAATCTACCTAGCTAACTTGCTACCCACCTGGCTGACTGTCGATTGTTAGCAACCCAGTTATTTTTTTTTCGTACTTCTGTCAGCCTAGCAAGGTAAAAAAAAAAATAGCTGACAATCTACCTTCGCTAGCTAGGTAGTATTCTCCATTATGGTAGTTGTGAATTAGACTTCGCTTTTGATGTCACTAACACAATGCGATACAGCAGCTTTTGGAGCTTGCTAACTAGCTAACAACAAGGTCGTGAGCCAAACCTTGTTCACCGTGCGTGTGCTTGGGAGTTCTTAGGCTCGCTTTGCCCGACAACTAGCTGACTCGCTTCAGTGACGTTACAGAAAGTGAGGGCAGGCTGCACACTCCTGCGTGTGGATTCCGAGTTCTGTGCGCCCCTCGGCAGTGTTTCCACAGCCCAAGCTAGTTAGCTACCCTCCCTCTGTTGCACAATGAGCTGCTATAATTTATTCATGAGATCATGAGGATTGGAGGATCTCTGTCGGAGGAATTTTTTTAACCTCGCTCCCTCTCCGTCTTCCTGACTTCACATTACCCCAGACCAGACCAAACTAGTAGATCGACTGCAGATTTTTACGACCATAGATATGGAATAACTAGACTGTGCATACAAAAAGGATATTACAACAGTTCTACATAGAAATGTATGGACCTACTCGTCATGAGTTAATAGTTTGTACATACAATATACAGTGTATGCTACTCTAGATACAGTAAATAAACATTGACATCCGTCTTAAACAATGAGTTGAAAACAACAGACAATATTTTATTGTGTATACATTTTAGGGCAGGTGTTATCCATTATTTTGCAAGCAGCGTTACACATGACCATTGTGCGAATAAAGGCACTCACAAAAGATTGTGAACGAGGAAGCCATATTAAACAGAAATACTCTTCTAAACTAAGCCTGCAATGGCGGCTGTTTCGATGTCAATATGTACTTACTGCAGGCTGTGGTCAATGTGTGTAAAATAAAAGGACCGTTAAACTTATCTAGAAATTCTATTTCTATAGAGCCGAGAAGTGAAATTATCTGTATTCGGATCTCTCGAGGACGCCTCCGCTCTGACTATTCTTGAGTTTGCCTCTTCCTCCTGAGTTGACTATAATCATAACAACAAAAACCAAACACATTTATGCACTATAAACCTTTAACCCTTGTCACCAGACATGATTAAACAAAGGAACATAGATATATGAATACATGGCTTAGAATGAAATTTCAATTTGAATAAAAAGAGTGATGAAACTTCAAGATGAAAATATAGTTAAGATGGATTTGTATACATAAAACGTATGTTTAAGTATACTTGTTTGGTTACTTATATACAATATGTGATAGGGACTTCGTCCCCAAAATCAACACTACATTACATTTCTTGCATTTCTTTGAAATTTGTGAATATCCTTCTTTTTCACTTTGTAGACATTTGCACAACATAATTTTTTAGAGTGCAAAAAATGTTATGAGATAGCAAACCTTAACCAGCTAGATGCCAGCCTTTCCTAGTGAGGTAGCTACATACCTGACTAGCAGTGCTGATTCTAGCACCTTGATTCTAATTCACTGTATTCACACTGTGCCCATGATTACCTGAAAACAATTATCTTTGATACACACACCCATCTACTGCACAGCTAGGTAGCCATCACTCTAAAACCAGAATGGTCTGGTAGTGGACTCAGATAGTAAAATAACCCATTAACAGATCGGTCCTGTGTTGACAGTAAAATGATACAAATTTTCACCTGATATGTTTATTTATTTATTTATTTATTTGGAAGATAGCATTAGCTACTTTTGAAATGTATATATGAAGATATATACACATGGGGTCAGGTTCAGAATCAGAAACAGCTGAAATGCAGTTTAGACTGCAATGTTTACAGAAAGATTTCAGAGCAACTGTCTGCTTGATGCTTCCAAAAAACACAAGAGCTATTCCAAAATCTGATGAAAAGACAATTAACTGAAGTTTTACATCCTGTCAGTTCAGGTTAGTGGATTTTTACTCACACACATTATCGTCAAGAGTGAGGAAACGGTGCTTCAAGCCCTTGTGTTTGGCAACAATGTCAAACTGAGAGTCTGGTGACCTCTCACCTGGATTGGTGTACATTACTCCAAGTCGTGTTGTGCTGGAACAAGTGAGAAAGCTGCCGAAGACATCTTGCAGGCATCTTCAAAGAAGCCGGCTGACCTCAGCAGGAGTCATATGCTAATTACCTTTGCTTTCACACCTACATGCTTTCTTGTAGTGTGCCATTCAGTGCTCAGTTAGAAAGAGTAAGCAGTGTGTGCAGATGACAGAATTTTCAAATGACTTCAGTGCCAGCTCCTCTTTTGTGATTAACAAGCATTATTTCATTCACTTTTTCACAAATATATACATACATACATAATCAAACAAGAGAACAACACTTACTGTTTTTTTGTAAATCAAGTACAATTTTCTGCCGGTTACTGTGGTCAGGTCATTCATTTATTTATTAGTATTAAGCACCTTTTTCAGCTGCTATGAACTCTAATATACAGTATGTTGATATCACACTTCTTGTGTACTAATGCATGCAGTGTACAGTGCATCTTAAATTATTTATTAAATTGAAGTATTTCCTTCCTTAGGTGAAAAAAAACAATGTTTACAAAGAATATTCATAGTCCTTCCTGATCCACATTCTTCACCACAGAGATTGACCATCACTGTCATTGACACATACAAACTGCATTAATGTGCAAACCGACACACACACACACACACATACACACTCAGTTGTGCAACATAAATATAAAGATACAATAAAAACAAACTTACATAGTGTTTTTAGTTCACAAAGCACCCCAACCATCTTTAGAGATTGTAAATGGAACTGAATTCCTGCCCAAAAAGACGGCCCTTGATCCTTAAATATTGGTAAGAAGTTAAGAGTTTCTGATATATATTGGTAAGAGGTTCCAGAGCGAGGGAGCTTGGTAATGAAAGGCATGTTGCCAGCTGTTTCCAAGCATGTTCGGAGGGACAGCTAAAAGGTCTTTGACCTTAGAATGAAGGGCTCAGACTGGGAGATAAGGGACCGAACATTCTGGCAGGTATGTGGCTACTTAAAAGTGGAGGATGTGAGTTTAGGATGTTAAATGCCCCTCTGTGTCACACCAGAAGTCAATGTAACTGATTAGAGCTGGTGTGAAGTGAGCTGTGGATTTTGTTCCTTGAAAGAAGACAAGTGGCAGAGTTGTGGACAAACTTTGGGTTGTGTAAAGTTGCTTTAGGGAAGGGAATTACAGTAGTCTAGGAATTAAAATATTAAAGCATGAACAATAATTGATGTAGAAGGATTATTCCAAATTGTCCTGTTCTTGACAATGTTTAGGTTATGTTTGGTGAAAATGTAACACTTTTCAGATATTACTAATGTGAAGGTCATGTTTATGAGGACTTTTGCTTCTTAAGAGGAGTTTGGTAGTGGTTCAGAAGTAGTTTCGGTAGGGTCAAGCAGCAGAGGAACCGACAGAGGATCCAGGATTCAGGCAGTTGCTCTTTTTTACTTTTTCACTGAAACACAAACTCACATGTACATACCAACATATACTGACACACATGCAAAGGATGTAACCAAAACAATTCTAATGAATTGTGATTGTATTTTATATTTTGGTGAATCAGCTAAACTCCATTGGTTTTAATACAGTGACAGTAAATGTTAGTGCTTCTCCTGTTTACATATACAGCTGAATATAAAGATAAGAACTGAATTAAAAGATGAAATGACACAAATATAACTTTAGTGGATTGCAGTGCTGGTTCCCTATCCCTGCTGTACAGGACATCATCTTTCAAAAGACTGAGTGTCTGACTCACTGTGCTCATTAAAGATCCCCTGGCACTTAAGGCGAAGAGGAAGGGATTCCCTGGTCATTATATTCTAGTACGATCTGCCAAATAAATCTCTCCTTCTATGCCTTGGCTGATGTGTGTGGTGTTGTGCTGCAAAATGGCTGCCATGCATTATTAGGTTTGGTACTACACATTGGTGGTGGCTGAGGTGAGTCATCCCACTTCACTGTAAGAAACGCTGACATCAATGAAAGGTAGTGTATAAATGCAATCCATTGTCATTGTCATACAGTTCATTCATTTTCTATTGCTCCTGTGGGAGTCGTGAAATTAATCCTGAATTCTCTGGACGAATAAAAATGAGCTCCACCTGGTCACACCAAAAGCCTGCTGGCAGCCAGTGTATGTGATATGGCTCAGCTCTCAGCCAGGGGATCGCTACTGTAGGAGACACATGAGTCCTGACACCTATGGATGCTGTCACAAGATGACAGCATCCATAGATCACTTTGGTAAGCAATTTGTTCTGTCATAGGTCACTTAATGAGGTCCACACATCTGACTGCAACAGCAAAGCTGCAACACGTGTTGGAACCAGTGTGGGGCTGAAATGTGAACATTTTACTAATGAGGAGAAGGTCCTGGTTTGAATGCTTGGCTGGAGACTGTGTCTTGCCTTTGGGCAAAGTACCGAGCCTGTAACAATAGCATAAATTGATTCTTAGATGTAAATTTTATAAGCCACTATTCAGAATCAGAATTAGTCTTTATTGGCCAAGTATAGTTTTACACATACAAGGAATTTGACTCTGGTTCCAGTTGATACATACTCAGTGTCTTCATAATTTAATGCTGCATCTGGTCAATTAAAAATGTGAGAGGGATGCCCTCATAAAAATATTTTTTTATTATTATTTTCTCCTATGTTTTTATAAAGATCAAAAATCAATGTTTCTGCAGTGAGTCTTTGCTAAGAGTACACAGGCCATCCCAAAGTCCACGCTCAAAGTACATTTTCTAGAATCCTTGCTGCGACCAAAATAACAAAGCATGCAGAAATCCATGTAACATGTTCTTAAGTTGGCTATTGCTTAAACTCATACAGCACAGGACAAAGTCGCCTATATAATTTTCACAATAAGGGCCTTACCAGAGTCACGTGTCAATTTGATATGTTACAACAGACCATACAAACACCAGTCATACCTGTCCTAATGCATGCAAATTTTTCTGTGATGTTTTCTCTCAAAAGAATCTGATAGGACCAGCCATGTTTATGATGGGATTTCACATAGATGGTCCAGATACTTCAGGAAGAAGGCATGGGTGAATTAAAAAGGACAGAGAACAAAACAATCTCTTTTTAATTGCCCTAAATTGCAAATAATTATAATTCCCAACCTAATTTCTTTCTTCCTGTCAACCACCACATTGCAATGACTCATAAGCCACAACTACAAATTCAGTTGAAATGTATCATAACCAAATGAGTCAGGAGAGTTAAAGTCAGCAGAAACTCTTCTATTGCATCTATTGCACAGCCCACAACCAATGTACCCTATTCCATCACTGAGACCTGATTGAAATTCAGCGTTTTTATTGCGTCTTTAAGACAGTTTCACCTTTACAATGAAAAGAAAAAAGAACAGTCTCAAAGACATTGAGTTAATAAGACACCTACAGAAGCAAGGAAGAAATGGATTATACCATTTCAACAAAAGGGGCACACAAGAAGAGAGTGATATGACATCATCGAAGGAAAACAAGGAAAGAGTCCACGTTAAAAAAAAACTGTGGCTATCACGATTTACCGTGGCCTAAAAGAAACATTATTCAGAGGCAAACACTCAAGAAACAACTGTGTAAAAATAGACCTCCCCTCAGCCGCCCCTCTTGTCCTTGTTAATAGGTGGTCTATTCTGCCTGTGACTACCACAGCACATCATGGGAATTAGCCAGCAGAGAAACAGAGCGCTAGGGGCTAGGCTAGAGCTGCAGAGAGATGAACAAAAGATCTGCATTCTCGATGAGCCCTCAAGGTTTAGTGCCAAATGCAGCATTCACTGCTCCAAGTGCTTGAGGGCATCTATTCAGCATGTTCTCTTTCAGGCATACTGAGAGAAAGGAGTCAGCTGATCACTTTGGTAACAAGGAGCTGAAAAGAAAGGATGGCAGATTACCACAGAGGGTCTTTGGTCACACAGGACTAACAACTGGGTTAAAATAGTCCTGGTCTTTCTAGAGAGATATGTTGTCATACCCTAAGAATGTCTCTTTTGTCTATAGATAGAGTATTATAAGCCTGCCAATTGCTGTTTTGTAAAGTAATTATAATATGCATGCACAGGCACAATGGAGCAATCCCCCCACATCAGAGCCAATGCCTATCATTAACCCAAAATTGCATGTGAAAGACAACACATGAAACATGTAAGCGAGTTTCCAAGAACAGGAGCAAAGCTCGTACTGCAGAAGTGTTCCCCCGAAGTGTTGGTTAGTCTGGATATCTGTGTCAATAGCGGTCAGATTGTGAGTCATTGCCTCAGTGTGCAGGAGACCTGAGCAGCAGAAGCTCTCAGTCAGACCTGTGATCTGCAGCTCCCTGTTGCCCTGGTAACAGATGCTTACATTCTTTGCGTTTTCTTCATTTTTCCCCCCTATCGTCAGAGGAGCAGCCCCCCCCCCCCCCCCCCCATCCAACTCACACACCCCAGCTAGCTACACAGCCTCTACTCCAATCTGCTGCAGTCATTAAACACTGTCATAGACCAGCACAGCCAACCCCCTCCTTCTGCATTTACGGTGTAGTTCAGTAGCACACACTCACACGCTCCACACTGTGTTAGTCTCTCAAGCCACTAGTATTGAGGGGTTGCTCTGTGTGATCTGGGCATGACAGCTGATTGCTGAAAACAAATTGTCCTCTGGCTTATCGCTGCCCAGGCTAACTGCGAAGGCAAGTCTGCAGTTTCAACGGAGGTTTTGGACATTTATGTAAGCGCTACAGTTACGAGGATCTGGTGTGTTTATGTCTTTGTTTGCATACTTGTTTTGTAGAAGCATTCCAGGTGAAGGATAAGCACAGGTAGAGTGTATTTTCCCTGCTGTTATACAGGACACAGCTGCCTTGTTCTGCAAGGGAAAAAACGATCATACATGCAGGGAATCCTTGGCCCTTTCCCAAGGAAGGTTTCCTCAACAGAACATATGCAAACAATTTCACAAGTCCACACAGTGATGTTATTCCCTTTTCTGGCCATTTCGAGTCTTTCCTTTTTGCTGGGTGCTCTCTGCATTCCATTGCAGTGACTTTGCCTCTCTGGCCAGAACAGGAACATTCCTGGGAAGTCGCTGACCGACAATAAGAACTGGCGCGGGGCAGACCCACTGGGAGAGAGCTGCCCCCCCAAACAGGAACACCCCCAGAGGCATAACGTTGCCCCCTGCTGCTCCCCGTCGCACTATTCATACCAGTGCCACTGCAGTACAGGGACACCCTCCCCACACACACACATGCGCGCTGTGCACACAGCTACATTTGACTCAAGACTGAAACACAGCAGATGAATGCAGTTTCCACCCTGACAGGAAGAACTGCAAGTCCAACCTCAACAAGGGCTTTAATTCTGAACATGATAGTGAAGACATGGGACAAATCTGACAAAAAACAAAAAAAAATACTACATTAGAAGCACAATAATGTGGTTAGAAGACAGATCGCTGTCTCTCTGCCCAGCACCAGACCCATGACAAAGAAGAGACCACACATATTTTGTTTATGCTGATTCTCAGAATGTGCCTACAGAGACAAAACTAGGGGGAAGGAATGAAATGTTATGATCAAGGGCACCGTGGCTATGTGGTGACAACTAATGCCATATTTCTGCAATATGCTGTGAAGAGGCAGAAACCTGTCTCAACCCTGGAGACTTCGCTCTGATTTAGACAGATAGTTGAGATATTTTCCGAAAGCTGCAGTGGAAGGATATTCCTGTATATTCAGTAAAACAACTGTAGAGACAATTAGGCTAAAAGCAAAAGTGAAGCTCAGAGGGAACAGTGCAACACAGACTGTATGGATTAGCATGTTCAGAAGAGTCGGTAATGCCAGAGATTGACGCGGGTGAGAGTGGGACAGGTTTGAACTGAACCGGGGGATGATGTGACAGGGTAATGGCAGGGGGTATTAGGGCACTTAGCGGAAGGGTGTGGGAGACAGGACTGGGATTAGCCAGCTGCACTGCTGTACGGTCTTGCGCTGCTAATGTGGGAAAGCTGGGCAGGGTCAGATCATGTGATGTGTCACACAGAGCGGGACATGGTCCTGTAAAAAGCCCCTGGGAAGAGCCATCTGACACACACAGGGAGCCATTCTCATTTAAAACAAGCTGTTGTGCTCCTTGCCGGAGGTGATCTCCATTGATGGGGGGAGGAGGCAAAAGCACCAGGCTGGAAGGCTGGGGCATGTTGCTTGTCACAAAACGGAACAGGGACACAAAACAACCCAATCGTGCTGTTGTTTATTTCCGTACTGATTCATGTTATTGTGAAAGTTTGTCTTCACCACGTCCTAACCCTGTTGCAAACGTGGCACATTTCCTCTCTCTGTCTCTCATACATACATACACACACACACACACACATACCTCACGTCAAGAAAAAACACTTCCTGACGCCTGCACTTTAAATTACTTTCTGGCTCCCCTCCACCCCCCGGCCTAATCACCCTTTTCCCATCCTAACCCGTACACCAAAACCTGAAAGTCAAAAATAGCCATAAACCCCACCATCAGATGCCTTGGAACATTTTCTTTACCTGGTCAATAATTTTGTTCAGATGATCTGTTATTGTTACACCATAACAATATTTTTGTCTTATCAACCTGTTCAACTTCAAGGCTCTATGGACACTGTCAAAATTGTACAAGTTTTAATTATTTGGTTAAAGTGATCACCCTTCCCCCTGCCCTTCAGAGCTGCTCCCCTTTCCTCGCACTCTCTCTCGCTCCCCTCCCCCACTTTGCAGTCAACTGACTAACCAGGTCACTTGGAATTTACCCACAATTCCTTCAACTCAGTCTGCAACAGAACAGTTGAGATCAGTGGCACTGAGGAGCACATAGACAGCATTAGAGACTGACCTGACCTCTGCACTTACACCCAGCTCTGAAGAACAGTTCTGTTGCTTTGCTCTCCTTCTGAGACCAATCACATATATTATTTCTTCCAGGAATACACGATTTCAAAATGAATAGTTGAACCACCATCTATTTGAATTTGACCTCAGCTGCCTAGTTCATTAAAGTTTATCAAGTGTGCTTCTTCTGAATTGAGGTGAACCTGTTTTGTGGGAAATAAAAGAAATGCACATACCCTCAGACCCAGCACGGTGAATTTACCCTGGAATTGTCAGTTAACCGCAGTATCCGTTTCACAATTTTGAATCGCTATTACAGGCCGACGCTTGTAATTGTCCCGACTTTGAATTCCAGTTCTAGAAGGATAGCTTAGTAACATATCCACGTATTCAAGCCAACATCACGGATATTATTAGATAATGACATTTTGAGCGATTTGATTTCAATATGGACAGAAACATCAAATAAAAGAATGTGTGGAAATTAAATGATCAGGCAAATCCAAAATAAAAGAGAAAATTTGTTCGATTATAATTAACTGGATTACAATCAATATCTGACTTTATTAAACGTTTGAAATTTAAGTGTGTGCTCTGCTCATCTGTGTGTTTCATGTATTCTTCAGACTAGTTTTGCAAATTAGACCGAATATTTCAGAAACACTAGGGAAACGTTTCCAAACTATTACGGTTTCGTGCTACTCATACATTGGAAACGAATTAAGCAACATTATTTTGATTTCATTTCAGCCCAGTCTTCTTTCGCGCGTGTCGACAGTTTCACTGACGTAATTGCAGCAGATTGTATTGAGGACAACGATCACCATGACAACCAAGCGACGTACAGGAGGAGGGAATCTTCTCTGGTCGTTTAAACCCACGTGGACTCTTCTATTTGCTCAAGTTACGCTTTTTTTTCCTCAGCGAACACTCAACGTGTTGGATTTCGCACCGTACTTTATACGAAACAAGATCTACAAAATACATCTGTGATGTATTAGGCTGAGTGATCATCCCTATATTATTTTTTCTAATGGCATTTTTAATGTCTCTGATAGAATGATTTAAGTATATCTTATTACATTTAATTTGATAGCGAAGACATAGGAAGAATGTGAAATTGTATGGAGCCGATTGAAAACTTATGGTAAAAGAATAGATTCGGAAGATAATTATTTTAGAGGATACCGTTTGAGCGTGAGCAGATTCTTTCAAAGTACTTTATGCATGAGCGCCATCCAGTGGACATAACCTGTAGTTCATAAATTTCCGGAAAGATTTCCAAATTAATTCAAATTCAGTGCTAACTCTGATTAACAATGATTATTATAGAGTCTATCGAAGCTTCAAACGGCTACTTTGCATTAGACTGCACCACCCCCTATACATTAAAGAAGGAAGTGGACTGGAGCTCTGATTCAGTGCTAAAATCCACTGTGGTTTTGTCGTTTCATGTACCGTTACTGGAAACCGACAAAATAAATTGGAATTTTGCCAGATACTGTTTCTGCAAATGTTTTAAACATTTCTATACTTAAACAGATAAGAGTGTGTGGTGGGACCCCTCTTGTATTGTGACTATCAAGCCGATTGTGGTCAAAATGACATCACTGCTATAGCCACGGGGGCCTGTTTCTGTCATGTGGAGGATACTGCAAGTGTAGCAGCCACTGTTCAGTTGTACCATAGACTGCTACCACCTTTTGAGAGATAATATTATGACATAACTCAGCCAAAACCGTACTGGATAAAGTAGGTGAAAAACATTACTTCAACAAATCACAATTTACTAACACTTTATAGGATTGTTATAGGATTATTATAGTTATAGGATTATTGTTTAAAGGGAAACTTGGATTCTTCTCTGGGAAAAAAGCTTAGGGGTGATGTTCAGTTGGCTGTAGTATGCATTTAAAGAATCTCTGTAAAGACCATTTACTTGGAAACTTTTGCTGGTTATATCTAATACTTAAATTATTTGAACAATGACAAATACAGTATTAAACACTAAAGTATACTGTGGTACAATTTATCTCAAACTTTCAAATTGAACCGTGTACTGTACATGAATTGTGCACCTGTTGTTTTGGTTTAATGATACAGATATCTTGACACATTTGTTAGAATGGATATATATCTGGTGATCTGCATATATGCAACACTTTAGCACATATTTTACTGGAGGTCCTATGTGGCTGTGTTGCCTGAATTCAAACCCTGCCTCTCCAGTTACTTTAGACAAGAGTAAAATACTGCTCGGGAAGGACGTTTAGTGTGCTATTGAGCAAGGTGTCACCCACCTGAGAAGTAAGCTGCTTGCCCTGGAGAGATCCTACCCTGCCCAGACCCCAATCCAGAGGATATTTCCCCATTCCAGTGGAGAGGTATGTATACCTCTTCTCAAACAGGGACAAACATGTCCTACCAATTCACAAGCATTCAACTGCTGTCTCCTTACTTTCTAGTTCAAAATCAGGACTCAGGACCAGACCACTGCAGAGTATACAAGCATATTGTGCTATGTTGACATTGTATCTGCAGCACATCACAAGTTAAAGCTGAGTCAAAACGGTTTTCTCCTCACATTTTTACACATATGGTGCTACCATATACATTAGTGTACCAGTGACATGTTACATATTAATAACTTACTGATCTTCCACTATCTGGAGGCAACACCTGGGGTGCTTAGAGGCATATGTCCAATACCATCAGGTGGGCCTCAATATTAGACTGACAAATGAGGAGAGAGGATTTACACAACCTACACACAGTGTGTCAAAATTATACTGATATAGTTCAAACAGCATTATGTGAGTACTGCTTACATTGAATGGGGAAACTAACAATTCATATTGCTTGGATTTATTGAGATCATGCACAAACTCACAAAAATGAGAAGATAATATCTTTATTGAATGAAGCAAAATAATAGTGGAAAAGCTAAATTGCCCATTCAAAAAATAAATAAATCAGCTGCTTTGTCCCAGAGAGATCCAAACGGAGATTTCATTGTTTCAGAGTTCATTTTGCTTCTAAAAGGTTCCATTTCGTTCAGAAAACTGTTTTCATTTCCCCAGCTTTCATAAATCATTTTTATTTCCTAACGACTACAATTAAACCATTTTTTTGGCACAGGAGAGAGAGAGGTGAAGAAAGATAATAGAGAGATGAAGCTAAGGACAGAGGCCATGGCTTCTGTTCTTTATCCAAAAAAAAGTTTTTGTTGAGGAGGCTGAATCAGTCTGGACCATGATACTACTGAGAGAGAGGACTAAACAAATCAGAGTTAAATGATCAGCTTTTGCTCTGCCTACTCCAGAGAATGACAGGGGGAGTGCTTGTGAAGTCTCACACCTCAGACACAGACGTCACCATAGTGCTCCTGTATTCACAATATACAAATGGCACCTCTAGTGTGAACGTGCCTGTGTGTGTGCGCATTTGTGTGTCTGTAGATATGAGGGAGAGAAAGAGAGAGACAGCGAGACCACACAGTGTAGTTAAAGTATAAGTTAATTTCATCTTTAAACTTTCAGTCCCTCTCAGCAACAGTGCAAGAGAGACAAAATGTGCGTGACATGGTATGAGCAAAAAAAAAAAAAAAAACAGAAAAGCAAACCTCCTGTCTGCATTGTGTTTTTCTGTCAACTCCTGTAAAAAACTGTATCCCACCATTTCTCGTTCCTGAATTCATCACTTCTTTTAACAAGCATTGACATTTATGAATGTTGATACTAACAGTCAAAAAGAAAAGAAAAAAATCTATCAAAGAAACTAAAACCATTACTGATGAAAGTGGATATTTTCAGTAGCATTCAGCCCTATGCTGCGGCGGGGGCAGTGCGATGGAAGCGGGGGGCTTAGAGGGCGGGTGGGGGGTTTTCCCCATGTTGCGCTCAGAGCAACATGACAGAATGACGTGATAGGTTCAGTGAAGCAGGAGAGGACCTGAGGACCTGAGGTCCTCCTCACCAGCTATCACATCGCAATCGCTTGTACCAAAAGCCAAGCAGGACTGAGACATCACTAGTCCCATAGTTCCACACCGATTAGGGCTCACCACAAAACTGCAGATTCCCTGGTTTTGCTACTGGAACTGAGTGATCAATGAACAAACTGTACTTCTCCTGCTGGCACAAGTCTCCTGATAAATAACCACAGTGATTCCGATCACCTCAGATTTTGAAACATCTTTACTGCAGTAGAAAACCAGAACAGAATCAGATGCAGTGCTCTCAAATGAAAGAACCTCCACAGGTATGTGCTTTCGTTATCTAGGTGGAGCTTTAGACAACACAAACCAATACAGAACAAGGTGGCACAAAGCCAGTCAGTGGAGCGTCACCAGTGATATAATATATTCTAAAAGCCAAACAGAAAAAAGGCAGACGTACTGTGCGGTCAGTTACGGTATCTGTAGTTATATACCGTCTTGGATATTTGGGTTTGATCGTCATCTACAGCGGAAACTCCAGTCCTAGCGGCTAAAGGCTACTGATTGTGTACGGAGGGGAGAAGTCAGTGTCTTTTATGGAGAAAATGGCTGTTTACAGTAACACATGACTACTGCTAGTGCGCTGCTGAGGGCAATGGTGTCTACCCAGGCCTCAGCGTAACTGCGGGGGGGAGAGACTTTTGCTCTGAGCGCTGAGTCCACGGGCTATGAGTCTGTACGAATGGGACGGAGGAAGTGGTTTCTGCAGTGTGGGGTGGGTGATGGTGGCAGCAGAGGGGCAAGGGTGCCCCCCATGTCCCAGGGACAGGGCGAGGAGGGGACTCTAAACCTGGCCCGTGAAGGCGTCCAGGTTGAAGGCAGTGTCCAGGAAGCGCTTCAGCTCGAGCAGGTGAGTATTTTTGTTCCCGGTGGCCGGAGCAGCAGCGGGATCACGGCCCGCATACCTGTAGACGGGGAGGGGGAGACACTGGTGAGAGAGCGCAGTGACAGGGACCTGAGCCACATGCACAGCACACAGCGCACAACACAGAGAAGGACAAAAGACAAAAGTAACCCCCACAATGAAGGAGAAATTAGGGGGGAGACGACACAGGTTACCGTCGATAGGCTTTCCATTTACGGGCCCATGCCCTCATTAGCTGAAGGTGGAGAGAGAAATTAAGGGGGAAGGAGACGAAAGGGCTGCTGAGTTTACCAGACGGGGCGTGTGCGGTCAATGGTGGTACGCATACGGGGCTTGACGTAGTCGTAGTAACCCTGGTTTTTGTGCTCCTCCTGGCACCACACCAGATCTGCCTCAGGGTACTTCTCTGTCTCGGCCTTCACCAGGTCGAAGGGGAAAGGGGACAGCTGGGGGACGCAAGTGACCGAACAGTCAGAGACGAGCATTCAGCATTTCTGAATTTCACCACTTCAGTCTGATGTTGCGTGTGTGTGTGTGTGTGTGTGTGTGTGTGTGTGTGTGTGAGCGAGCGACCGCACGCCTCCGTGTTTGGGTGTACCTGCTCGACGCGAGCGATGGCGACCGAGTCCTCCATGCCCCGGGCCTTGCGCTCGCGGGTGAGCTCGTAGTAGACCTTCCCTGTGCAGAAGATGATGCGCTTCACTCCCGCAGGGTTCTGCACAGCGGCGCCTTCGTCCGGGATCATGCGTTGGAAGTGAGTGCCTGGGTGGACGGACGGAACACATACGCGCACACACATCAGGGGCTCAGCGAACACGCACGAACCCAGCAAACAGGACAAAACCATGGGCTGTGCAGAGCGCACAACCTCACGCTCGTAAGGTAACACTCAGCCCTCTCGCCCACCGCACAGACACGCACACACACACACTCTCCTTCTCACCTGGCAGCATGTCATCAAAATTAGACTTGGCCTCAGGGTGACGCAGCAAGGACTTGGGGGTGAAAACGATGAGCTGTGGATAGAAAAGACAAGGGAGTGAAGAGACAGCAGTCAGGGAGCGAAGAGGCAACAGTCACGGGGGTGAAGAGACAACTGTCAGGGGGGTAAAGAGACAACTGTCAGGGGGGTAAAGAGACAGGCATGTTAAAAGGCCTGTGGCCCCCCTGCATGTAGGCCAGACTCACAGGCTTCCTGAAGGGCTGCAGGATTTGCCTCCTCAGCACGTGGAAGTAGTTGGCAGGCGTGGAGCAGTTCACCACGATCCAGTTGCAGTCGTAGAGCTGACGCACAGCAAAGTCATCAGTGATTTTCTACAGTGGGGGCGGGGTGGGGCAGGAGGAAGGAGAAGAGAAAGTCAATGGCAAAGGTCCTCGTTACAGAAGACTTCCACAGTTTAACTGGATGATTATCTGAATGTGAAAACCACAAGGCAAGAAAATGAAAGAAAGAAAGCAACAGATGTCTTGTTGGTAAAGCTCACACGAAGTGATGCTTAGAATGAGGGCGTGACCTACTGGGAACACATCTGGGTCATCGTTGCACATCTGCAGGAACCTCTCGGGGCGAGCGGAGGAGTGCTCTGGGCCCTGGAGCAGAGAGAGAGAAGGCTCAGCTCTTACATGTAAACACCCTTAACCTGACAGCAGGGATACCTGCCTCAGGCAAACTATTAACCCCAACTAATGACTACCTCTGTCAGTCTTTTGTGTTCAAACAAACCACAGCAATAACAACAGACAGGGAGAGAGAGGGGGGAGAAAAAGAGAGAGGGGTACCAAAGAAGAAACTGAGGCAGGATAGAGATAACAAAGAGAGTGAGATAGAGAGAGAGGGAGAGAGAATGCTCACCATGCCCTCCATGCCGTGGGGGAGCAGCAGCACGATGCCGTTCTGACGGACCCACTTGGCCTGGCCGGGACAGATGAACTGGTCGATGATGCACTGGGCCGTGTTGTGGAAGTCGCCGAATTGGGCCTCCCACAGCACCAGGGCGTTGGGGCTGGCCATGGCGAAGCCCAGCTCGAATCCTGACCACGGAGGTGGAGAGAGAACAAGACAAATAGAGACAAAGGGAAAGACCTAGCCGTGTCCAAAAAACAGGTTATAAACCCAAGGGAAAAGACTGGAGAGGAGGGATGGTGGGGGGAGGCTCTCCAGTGGAGGCCCAGGGGGAGTGGAGAGACTGACCCAGCACGCCGTACTCAGACAGGGAGCTGTTGCACACGGTGTAGGGGGCCTGGTTGGGGCCGATGTGGTTCATGGGGATGCAGATCCTCTTGTCAACGTTTTGGTCGTGCAGCACATGGTGACGATGGCTGCAGAGAGGGAGAGAGACAGAGAGAGAGGGGGGGAGAGAGAGGGAGAGAGACAGAGAGAGGGGGGGGAGAGAAAGAGAGAATCATAAAGAGATGGGAAAACAGTCATCAACAAAATAAGCCAGGGAAGAGAAATGGCTTCGCTTAAAAATTTACAGAACCATAGTGCTGTGGGAGAGGGAGTACATTTGACATAATGCACAGAATAAGTGGTAGAGAATAAAGGGGGATTCACTGAGGAATAGGATAAGGAATAGCTGAGCATAATATCAAAACATTTACATAAGATTGCAAAGGGCAGGCACATACCTAGGCAGAGTAGTATACTCTTGCTCCTCAGGGACAGGGTCAGACTTTGTTACAATTGATGCAGGCCTCACACAAACTCGGACTGTACCTGAAGGTGCCTCTCTCCACGTCCTGACCACTCAGCCGGACATGGATTCCCTCCTTCAGCAGCGAGCCGAAGGCCATGTACTCTCCCAGCGCCCAGTCCACCGTGCGGTTCTTAATCATCTCACCACGGCCCTTCAGGATACGGCTCAGACCTGAGCATGCAAACACACACACACACGGCTGCTGACTGAATTTCAGTTCACCCACACCTTGTTTCCATACTTAATAATCACAAGCGTAGTGTGTAGCAGAGGGTGGTAGCTATTGTTATGCACACAGCACACTGATATTTTGGATGATTGGTGATAATGGTGTTATCTTCAGTGCTGTTTGTTCCTGGTAAGAACCAAGTTTAACAGTGTAAAGTCCATATAGTTTGGCTTTGGTTAACTGGATAAATAAAAGCTTGAGCTGACAACTACTGTTTCAGATGGATGGTTGTTTCAACCCCCTCTAGCATTTGACCAAACACTCAGAATGATGACTTTAGAGACATTTAGCAATAAAGTGGGTTGCGTAAGTGGGCTTTATAATATCAAAAAGTACATGAGATCATCTGAATTTGACCAAGTGATAAACCTTTAATACCTTTCTCAAAGCCTATTAAATGGTCTGAGTTGTATCCTGCACGATAGCACAATATAGCAATTTTCAGTGTCTCTGAGAAACACATTAAATGTCTTTCAGCTGGTAGCATTTGGCTGCTCTCATTCGAGCAATTTGTGTGGGTGACTGCACACAGAGACGTGAGTGCGGGCGATCACGCACACGCACCTCCGTGTATGGTGAAGTCCTCGACGGGCACAGAGGAGGCCACCTGCCCAATGTGGGTCAGGTCCTCCTCATTCAGTCCGGTGGAGGGGCAGCTCATGCTCTTTGGCTGGCCGTCCAGGGTGAAGAAGCCTGAAACGCACAAGGTCATCTGTCAGTCCCCGTCAGGCGCCATCACACATTCACCCCTTTAAGCCCCTCCTTCTCAGGACGGGGCAGACACTCACCAGGCCAGGGGGAGTCCAGCCAGTGCTTGATGTGCAGGATCTTCTCGTCCTTGGAGCGCGCGTGCGCCTCCTCACAGATCTTGTCGTATTTGGCGATCTCCTCCTGAAGAGAGAGGGGGCGACAGCATTGACGGTGAGCAGCAGCAGCAGCAGCAGCAGCGACTGACTCTAGATCAGTGCGACCGCTCCCTCACCTCGTACTCCTGCCGCGTGACGGCGCCCTCGGCGATCAGCTTCTCGGCGTACTTCTGCAGCACGCCCTTCTGCTTCTTGATCTGCTTGTACATGAGCGGCTGCGTGAACATGGGCTCGTCCATCTCGTTGTGGCCGTTCCGCCGGTAGCACACCTGAAGCAGGTGCGCACGCACAGCCGCAAACAGGGGAGAGTGCAGTCAACAAAGGCCGTCTTTCCGCTTACTTTTCACCATCCTTTCTGCGCCATTTAATAAGGACAGGGCAGATTCTGCTCTCAACCGCTCTGACAAATACGTTTTAGAGGAAACTGCCTGCTTGGTGCATTGGATCATATCACTAATCTGTATTTAATCTGCGTAAGCCTGCAGACGCAATCAAGTCTTTGCTTAACCGAATCCTAGAGTAAAGAGATGACATTTCCCTTCTTTCTTATACACAGGCGCTAAGCTGCTTGATGGTAATCGCTATGCGTTTGTGCGCCCTGCATCCGGCACGCGAAGCCTACCAGGTCCACCACCACGTCCTTGTGAAAGGTGGCCCTCCACTCGGCTGCCACGTTGCACACGTACATCACGGCTTCGGGGTCGTCCGCGTTGACGTGGAAGATGGGTGCGTTAACCACCCGGGCCACGTCGGTGGGGTAAGGCGAGGAGCGGGCCACGCGGGGGTCGGTGGTGAAGCCGATCTGCGGGGAAGAAGGGAAGACGGCACGTCAGCGCGGCCGTCCGGCGACACTGTCCGGCGATGGCGTGGGCAACGTGCGGGCGGTGTGAGGTTGGCTGAGGCCGGGGCAGACCTGGTTGTTGACGACCACGTGCACGGTGCCGTGGGTGGTGTAGGAGGGCAGGTCGCTCAGGTGGAAGGTCTCGTACACGATGCCCTGGCCAGCGAACGCAGCGTCACCGTGCAGCAGGATGGACATGACCTGGAAAATGCGTGTTCAGTACATCAGACAAGACCCCTCCGCTGTAAAAGGATGACATGGGTTCAATTAATATGCATTCCTCTGACAGACAGACGGACACATATCCAGGCGGACAGAGAGGCCTCCACAGACAGACAGAAAGACTAGCAGAGGCAGGCATTCGGTCCCAGACTGGCGGACAGACAGACACACAGGCAGTCCGGCCGCACCCTGTTGCCGTCGGTGTCGCCACAGTAGAACTGCTCGGCCTTGGTCTTGCCCTGCACCACGGGGTCCACAGCCTCCAGGTGAGAGGGGTTGGCCACCAGGGACAACGTGATGTTGCGGTCAGTCACACGGTTGATCCTCCTGTGATACATCCCCAAGTGGTACTTCACATCCCCAGACCCCTGGCAAAAGAAGGGAGACAGGGAGGGATGCAGAAAGATGAGTGCCCCTCACCCATCAACATCATTCAGAAGTACTTTTGTTTCTGCAGCAAATTGCTCTTTGTTAAATTTTGTTCACTTGTCTGCGGAACAAGCATCCATTACCGAAAGCAGACGTTCATGGCCATTACTGTCCGCCCTTTAGCAAAATTGTATTTAAATGTAAAAATAAAGCCCAGCATTCAAATGAAAAACAAGAATTAATCTGAATCAGTGCAGTTCATCTCAGCAAGGGCTGTCATCTGTAATAGTCAGAGCCTTCATGAGCGTCAGAGACAACCATCATTACATGAGGAAACATGAATACATGGGAAAAACAAAGAAGCACCAATTAAACAGAGATATGGACAGACCTCATCAGCTGCCTCCAGCTTGGAGTCAAACTGGCAGAAGATCTGCTCCAACTCCTTACGGATGACATTGGCCAGGACATTCAGACGACCCCTGAGAAAGAAGGCGAGCCCTCAGATAAATGTGCGCCAAATGAAAATGTCTGTGCTTTCAGTCGGACAACTCCATCAAGAGAACCGCCCAGGTATGATAACCTGCCACTACAGCTCAGTGGAGAGAAAAAACAGCCTGCTTGCCCTGACAATTGAAGACTTAAGCTCTTGATGTCAAGGCCATATAAAAACACTCCACTACAGCCAAAAAGGTGGACCATACCATCTTTTTGTGTCAGGGGGTGCTTTCCACTCCATTTCAGCCAAGAGGTGGACCATGCCATCCGTATGTGTCAGGGGGTAGTTTCCCTTCACACTCATACGTATTTCAAACAGTTCAGAACTCTTCAACAGCAGCTGCTAGTGGTAAAACACTGTAACTGCAGAATCCAACTCAGGGGAGAGATGAGGAACAAGAGTTTTGAGGGCTCCATCCAATGCACGTGTAGCAATTGTTCCTGACGGAGTCACTAACCTGTGTGGCATGCCCATGATGACATTCTCCACGCCGTTCTCACTTGACTTGTCAATGATGGTCTTGAGGGCGGGGATCAATGATTCACAGCCCTCCAGCCCAAAGCGCTTCTCCGAGGACCACTTCCTCTGGAGGAACTCCTCAAACCTGTGGCACAAATACAAATACTACCAGTGAAGAGATATATTATATTATAAAGCTCCTCAATATGGAGACAGCCTCTCAACTCAGAATTAAGAGAGTTGGACAGGAGAGCAGTACAAAAATGCTTTCACAAAAACTGGTGAGCAATGCACTATGAATTCAGTAGGATTACATCCAATCATATCACACATTTTGTGATCCTATGCCCATCACAGTGAGCTGAATTGTACAACAAACCAGAGAGATCAATCTATTCATTCATTGTTTTAAAAGGGATAATCACATATAGTTATATGAGTTTTTTTTTTTTAAACCTCTAAAGTGAGTGAGTGTTGAGGTTAGACTTTCACCAGGACTGATCAGCGCAGCACGGGGAGCCTGACCTGGTGGAACGGACCATCCGGGCCAGCAGAGTTCTCTTCTCCTCCAGTGTGAACTGCATCACCCCGGGCTTCTCAAACTTCTGCCGTATCCACTGGCATTGATCCAGGTCATTGATGAACATGAACTCCACTCCAATATGCTGGCAGTACGCCATCTACAGAAACAGCGAGCAGGTAGGGTGAGGGTATACATAAGGTCAGACCTAAAGGCTGAAAAGAACAAGGCTGTCATGATGACATCCGAAAGGCAGCACATGTATTTATGGATACTTCCACAGGCCAATGGAAGGGTCTGAACGGAGGTTAAATCAATGACACAGGTCCACTCTGTTGGAACAGGGTTTTGTGAGAGAGAAGGGGGTGGCAGTGTAGAATGGTGGTAAGGAGCAGGACTCATAACCAAAAGGTCGCCAGTTTCATTCCTGTTGTACCCTTGGGCAAGGTACTTAACCCACAACTGCCTCAGTAAATATCCAGCTGCATAAATGGCTAACACGTAACAACAGCAACCTATGTAAGCTGCTGTGGATAAGAGCCAACAAAATGCCAATAATGTAACGTAACGAATACATATAGATTTGTGAGAGTGGAGCTTCATACAGCCGGGTGCACCCACCTCCAGACGGCGGATGATCTCCCTCAGGGGCAGGGCACTCTCGTTACCCCCGATGAAGGTGGTGGTGGGCAGGCGGAACACCTTGTCCAGGTCAGACTCATCCAGCCCGTAGAAGCCTGGTCAGCGAGGGGCGGGAGCGGTGGGGACCGCCGCCAGAGAAAGGAGGAGGGAGGAGAGGGCGGGAGGATGCGGGTGATGGGGTTGATGTGAGCGGTTGTAGGGAAAGCCAACCCAGCACAGAGAACAGAGTGTGCCAATAACCGGAGTGGGGGAGGAGGAGGAGGAGGAGGAGGAGCAAGAACACAAGCGACAAAGACAATAAGAGTGAACAGAAAAAAAGTTAGATTGACAGGAGGGACAGCAGGGGGGTTGTGATACCAAAACACAGTAAGACAAAATTACCACAAGGTTGCAGAGTATTGGTAAACAGTGTCAACACGGCAGCAGCACCGTCGTTGCCATCATGGAGGCAATGCAGTACAGCAGAACAAAACGGCACAGAGTGACAAATCAAATTGACAAGACGCAGCAGAGAATTATTGGTAAGAGATGGATAGGACAGCGCAGATGAACATGTTAGACATTGGTGGAGGGGAAAGGGGGTTATACAGCAAACAAAACAGTATGAGCATTATTTGTGGCATTAAAAAAAAAAAGTGTTAATATTTTTATGACTCGGAATTAACACGGTAATACATGTCAAATAAAAATAAAATGATTGATTTCCTTCTAACAGTCCTGTGTAAGCATTGTGAAGGTGTGTAAAGTCTAAACTTGTACAGATATATTTTGTTTTTATTATTGTATTTTTGATAAAAAAGGGAATACTGGCTCATCATCCTTCATGCTTAATGTGCCATTTTGTTGTTACAATGTGTTTTAGTAAGGAGGATAAAATAATAAATTGATGAGGTCAGACTTAAACCTAGAGATCCAAGTTTTCCTCAGCCTGACAGCACCGGTGAGCTCTGCTTTAGCTCCATAAGCCCCTTCACCTGGCACGGCTCCCTGCCTTACGGTGGAATAAGGAATCTCCTTTCACGTCACACTTCCTCCATTAATTTGAGTGAGCTAAAAAGAGTTGTCCCATCAGACTCTTGCTTATCCCCAAGGTTTCAGCTGTGTGACCCCGTGATCCACACCCTTCTTCTAGCACCCTCAGTTGACCTGGAAATCTGACACTCTTCTGGCCTGCCACCCCTCTGCACCCTGCTTTACCAGTGGCCCTCCACAAGGCATGGACCCCCCCCCCCCCCACTTCCTTCACCAATCTTCCCATGTTACCCAACACCCACACCCCCATTCCAGGCCCTAATTTCTTCCTCTCCTTCCTGCTGCTGTTTGAGACACAGTCTCATGACAGTGACATTCCGTTCCCTCAACTATCCACAGTTTTCCGGTGTAGCGTCCTGATGTGAATAATAAGTGGATAGAGGGAGGGTGCGTTCACTTTTGAGCTCATTGGAGGTCTGCCAAGGTTCAGGGCATGTGGGCCAAAGCAGAGGTGGAGGTAGTGTGGACACAGAATTGATGGTCTTCACTTAAGCTGAAGCAGATGAGTATAACAGGCTCATTAGCTTCTTAACCACATTATATAAATCAATATTGGCCTTTACACCTACTTTAATGTAACTTCTTTGGATGCCACTAGCAACGGCAGCCCTAGAAAAACTCACTCACTGAGTGAGTATTGCAGTAACAATGTTTTACCACTAGAGGGTGAAACAGCAAGCAATGTAGCTATGGAACAGCTCCCTCTTGGTTCTGGCTTCCAGTTAGCCTTTAAGATAACGACCACATTAACCTTCTGCACCACATTATACAGCTGATACACTGTTCACATCATAGTACCCATCCTCTTTGTATACTGTACAATTATACACTTCATCCCTATGTATGTTTATTACATCTGCTTTAAAGCTCCTTATATTCTTTTTGACTCAGAATTGTTGTTATGCACACTGTTAAAATCACTGTGCACATGGCACACATAAGTGTCAAAACATACCACTTAAGTGGAACAATCTTCAAGGTCACTCAGATTTGACAGATCAGGATTGTTTGTGCCAGACTTAAACACAGCCCATATCCATCTCTTGTGATAATCTTGCCGTCAGTTCGCAAAACAGAACCGATGAGAACATTTCACTGCCATTTCCAAAAAATCTCAAGCTGCAATCATAAACGCACACAACTACCAGGCAAGTGCTGAACACACTGCACATCAAACACGTGTAACGACACGCAGTAAAGCAGATGTGGAGAATGCAGCTGGTTTGTTACACAGTTACATCTGTAGGCGCTTGCTTAAGTACAAACACTGCTTTCGCAAGTGGAGAGCAAGGCAGCGTAAGTAAGATTAAAGTTATCAAAGAAAGCCACTTCTTCTCAAAAGTAACAAAAAAAATTCCCAGTGATTACACTGCTGCAAACAGCCAAACACCAACATTTCAAATTCCAATTTTTTTTTTTCCATATCCCACTTTCAAGGAATTGAGTTACTCTCCTGGCTTAGTACTGGGTTGAAGACAACGCCTCAGCAATTCAAAGTGTTTCTCTGGGAAGTTGACACATAGGCCTTCAGCACTAAAACAGCACTTTAACAGTCAATAACTGCAGGCCTATATGTGAATATGTCTCACAAGAAAAGAGTGCATGTAACTTAGAAATCTGCAAAACCTCACCATTTTCAATGCAATAATCTATATACATCCAAACATGGAAATTGATATGTAGGTGGTAGTATTTTTAGCTTTCGCTTAAGGCAGAAATTCACTCATTGAAGAAGAAGAAGAAAAAACAAAAAAAAAACACTGCAGCTGCTTAATGCGAGATCCCAGCCAGGAATTAAGACCTGAAGCTTGATCAGCCAAACTGCCAAACTCAGAGCCACACAAAGATCAGCAGGGTCAGGGAAATGGGGGACAGACAGAGAGAAAAAGGAAGATTGAGAGTGTGTGTAGGAAATGGGAACAGGGAACAGGGGGCAGGGGGGGCAGGGGAGACAGGGTCAACAGGGTCAAACGCTGAATAAGAAGAGAACAGCCACGCCCAAGTGGCCAACAAGCAGGGTTTTCTACCGAGTTTTTCAAAGATTAACAGGCACAAAACCTGCGTGTATCTTCTTCAAATGTAACTGGAAGTGCCCAACATCTGCGCGAGTTAAGCGAGCGTGCTGAAGCAGAAGAGAAGGTCTCAAGTTCCAGTTTCTTCTCCTGGGGCTAGCAGACACCTAAAGCTGGGGGGGGGCTGAAAGCTGAGCACAGCGGCCCCCCGCACCGGCACTGCAGTGACTCACTCACACTGAGCCAGCTAGCAGGGAGCGGTGTGGGGGAAGACAGGCCTGCGCCGGGAACCTATCAGTCGCTAAACTCGTTCCAAAGACGGCCCTCAACACCGGGCCTGCTTCCCATCAATACCCACTGCCTGGTTTAAGGATCACGGGGTGGATATTGCCTCAAACTGGATTAGGTTTAAAAGCGTAGTGCATTAAGGACGCTGCTTTCGGCAGTTACATAAGTGCCTGTACCGCGAGCGTCCCCGAGGTCTGCGAGGACCCTGTGATATCATTTCCGGCGCAGCTAGCAACTGGCGGGGTGAAGCCGAGTCAGCTGTCTGGGTTACGTAAAGCCGACAAACGGCGGCCGCACATCGGCACACGTGCTCACTTCATTAGCACACGCCCTAAGCAAAGACATGGGCCTTCATGTTCCCAGCAGTGCTGGCTGAGGTATGGTGCCTCAAGCCTTGCTCTCTCCACAATGCATTCGACACAGTGCCCAGGTGCATTTGCAGTACACAAGTCGATCTGCAAGCAAGTGCTGCACATGATTTTTAAAAAATTTTTTTTTTTTGGGAAGAATAAAATTCACTTATTACCACTGTCCCAGTGTTTCGCACATGTTTTAAAACATGACTTGTACTCTGACTCTGTAAAAGAAGGTGACACAAAAAGGTAAGGTTCAAATGGAGAAAAAAAAGCATGGCAGAACATGAATTCCTAGCAACCACCATCACTGGTGCTGCACGCTTCAATGGAGTTCCCAATAACTTCTCTACTATTGTGTTTCAAAGGGCACTGCTAAAGAATCCAGGTACTGCAGAGATACACCCATGTCTCCACACATTTTGACACAAATGGAACGAGTGGGATAAACCATGGAATAGCCATCCCTGTTTCCAGAGGTTAACACATGACCATATAAACAAGCTGAAAAAAGTAACACGATTACTGCCAAAAGCCACAAAGGACTGTAGCACAGATCTACTCATCTAACATTACCACAGACAAGCATCTATTCTAGTGAACAAACGACCTGGACAGAGAGACGATGGAGAGGCTCGGGGTGAAAGCTGAGTGAGACTCTAACGTACAAAGCCCCTGTATTGATGACTCAAGGACCCGCACACCCAAACTGAGGCTATCTACAGGAAACGACCCCTTGGGTTTTTAATTATCTTTCACATGGTCTCTTTGTTTCAAGGCAGCTGGCAGGCCTAGGAACGGACAAATAAATAAATAAATGGATAAATGAATAAATGGATAAACAAACAAATTTATGGGAAAATAAATAAATAAATACATCTTTGGATCCGCACTGTTTTTTGGCTTGCATTCCGCATGCTGTCAAGCAGCAGGTCCGCATAGACACACCAGCACAAATGTAGCTTTCTCAGCCACAGTGCCCCCTCTTACACAAGTGTGTTGCACAAATCAGGCTAGGTGCAGTTATGGTACACGCGTCACTGAGAGTGAAAGCATACACCTGTAACACGACGCCTGCTGTACAAGTACAACTCTGCTCATCCAGACGGCACGCCGGGGGGCTAGAACTCCAGTCTAGCTACTAGATGCGAGAAGATTAACCTCAGTTAAAATTAACTCAGTTCCTTCCAAATGGAAAAGAGCACTGTAATGTCACTTGTGCTTCAGCCTAGCCTCAACAGAGGACCTTACTACTCATATCTGTGACTTTATTTATTTATTGTTGTCCGTTCTAAGCGAGAGAAAGCGAGAGCGAATTAGACAGAGACTGAGAAGTGTGAAAGAAGAAAGAGACAGACCAAAGAGGAAAGAGGAAAGAAAGACAGGTAGAATGACAGACTGACAGGGAAATGTGCATGTCCATACCTCCGACCGTTAGAATACTGAGACGATCCTTGAAAACCGCGAGGTCTGAGGAGGCAGCAAGGGAGAGAGACCCGAAACGGTTAGTAACCCAGAGGCCCTGAAGGGCCTTAGCTACCACTACCTGAATCCATCAAGGACACAGGGACAAATGCTAACACTAGTGTTCACCAAACGCGCAAGCCCACACAAGAGCTCCTGCGTCACACACACACACGCAGCCCGCGACTACAGCCTCGCATTTTCTCCACTGAAGCCAAAAGGCCTACTTTGCAGCATCACACATTAGCTCGGCTCGCGAAAGTCTAGCCGCAGCGTCACGCTACCTGCCGTGCAGACGGCAGATAAAGCTCAATGCCTGGTACGCATCAACAAAGGCAACAGCGGGCAGCTAGCGGAACTGAGTATGGCAGGCACTACAGGCATTGTCTCAGACTCCAAGCTCACCACCTCTACACAGTGGTACCCTTTAAGCAACTGAGAATCCCACCTCCTCCTTCCTGAATTACAAAAGCCTAATCAACTTTCTCAGAGGAAAAAAATGGATTCAGCAACCACCAAGAAGCGACTGACTTGTCTGGAAAAAAATTCAAGGCGAAGGGGTCTGAAGGAATATGAAGGTGTATGTTGGGACAGAATTTCTACAATCTCCTTTTAGGCTAAATACTATCCCAACATATACATTTGCAGTGTGTAACAATCAGGGTTTTTCCGATCACTTGACGTCCTCCCTGGCACACATTGTGCAATCTGAGGAAAATGGTCTTAATTAAAAGCCCAGCTCTGTGCAGCCTGATATGCCTACAGTGAAAAGTGGAGGACAGTCAGTGGAGTGGTCTCCCACCTCTCCATAGACACATTAATGGATACTCCTTTGCACTCTGTGGAGGACACAGGGTCTTCACTCTTCTTTCATATCTACTCTAAGTGAAAACACAAGTGCAGGGAGACTAGAACAAGCCACTCGTACAGCAAGCGGAGTAGAGCTTGGGTAGCAAAATGTGTTCTTAACACATATAAGACCCTTTACAGAAGAACTGATGGAGAGCAGTGTGGCGACAGAATAAGAGCTTCACTTGCAGACAGTGTGACATTAGGAAAGTGACTGCTGCATATATATGGCCATGACAGTGTACCTAAGAGACCCTGCAGATGCACAGATGTGTTGAGAGGACTTCTCCTCATATGTAAAAATTCTGAGAGCACAAATGCACAGTTTGAGTTGATCAGGAATAGTCTAAATTTCAGACGGTACATACTGTTCTGGAAAACAGTATGTACCACCTTTTTCACCTCCTCTGAATGGTAAATGCACCTGTTATACAATAAACATGTAATCAACAAAAAGAATATGACCAGAGGTCTCCTATTAAAATATATGATCATTCCAGAACAGCAGAAAGGCAAAGTGTCATGCTGATCTCTGCTCTGTATACACATAAATGTCAAGATTAATAAAATGTTACTTTATATTTGCCCTTAAAACAGAAAAAAAACATGTAGTGAAGGCTTATGAAGTTCAAAATCTGTTAAAAGACCCATCTATATCCCTTGAAACCACCGACCTATCAAGTGCAGACGTGGCAGACTAGACTTGTCTACAGTCAAAACACAAACATCAAAGGAGTACTAGGGCAGGTCACAGCAACCTCCCTATAAACACATCAGGTAAGGCATGGTAGTTTACAGTGTGGAAACAACACCACGACATGAAGCTGGAATCACCAGACACTGCTGTCATCAATGCCTTTTCGAAAATTTTTCTCAAGGAGCTGGAACGTGGATGAACTTCTGAACTTGGATGCTTAAATGTTTTTTGGAGGGGAAGTGTTGAGGTACACCATAGCATACAATTTCAACAGCACACAACATCTGGAAAAAAAAAAACGTTGAAAAAGTACAGAATTTCTACTGCATTGAAAAATCCTGAAAAGAACAGTCTTGAGAAGGCCAGTCTCAAGCCCTGTTTAATGTAGTGGAACAGAAGGCAGCACTCTGGGAATGAACTCTGTCCACACATAGAGGAAAATGCAGACCTCTGGGCTCTGTGGAAATCATACCCCCCCCCCCCCCTAACGGCTGGGTCCACCAATGAAATTACCAATAGGCATATACAGCAATGTCAGCAGGATACTGTGGGGACTAATGTGGCCTCCGCTGCTCTTGCCCCCCAAAACATCCCATATTCCCACGCTCCTCTCAATGTGAGAATTCACTGCATTTGTTACTGGCCTGTGTTAGCTGTGAACCCCCTCGCCTGCAGTTAACGATGTGACCAACCGCAATGTAAGGGCATAGGTCTGACTGTTGCCCTCCCTGACTTCCACTAACTGCACACTACAAAACCAGCGCTAATAGAAAGAAAGACCGGAAAGCAATATTAATTTTATTACATTGTCTTAGGGTATTAAAGGCAGCAGTTAACTTGTTTTAGTAGTTGTAAACTGTCATGGCATGTGCCATACTTGCCCTAGGCGAAAACTTTGATCATAATTTCCTTTTGTACTTTGCTCTGAACTCTTGTATCTATAAAAGCAGTATAGCTTCATTTAAAGTGTTACAGGAAGTGAACTGCAGGTAGTATTATTTGCGGATTAGAATACAACTTGGCACTGTACTACAGTTTTACCTACTAATCCTACATAGGTATGTTACCCTAATGGTGAAAATAACAGTGGGTCAAGCTTTTTACAGAAACCAATCCGTTTGAAGACTTGCCAATCAGTGGCAGCAGAGAACACCTATTATCTAATCAACCACTACAAAAAGGCTCTCATACAGCCAAGAAGTTTTAGAGAGTAATGTGTGTATTTTGTGTATGTGTGCATGTTAGAGAGTGAAAGCCAAGTATTGTATTAGTCAGCAATAGTTTTAGGCGTTAGAGTAGCTCAAGGCCCAAGCCAAATAAGCTAAAGAAAAGTGTCCTAAACTGACTTCCAGAGTCAAGATTAAGGCTGGGAGTATAAGACATCAGATGGAATGTAGAGAGCAGGACACCGAGACTAAACCATGAAAGGAGGCTACATTCGGAGGATAGAGGATATTTCCAATGGGTAAATCTATGTGAAACGAACAGAGAAGTTTAGGCTGTTATCTGGGCCATCAGTTGAGATGGCATGAGCTAGCTGCACGCTATGATCCGATGCCAAGATCAGCTTTCTGTAGCGCGTGTGACCCATCCCGGACTCCCACGCATTAACAGCGCAGCCCAAAGAGGGAGGAATTTGAGTTAGCGGGAACGCCATTATCCTGGATGCCATGTAAGGAGGTGACCCATCCTTGGACTGAACTTTTTTTTTTTTTCGATGTCATTATTATTTGTACATCAGAGCCCAGTGTCAAAAGGGACACGTCGCAGTTCTTCAGCAGACTTTCCACAACTGAACCAGACTTGCAGTTTGGCTTAACAGTGAAGTCTGGCACGGTCCTTTGTACCTATGCTGTTTACCCATTGCAAAATTCCACACAAGAGGCACTGGAAGAGAACTATGCATGCGAGGGAGATGCTATGAAAGGCGTGAGAGCAGGGTGCGAGTTTTCAGCCACCAGGAGGTGGAGCTCTGACAGTCACAGTAAGAGAGAGGGAAAGAGCGAGGTGGGGGGTGGGGGCGGGGGGCGGGGGATGACCGTCACTTCGAGCGTCGGTGTCCATTCTCTCCCCCGTCCCCCTTCCCTTCCCTGGTCACCTGTCAGGCCGTCAGCAGGACTGTCCCCTCACCGAGTTTATCCGAAGACGTGATAATGTCGGTCGGGACACAAGAGTCCAGATCGGCGTCCATGATCCCCAGAGGGTCGAGCTGAGCAACATGGTGCCCGCGGATCTACAGGAACACGGGTCCAGGAGAAAGCCAACACACACGGGAAGGGGGGGGGGGTGTTGGGGTGGGGAGGGATTGTGATTGAACAAAAGCACAGACATTTTGTGCGGGAAATTGAGATAAATAACAGAAGAAGCAAAGAGAAAGAGAGAAAGAAAAAAAGAAAGAAGGAGAGGAGAGGGAGGGAAGGGGAAAAGCAACATTAACACAAACAGGTTCGTTATCAGTCTGCACAGAACAGCTAGGGAAGAACATTTCTCACCAACGTGTTGAAACGCAACAGCCACTGGGGCATCGTCAAAATTTACACAACTGATGCCCAGTGGATCGAGTTTGGCATTGTGATGCCCCATCACCTGCAAACAAGGCAACAGCAGTCACATGCTAACAGAAATGTTCAAGAAAAACTGGGAAAAAACGATTCTGAAGAGTTAAAATTATTCAAAATGTTTTATTTCATGATTACACTATAAGGAACTAAAAGGGATGCATTGTCATTCATAACTTGATCTGGAATATTTGTCATGGAAATAAAATACAAAATGTCAATGTGACTTGTGTTAAACTTACCATGAATGAAGGTCTGCACTTTATTAAAGCATAAAATGTTTACACGTATGAGACAAGACTACAAATTCGACAATGGTGTCATCTGCATTCATGATGGTAGAATGGCATGATGCTATAATCCATTACGTCAACATTTTTCAAAAACATTTTAACGTCAAAACAAAAATCAATTGTCTCATGATAAAAAAATCTACTTTTTCTTCTAAAAAGTGTCACCTAATTTAGATACTCAATTGGTTAATGTAATGCAATTTTGAATTAAATCAATAAGCATGAGTAGACACTTTACACTTAACACAGACTAACAAAATACACTATTCTACATTTACATACACTTAATGCAACTCAAAAAATTAAAGTTCAGACAAAATGAAATCAAACTTCACATAGTAAGGACAGTCAGTAAACAGAGTACCTGACCATTTCTTTAGATACCCAACCCCAGTCTGAAACATTAATGCCAGACTGTATAAATAATTCATATATGAGGGACACTTCACCCTTTGGATGTTCAGCTAGATAATCCTTTTTCTCAGCATTAAAAAACATGCAACATGAGCTACATTCTGCATGGTGCCCATCGCCCTCCTGACTGAGTGTGACGGAACCCTGGTCTAACCTGGTATGCGCGGATGAGGGACTGCACAGCCAAGTGGTCCTCCACCAGCTTCTCCACATTGGGCTGAGCTCCTACCAGGGACTGCGCCTGCGTCAGTCCGGACAGGCTCACACCCAGCGGGGGAGGGCTTTGGTAGGCTGTGCCCGGGGGGGCGCCAGCATTGGCGTTTCGGAAAAAAATGTCCCAAGACTGAAAAGAGAGGGAGGGAGGAAGGGGGGGGGGGGTTAGTTCACACTTGCACAAGACTGACTAATACCAACCTTAGCAAGACTGAAATGAAAGAATGATACAAGGGACATCACAGCTTACACTGAGGCACACAGTATAAAGGGAGACGGAGGGTTATTCACAAAAAAATAATACTGGGTGGGGCCCCCCCCTGGTGGGAAGGAAGGACTAGTTTTCATAATCTCCAATGTATCCAGTACTGGAGGAAACAACTTTTCAGAGAGGGACAGGTATCAGACCTTCAGAGGATCAAATTCTCCACAACATTCAGTCCACATCCATACATTTTACTTATAGTTTACTTTTATATGGTGTGCACACCCCCCTAACATTTCACAACTACAGCTATATGAAACAGCTAACCTCCTATTATTCCACATTTATTTTGTCCTCACAAGTGAAATCTCAATAAAGCTGCTGAGGCAAGCATAACTTACACAAACAAAAACATAAAAGGACCCGCGGGTGGGGAGGCAGAGATCGAAAAGGAAGGGAGCCACACCCCTCCGTCCAAGCAAATCTCCGTGCAACCCCCACCTCGTTCGCGCACATTCAGTTCAGGTCCTCACCGGGAGAGGGAGCCTGGGTCTCGAGGCGAGGCAAGAGAACAGACTGTCCGCAAGAACAGAGAGTACAGCTAAATGATATGCTGCTTTGGCTAAGCAGAGCCTTGCAGACAGACACTGCAATAGGTGGGTCCTCTCAAAGGAAAAAAAAAGAGGAAAACAAGGGCGGGGAGCGTGTGACGTGTGCGAGACTGAACACAATGCTTTCACCAACGACCTCGCGCGTTCACATTCTTCCCGGACCATGCGCATTTTTCTGGCACTGATCGTCAGAAGCTTGAAGAAATAAAACCTCGAAGTGTCACTTTAAACGCCGTTCTGAAAAAGCAAGCTCCGGTTATGCTCAACGCAATGAAATGGGGCGGGGCTGTGGCCTGAAACGCAGCCCAAACTGCACCACACCAGAAACGTACAATTAAAGCAAATACTGCTCTGAGCATTCCAGAACCATGAGACGATTGGAAATAATGAACCGCAAAGCGCAAACAAACAGAGGCGCTGATGGCTGTACGACAGATCTGATGGCATATCAATGACTAACCGGCACCTGCCATTTAGGATGTGGTTACTCATTCCCTTCTAAGTGTCTGCATTCAGAAGATGAATCACAAACTGCAAAAAAAATTGCTGATAATTAAAGATAAAAGATGCTTGGGCATAAGGGATGAGAAATCGGTTTCCCATCTGCTACGCACGTCGAATGATGACATTCAGCTGAATTCAAATTAGATGGCATTTTTACTACAACACTGCTGAGCCACAGCTATTTTAGGGTGGAGAGAACACTGAACAATGAGGTGAGAAATGCTTAAGAAACAGGTTTGGAATCAGTCAAGCCCTCTGACCTAACACACGGGGTTTCATAATCTGAAGTGTTCAGTTACATAACCAAGAACAAAATGGTATGACAGAGTGAGAACCTGCAGACACTGCTCAACACCTGATGCCTTCTCCCTCTCTGCACTTGGTTCTTGTTCTCTGGGATAGCTTCAAACTCCTGGCTTGCAAAGCCATGGTTAGGTCACCTCCCTGGGTCTAGCTAAGCCTCAGTCGATACCCAATGTACTGTCCCGACCTGAGAATCTTGAGCAATGAATGTTTTAAACTGCAGCAGATGGGGACGCCTTTGGCTGTCCCACTTCCATCTCCAGGGATGAGTCCAACAGCGGAGAGCATACTGTCTGTGCACACACGGCTGCATCCCATTCCACTCCCCCCCTCCACTGCACACTGTTCTTCAAAAAAGGGAGTCAGGAGCGTATTGACCTGCCATCTATACAGGATCCTCAACTTGGGAGAGCAAGTGAAAGCAGTGTTATCTGTCCTCCATGGCTTTCTACAACACAGTGCAGATACACATACACTTTTCAGAGGCTTTACAGATCCTATGGCTTTTTATGTTGTGCTAATCAGTCAGATCCAACGTGGTACAAAGATACTAACAACCTGTATTAGTAGTGTAACCACTTTTACATGATGCACTGTACCGAATGATTTAGCACAAGTACAACACAATATAAGCAACAGAAGGACAGTGCCGTTCATCACAATACCAAGACACTCCCTGAAGTAGACTCCATATACAATGGATGGGATCAGAGGCACACAACTAATTAACAATCAGAGTTTGGGACAGTGATGTGACACTATGGATGGTCTCCCACAGATTGATTGTTTTTGTTCAAAGGGGCTGAGAGACAAGGCTATGCAGGCAGACAGATAAATATCCTGCTCAGTTAACAAATGGATGACCAGCCAGTTGAGAGGGGTAAGTCTGAACGACTGACTAGACTAGCGAAACTAACGAATGCAAAAAAAAAAAGAAAAAACATTTACATTCACATGATTGCTATACTGTACAATACCTCTGCAGCGGTACAGAAATTTCCTTACATGGTATTCGAAGAATGCCACCTTGCGGTTTGCAGTAATACCGCAACCAAACCGCTGTGTTTAATTATTCATTCATTTAACGTTACTTGTCCCTTAATATGCGATATAGTGGTATTATCGCTACTATCGCTACCACTATAGGCCTAAAAGCATTGAAAAAAGAACCAACAAAGACAGGACAAACTGTTGATTGGCTTTGTTGTTTCTTGTTTTTTTAAAGCCTACAATTATTTTTGTGTTATTGTAAATAGGCTAATTCAGGCTTGAATTTTATCAAAAAAAAAAAAAAAACTAGGCTACCACCTACTTTGACTAATGAACTGTTTCACCAAATAGCTACCCATCGCAGACTTGTTCATGCCTCATTCACAATAACCAGCAAGGGATTTAATTTACCAGAATTGGGGGCACTAGGTCTATTTTAAAGTAGGCTATATAAATTACTCAGTTTTTAATTCCTTAAACTCCTTATGCTCAGCAGCTGCTGGCAATTTCAAATGTAGCCATGTAACAGAAGCAGAAAGTACCTGTATTAAACAACAAATACGCCTAACCTAAACAGTCATACAATCATTTGGTGCACAAACATCGTTTCTACTGTTTTATCGCTTTCAAAAGACAAAAATCCATCGATTCAGTTCTATACCATCGTCTAGGTTAATTGTACTAGTTTATTCATGGCATGCATTTCAAACACCATATAAAACTCTAAATATTTGGTTGATTAACGTAAAACTAAAGAAATTATTACATTTACATTTATTCATTTGGCAGACGCTTTTATCCAAAGCATTACATAGGTTACAGTTCTTTACAATGTTATCCATTCATACAGCTGGATATTTACTGAGGCAACTGTGGGTTAAGTACCTTGCCCAAGGGTACAGCAACAGTGTCCCAGAGGGGATTGAACTGGCAACCGTTCGGTTATGAGTCCTGCTCCTTAACCACTTAACCACTATGCTACACTGCCGCCCACACATTTAAAAGCATTTTATATGAGCTTTGTTACGCATTATAATTAATAAACATGGGTACAGACAGGGGTTATCATACACTATATGGCCAAAAGTATGTGGACACCTGACCATCACACCTAGCTTACTGGACATCCCATTCCAAAACCATGGGCATTAATATGGAGTTGCCCCCCCCCCTCTTGCAGCTATAACAGCCTCCACCCTTCTGGGAAGGCTTTTCACAACATTTTGGAGTGTGTCTGTGGGAATTTGTGCCCATTCAGCCAAAAGAGCACTTGTGAGGTCAGGCACTGATGTTGGACGAGAAGGCCTGGCTCGCAATCGACGTTCTAATTCATCCCAAAGGTGTTCAATGGGGTTGAGGTCAGGGCTCTGTGCAGGCCACTGGAGTTCCTCCACACCAAACTTGTCAAACCATGTCTTTATGGACGTTGCTTTGTGCACAGGGGCACAGTCATGCTGGAACAGGAAAGGGCCTTCCCCAAACTGTTGCCACAAAGTTGGAAGCATACAATTGTCTAAAATGTCTTTGTATGCTGTAGCATTAATGTTACCCTTCACTAGAACTAAGGGGCCCAGATCTAGCAGGGCAGAAATTTCACGAACTGACTTGTGGCAAAGATGGCATCCTATGACAGTGCCACGTTTAAAGTCACTGAGCTCTCTAGTACAACCCATTCTACTTCCAAGGTTTGTCTATGGAGATTGCATGGCTATGTACTTGATTTTATGCAGCTGTTAACAATCCATTTTACTCCAGAACATTATTTGTTGACAGTTGCCGTTGCTCACTAGTTTAACACCAGACTCGCAAATCTTGAATATGAACAAATGAAACTACTAATTTTTACATCAGACACAGTGGCCCTTTCAGTAATTCTTTATAATCCAGGGTATGCCAGTTTTTGGCATGTGTGAAACTAATGAACTCAATGGGAATTCTCTGTACACTTCAAGATGATGAGTTAGGAGCTTCACGCTGAAAGCTGCAGAATAAACTCTCTTCAAAGACAGATGCATGTAAACACCATTATTGATGTCAACCACTCAAAAAATGCATGAACGTATTCTGTGCAAATGAAAAACAAGTGTCATATTTTTAATAAAGTATTAACAGTAGTTTCACTTTTCTAGGACAATTTTAAATGCATTTTTGAAATTTACTTTCTCAAATCATATGCCAGGATATTTGTACAACTGAGCTCACTTGATATTCTGAGACTTCATGGCAGTAATTTGGCTGATTATGCAAATGGTATTAAATGCTAACTGTACTATAAAAGCCTCAATCAAAGTATGGGCACTAAATACAGTGGTAATTTAGCATTCCTATAATTTATAGCAGTATCACTTAAGTACACTGTGAACAGCAAACAGTACTGGACCATAAATGGACCTCTGGGGCACTTCTGAACATAAAATTTGCTAAATTTAAGGCTCTGTGATTCATTACCTCCAGTCCTCTTAAGCCTAAAGCACAGGGTTGAATTTTTTTTTAATTGTTAATAAATGTATCTGTTTTTCTGCACGCATTAAGAACAGTGCAGTCATTTTTGTTAGGGCCGATATTCCACACAACTTCTGAAACCAGTGAGCTGTAATAAAGTTCCCACTTCAAGAAACACCTACATTACTACCATGTGTATTGAAAATGATCCTACATGCCATTTTCTTGCTAGCCTATTCAGAAATTCTCTTTCCTCCTAATATACCTAATTTTCTGGTAATCACCAGTTCTACATCATGCTTATCTCACCAACAACCTCTGCATTCCTGTGGGAACACAGGGTGAGTCAAAGGCAATGTGACTTCTTCTCACGCTAAAAGTCCCACAGCATGCCAAGAAAGAGGCACTCGCTTTAGGATAGGTGCGTCCCCCTGACATCAAAGCAACTCACTGGTGCCTGAATGAGTCCCTGGGTGCTGAGACCCTTGTGATGAGTGGACCTTGGCCAACACAGCCACCCCTACCCACCAGTGGAAAGAAGCCATTTTGTTCCAATTTGGTCAGATGACATGCCTGGATTGAACCTGGGCTGTACACTGAACCTGCACTCATGCAGGAGCACCCAAGCAAGATGAATATAATCTTCTCATACACTCATACACATGGAGCCAACAGCTATTTTTCACAAGTCCCGCAGCACAATACAGGTGGACAAATGCCATTAACACAAAATCATTCCCCACTGATGTCATCTGAGGAACGTGTAGGTGCCTGATGAATCAATAGAAGATGCTAATGAAGTTGTGTGACAAGGGGAAAAGGTGGTCAATGTAACCCACACAAGCCTGGTGGAACAGGACGAATTATGCTCCGCTGCTGTGGATTCCCATAGTCAGCCAGTGCCTCAGACAAACCCAGGTTACAGGTCTCAGTATGACACTCAATCTCAAAATGGGCAAATTAACGAAATGATCCACTCAGGAGCCCCTGTATCTTAGAAATATTCTGCAAACTTTCTATAATCCATCTTTTTCTGCTCCAGCAGATCTCATAATCATAAAATATTCTACCAAATTTCTATTTAGTCACAGTTATTCCTGTTGTTTCAGGCCATGAAAAAACAAGACCTGACGTGACTTTGCATGATCTGCAATCAACAGCTGATTTGGTCATCTGAAGGTAGACGATTCCAAAAAACCCTGCAGGTCTAAAATGCTCGACTCACACAATCCGATGCGATAGCTGAGATTGCTGCATTGGATTTCCCCCCATCAGAGTTGCAAAGCTGATGCAATTCTGGGGCGAATCTGTGGGTAGGCCTGCAAAGCCACTTGGCCATCTGCTTTGGAATAGCAGACATCAGTGAATGACAAGACAGAAAATGCATAAAGGCAACAGAGGTAACAAACATGTTTACACAATTACACACAGTTACCCAGTTGCATCAACATGATTACACAGCGGTCTGGCAGTATTACAGTATTTCACATAATATGGTGACAGAACTTTATCTGACAAAAGTACTCAATTTTTTTTCCCCACTACAGTTGTAACCAGCTTGCATCCGTTACTGCCAAACCTAAACTGGAAGCGCCAGACTCGACTCAAGATCCGACTGACTTTCATCCATTTTCTTTTGTAGGTGTGTTCTCCTGTCTGATCATGAAGATCTGCCACGGACCGAAATCTCTGACAAGCCAGAAATCATCCCGATTGTCCTTTACATATTTTTCTAATGAGGTAACGAGGGACCCTGCTTGTACACCAATGCCACTCCATGCTCCCACTGTAGCATTACATCAGCCTCGTGACCGTGGTGCAGAGGCCGGGCAGGTGCAGGCATCCTGGAGGGGGAAGCTGCAGCCCTCTCTGCGCATGTGCGCCTCAGCGCTGGCGCTCTGGTAGCCGGCGCGCCACACTGACGTCAAACCCAGTCGCACATGTGACCGAGGACGCTACGCCCTTGCTTCTCCTTGATGCGTCTTTAAAGGTCGGCAACACAAGCTCTTGACTCAGGTTCCCCTTTCTTTCCTTGTCACTTTTTGACTAGTGTTTTATTGGACGTCACAAGTACTCAAGTCCAGCATTCTCGACGCCATGTTTGAAATAACACTGAAGCCGCTCTCAAACAGGGTGGTGCTTTGGTTCTCCTTTCAGAATGTGTTCAGCACCGTTTCACTTCACTCCCACCTCAGATGTCTTCGCTTACCCTGAATTAAACAAAGCCCTGGATCTTTCCAGGCAACTTTCTTCGTAATGAGCACAGTTCTTCCGATGGAAACTGGGCAAACGTGCAGTGTGTATTTTCAGTGATATGACAATAAATTAGGACTGATGTTTTGTAAATGACAGACAGACCAGCCAGAATCTTTAACGGTTCTTCCACTATTGCATCAGGTCAAATTTCCCACAAATAGGCTAGTTGCTCTTCAAATTACTCATCTACTTTGTATACTTTTGTGATCCTAGCCCTGCAACAATTTGTTTTCGTGCCGAAGGCTACAATGTGCCCGATTCTCATGCTAAAATGAGTGAATAATGAGCACACAGAAAACAAATTCACATAAAACAAGATCTTAATAGAGATAAATGTCACAACAGCTGTAAGCACTGCATGCAAGATGATAAACAGTCCCTCCAATCGGCGGAGCCCTGTTGCATTCATAAGCGGGCAAGCAGAAAAACCAAAACCGGGAGACAAACTAAACATGCTCACACTGTCTTGCCATGAAAACATGTAAACATTTTCAGTCACTTACAAAACAGAATTTCTAATAAAACAAGAGCACAGAGATAGCAAATGCTTAAGCTTGTCCTGAAAGCCGAGGTCATTAGCGACGGTCGCAGCCAAATCCTATAAGCTGAACCCCCTAATATCTCCTTTGCAGGAGCACTGTCAACTGTGCGTATTGACATAACGTCACATGACACAGCACTAATTCTCCTGCGGTCTGCCCTTGATCTTACCACCTGACTCTGCAATCTTGTTTGCGCATGCACACCTACGTCCACGCACACACACACACAGACACACAGCTCCTGCATCATCGGGTAGTTAAGGGCAGGCCTGCTGGTGGGAGTGGCAGTCATGCTCACTCACTGCAAAGTGGCCTCTGCGTTCGGCCAGACACTGGGCAATGCGCCAGCCCACCCTCTCACATCGAGACAAATGGCGGAGGGGAAAATCTTACCCTCGTTATGCTTATTTCATCCTACAAGCAGTAAAACCTCGAGGACCAAATAGCTAAAATATGACTTACAGTATAAGGTCTTACATAAGGATGTGGTAGGGACACAAACCATAATTGCACGAGGGCTTTTTAATGCGTCCACTTTGTTTCTCCTGTAGCGTGCTTTACGGTAGTACATGAGCGCTGGAGGTGCAGAAACCTAGATGGACAGATCCCTCAGCCACTGCTTGCGACTGCAGAAACTACACGCTTTAAAACATGGCATCATTCCAAAAACAATTCCCCCGCACACAGGGTTGTACAAACTCCTTTATGAACTCCCTGCAGTCCATTTACAAGGAGCAGGACCTTCGGAAAGCCCTTACGAAGTATCCAGAAGCAAGCGTTCGCACAGCCACTGCCAAATCAGGTGGTGCACGCCCACAGCCCCGGGTGGTTTCCTTCTTGCCTTGGTGCTAACATCAGCCCAGGGCATTAGCGAACACGTGAGACTAGAGATGGCCAGGCAGAGCAGCAATGTGTCTGAGCCCACCTCCAACACGCTGGCGCTTCCCCAGCTGGCAAAGCCCTTGTCAAAAGGCACTGTGGATAAATCCGTTTGCCCAGGGTAAGCCGCAAAACATTCGCTTTTCGCTTCAGCAAACCTAGGTCTCTGAACGTAACTGTGCAGCGACGCTACGTAGGAACTTTGTCGGCTGGCTTCTGCCACACTTCTGCCTCTGCCACGGCCAAATATCCATGTTGCGGTTTTAAAAATCTGGTTCTGACTTGTGCTGCAGCAGACATGGTGGCATTCCAGGGCTTTCTGCAGTCAACAGAGTGAATAAGGGTGCTGCTGGCCTCCTTTCCTCGTCGTCTCCAAGGCAGACATAGACAAGATGTTCTCTCTTCAGCACACTGGGGACACCGGGGATGCAGCAGCTCATCTATTAATTGCTCTCCTCTTCATTTCCCATGCGCTTGTAATGAAACCCTTGCCAGCCTCACCCTGCATTTTGAACCACCCTCTCTTAAGTGTAAACAGGTAGCGCCAAAAACCTAGTTGGCTCCAAACCACCTTTTCAAGCCAGCTTTGGTAACACCTTGGAGGTGGTGACGCACTGCTTGCAGAGAGAACGAATCAGGCAGAATGCTGAAGTTGTATGTGATGTGTGCACTTGGTTTCAGGCTTTAAGTATGTTTAGCCAACCACAGATCTAAACAAAACGTTCACTATCCTCCGTTTCTCTGATAACCTGTTCTGAGATCAGGTAGTTCAAAATATGTTTAGAAGCTCAATGTCAAAATAGAGAACAATTTATTTCATTATTAAAATAAGCATCATATGGATATTTCTACAATTACAAAACTTATTAGGAATACTGGTTTGAAAAATGTGCTCAATATACATGACGTGTCATATCCTGTTCAAGATATGGACAAAGTCTGCTTTGCACAATCCAATATAAAAGGCACCACCACAGTGTGGGGCTGTCTTAGTAAGTCCCTAGTATAAACGGTGACTTGAAGGTCACTTCAGCATATCTGAGCTGTCTTTAAGACAGCCTCCTACATGTGTAAGGGGAATATATATAATTTACAACATTATTATATATAAAATATGACTGTCAAATTCAATGGGATTTTACAAATATATTTTAAGATCCTTAAAATTTCGAAAATCTTCTTCAGAATGTACAATGGCAGTGTCTTTGAGTTATCACTTTATGATGACATCCATTATTTTTAATTAAAACCGTCAAACTGACTTCTTCCTCAGACTGATGATTCGGCCAAAAATGTGTGAAAAATTCTTAACCAGAGCACCAAATTTTACAATTTTAAGTACCTTTCCTAATTTTCTACCACCACTGGACCAGTTAGATACTAACAATTGGAGCAGGTATAGAATGGTAAATTACTTAATTTAAGGACACAATAAATGCAAAATAATAATTAAAAAAAAAAAAACTTTATAGCTTAAAGGAAAAAAGTACTTGATTTCAAATGCAAATTGTGAGCATACAGCATAATTACAGTTTCAATAAAACTACAAACCCGTCCATATGAAAAATACCTAGTATAAACAGGAAACAAGAAAAAGAGCTTTATACAAGCAGGCCAGCCTACAGGAGCTTTCCAGACTGGGTGTATTTGGGACAGGGGAGAGAGCCTCCATGTTATGAAACGACCCCCTTACAGCTTAGCTGGGCTCCTTCTGCTGACCTTGCCTTTCTGAGCTGGGCCCGCATTGCATGTCATCCCACCGGAGCGCACCAGGCTGGGTGCCAGCTCAGTCATGGCCCTTTGCTATAGGCCTTGCCCTGTACTGACGATCTGCACATAGGCTAAAGGCTAATAATAGAGGAAGGGCTGGGGCTTTGTGTGACCACAGATCAGGCCAGTCGTGTGACAGTCCTCGGGGCTATTAATACCCACTGGGATTCCAGCAATGTGACCTTTGCCAAGGGATCCTTCTGCAACGTTACACTGCTCCTCTCCCTTATCTTACCCTCCGTCATGTGCGTATTGCAAATACGTAGCACTCTCAAGTGACGCTGCTATAATGCATTGGGCAGCATTCTGAAGTTATTTGCAGGGGCATGATTTTTTTTTCATTAGACCAAAGGCACCGGGTGTTTGGATGATACTTATGACCCCCAGTGTTGTGAAACACTATTCCTCCATCAGAATTCACATTACATATTAGAGTGTGATGTTGTACAACAACAACACTGACTTCACGGTTACAGTGCTGATTATATTTCTAGTGTAAGATTTGCTCTTTGACTCCTGTAAAAATGGACACGAGTTATACAGTAAAATGTAAATGACTATGTTTTAGATGTAACGTTAAGTGAAGCATTAACTATTTATCAGTGTTTTCATGCCTGTTATTTGATGGCTTAGTAGGATCACATTATGCTTTTTTTTCCTGCGTTACAGATTGTAGAAAAGAAGCACTGTCCAATTAAATTGTGCAATTATTGTTACTGAAGAGATACGACTTGTGGAACACCCAGCTGGAAAGAAAAACCGCTGGCAAGCTCATAAATGTCCAGGTATGCACACTGACAATAATGACACAGTGAGTGCTGACTGTATTTGTTTGCAGAGGTAATTAACACAGGCGAATACATCACACTCTGTAAACAGTTCTGAGAGCAAGCTGCTGTAGAGGCTTCATCAACGGTATCGAATGTGGGCTGCACGCTTCTCACACAATAGCCTCAAAAAACACTGTTCCAAGTCTTAAGCTTTGTGTCGCACATGTTGGCTAGCAGGCAGTCAAGACAGACAGTTAATAGGCGTACAAAAGAAGTGCTCCGAGTTGAATACTGTGTCTTAAGGCTTAGTGACCCGTTAGTAGATCTGTGGACGTTGATGAGAGGCTTGCGGTATGCTGATTGGGCAGTAGAACTACCCAAGGCTACTCTACTGTTGTGCATGCATGATCTCGGTTTGGAGCATGGCTGTCACAAGACATGTTGTCAGGACCTACAGGACTGGTGAGCGAGGCTAGCTGGACTTACATTACACTTAATATTGCCTTTCTTTACTAGGTTTTTAGCTAATTAAAGAAAATTTAGCTGCAGCGCCCAGTACTTAGCTAAAATTCACAACAGCAAAGTTGGCTGCTATAATACCAGCACAAGCAGCACTTCACAAGGATGTACACTGTTGGCAGTGAAATGACTGACTACTGGTCAGCACCAGAGGGCAGATTTTGATGTAATCAGAACTGGAATAAAAACTCCCCATTCTAATATCAGCATACTTTTATAGATTTCGCATACACTGTTACAAATCTGGAAAATGACTTTATAAGGTTTTACTGCAGAGTTGGACCTCCAGAGGCCTTGTTATTGTATCATGGTGTGTCCCTTCTCTTCAGTTTTCCCATGTTTGTCTTACCTGATACCCATTATGGGTGAGACACGTCTACAAAGAGGGCTATACTTTAAAAAAAATAAATAAATAAACCCTTAGGAGGAGGCTGTCTCTGCAGAAGGTGCTTCCTTGGCCCACTCCTGGGCTCGGACCCTTACCTTATGAACACTCTTGGGGTTTTCCAGCCACGCGTAATACATCTCCTCCACATAATTGGAGCTTGTCCCATTGAGGAATGGCTCGGCAGCCACTGGCGCAGTGTAGCACCTCATTGGCTGAAACGTCCTTGGGGCCGCCCCCTGCCTCTGCTGTGAAAAGTTCTGAGCAGTCTGAGAGGCTGTGAGCGGCCGCAGCCGTGAAGCACAAGTCCTTAAGCGGTGCATCGCAGTCCTTTAGCACACACCTCCCACCTCAACAATTCCACAACTCGGAAGTGAAAACTCCTTTAATTTCGCAAACTTCTTTGGTCGGATTTTCCACCGGAAACTTCCTCGAACCTTCCTTTTCTGTCTTGTCCACGTTCCTAGTTTCCCTCTACCTGAAAAAGACGTTGAATTCATAAGGCATCACAGATAGTCTTACGGAGAATCAGGGCACCCAATTAAAATATTCTTCCACCCCAAACAAGCTGCAATAAAGCTGCAGAAAATTCACTGAGGAGAAAGAAAAGGAGGAAGAGCAGTGATTTTCTATGCCCTGTTGCTTAATCCATGGTAAACATGGACACTAACCGCAATGACGCATACATGAAGTGAGTAAACATGCAGTGGGATTATGCTGCACTTTCCAGCACTGCAGTACTTTACAACGTCTGTCAAATACAGTTCTACTACACACGTTTCAGTGCTTCTATGTTTCACTTCAAAGGTCTTCTTGTAACAGGAAGAGTATTTTTCTGTCAAAAGGAAGCAGACTTCAGCCGTTCCACTGTTAAGATGACTCAGTAAGAGGAGCTTCCTCCATGACGAGGGACTTGCTGACATACCCCAGGAACTGGTCCACAGCTTGAACAGGGGCCAGGGGCAAAAAAAGACAGCACAAGGCCTACATGCTGCCAACACCTTTTTATTGCTAAACCAACAAATTCAATGACAATTTAATAAACAAAAGCCTTTGTGCTGTTTAACCTACTAAATGGGCCTTGTGGGATTTGATTGTTATCAGTATTTGTCAATAAACATCAATTTCACTAAACTCCAGCAGATTAAGCTTCCCATTACATACAACAGCAAGCAAACAATGCAACAAATTTTCAGGAGATCAGCACATGGTTCCATCAGGGAGGGAATCCACACCCTAACTGATTTAAATACATATTGTGCAAGCAAACTTGTGGCAATACTTGTATAATCAAGTACTGTATCATAAAACGACAAATGTTTATTTTTGTAAATGCTGGCAATGTCTCCTGATAAACTGTTGCTTGGGAATGCCCTAACAGAGAACCCCATTAGAAACTGCAGCCTGTTGGCAGATTTATAGGCTTTTGAAGCAAACCTGGTGGCTCAGTTAGGTGGCTGGGTCACATGCATATTAACTCAAACTTTCAGCCAATAAAAGCTCGGTCATGATAAGCAGGTACTCATCCAACTGAGTAAAAAAAAAAAAAGCTATTGCATTACATTGTCTGCTAGGCAGATGCTCTTATCCAGAGCGAATTAAATAGCTTACATATGAATTTTATACAGATGGATATTTACTGAAGACATTTTTGGACTGAGGACCTTGTTCAAGGGTACAACAGCAGAGCATCTGTCTTTTGGTTACAAGCACTGCTCCTTACCAACGTGGTGTGTTTTGTACATTAGAAAAACAAATCTTTGACTTTTAGACAGACAGCCGTCACCGCCATATGGATGAGCTATGCGATGGTTGAAACATTTCTTGCATGCTTTGGGAGATGATCGCCAAGTACGCTGTAGTGTTTTGATATGACAAGTAAATGAAATGCCTTCAAAGGCACTGTCTGTGGGACATTTAGTGATTTCACTTCGCTGGAGAAGGACTTGACATAACATGTTGACAGGCACTGAACCAATGCCAAATCCATCTTTCTAATCTAATCAGCAAGGAAGAGGGTAAGCTTTGACCACTTGTTTATCTGCTGATTCGGTGGTCATTCATGTTCAAAATTTTACAGTACCCGCCTTTGTACTTAAAACACGTGTGAACGTTTTCTTATAAAAAGGGGAGGGGTTCGCTGTTGACTTGGATCAACACGGGCCAGAGGAAACGGAGGTTACAAACCAATGGAGTGCTTTTCGTAAACTTAAGTCTCTTCAGACAACATACGCAACATGCCTGAAACTTGCACAACTGACCGCCTACGTCGAAAACTGGGGAACTCTGATTCTCCGCATTAAAAAAATCTTCACTGTGATTCACGACAGAAGTGGGCTTGAATTCAACACACTGGTATCGCCTCGCGCATTGTGTCTTGCTAGCCATAAGCGCGGGTATGTGGCCGGCTAGCTAACAAGCTAGCAAACAGGTCAACGCCGAAAACGGAGCCTGTAAATAAAATATTCTGCGGCTAAATTAAAGGTTCTCTTGATTGAAAATCCCCTGTTTACTACACCGCCTTATGGCGCACAGTGAGAAACAGCTAACCTAGGAGCCTGTTTTTCGCAGTACGGCGGTGTTTTGACCTTGTGTCCTCACTATATTCTCCATTCTCCTTCAAGCCTGCCAGCCAAGCCCTAACCCGCCTATGCATACCACCATTTTGAGCTGATTGGTCACATGCAGTGGTCCCGCCTTAACGACTGTTGGGACACGGCGCCTAGTGGACCTTCGAGTCGGCAATCACAATGTCCTTTTCCAGCGCATCGGGTTTGGGGAAAATATTTTCTAGCTAGCTAGTTAGCTAGTATATTTCAAGCGCGCTAACCATGTTGCTTGCTAAACACAAATTGCTCTTCCTTCTGCCAAGAACACACTAATTACCAAGCTACCTAGCTAGATGCCCGTAATGAGATGAATATGGCCAGTCAAACGCATAGCAGCTAGCTAAGCAACTACAATGCAAGCTTGCTAACTGACGTTAGCTACGTAGATAACGTTCCCTATCGAAGTTAGGGTACACAGCATGCTAGCTAGATAACATTACGATATGTTTCTCCAGTTAATTAGCCAGGTAGCTAAATACCGTTGGCAAACCAGCTTAACTGTAGTGTACAGCTCGAGCTGGATAGGTCCTAACGGTACCTAACTTGCAATCTTGAAATTCGTAAAAATCGTTAATGTCAACAACAAACTGAGAGTACTTACTTTTAGTCTCTTTCCAGTCGTCTGGGAGGTGAAAGTATGCAGATGTTTCTATTAAACAAATTTTGCAGGTTAACAAAAAAAAAGGTTACGGCGGCTCGCACTACAGCCGCACTGCCTTCCAACTCTCCTGACTGGAAATGACAGAAAGGGCAGCAACAACTCCAAGCTGAGGCCTACTGCGTCACGACGTCCTGACGTCACTATATAGCAACAACTTGCACGCCTCAACCCCGACCTCGTGCATGGAGTGATTTATCTGTGGTGGAGGATTCTTGGATATGTCCGAGTAGAGCATTAAACAACATAGGAGTTTGCATAGGGCTATGGGTGAATGGGAAAGCAAGAAATGAAATACATACACAGAATAAAAACACAACATAGGTACCAATAGACAAGTTTAATAGAGACATAAACAGATAAATTTAAAATTGTGAATTTCTGGGAATCTGACCTCTTAACGCTATGTGGCATTTGTTAAGTGTAACTGAACTACTGGGATTGGAGACCTTCTGGGACGACCAGACAGGCTAGGGGCAATTTGCCTTTAGCTCAGCTGGCAACAACACTGGCCATAAGGGGTTGGCAGTGAGCAGTGAGAACCCAGGTTCGAAACTTGCTCGTTCGCTGACCCTACACCTATTACACTAGGTGTGGTGTTTAGGGCCCAGTAGGGGTTAGTCTCTGCTCCAGACCAAAAATAAAAAATATGGCATTTCAATGACAAGTGATATTGTGCTGCAAGAAATGCTGTCTTTCAGACAAGACACTAAACCAAGACCCTTAGTCACCACAATAATTTAAGATCTCATGGCACTTATCACAAAGGACAGGGGGTTGTCTGCTATATTGGACAAACTTTTGGTTCTTTAATTGTGGCCCTTGTATCATTCCCCAGCTTTACTCGATAAAGCTATCCCTGCACGTCCTTTTCAAATGATATGTGGTGAGTGTTATGGCACAAAATTGCTGGCTGCATGTCCCAGGTGATGACCTTGGTGACGGCTGAGATGACTCACATTGTTAACCACTTTAGGATCTGTGAAAATGAATAAAAAGTATGATATAACTGCAATCTATTATAATTTTTATTACCCTTTTACACAGCCTCAAGCTGTATTCTCCAACCACCATAAGTACCACTGTGCTGCCAAACATCTGAACATCACCTCAAAATGAAAAATGTACATAATTTATGATAGAAATTAAGCAAAATGCTTATAGTAACATTTTTACCCTTCAGTACACCCACATCTCTTGGTGTACAGAAGCTGTTATGTACCATCCTGCTTAAAAAGTAGTCCAACCAACACTTAATTTCCCTTTTTTAAGGTATCAGGTCCTAACCTTTTTCTTTGATTTGAGTGTGTTGACTGTAAAGAAGCCAGGTCAAAATGTTAATTGTAGAATTTTATACATTAGTTACTTTCCTTTAAAATTACTTGCTAATATATATATATATTATATATTATCAAGTAAATGTTAATTGTACAATTTTATACATTAGTTACTTTCCTTTAAAATTACTTGATAATATATATATATATTATATATTATCAAGTAATCATGATATAATATATCATGATATATAATTTCATAATTTGATACTCACATGCTTTCTTCAGTGATAAAATTCAAAATTTTCCCAACAAATATGGATAGAGGTAATCTGAGTACACATTGTTTGTTAAACAAAACATCATCATCCAAATATAGATAATTAGAGTGAATAATTCATAAAACATTGTTAAAGTTTATTGGCGACAGCAGGTAGTCATCAAGCTTTGTGTCGACTGGGTAAAAAAAAGACGCACGTGCTGCGCAAGGTGCTTATCTCATCCACAGTGTCATCTATCAGCCAGTGGTGCCTGTACTGATTTTGACGTGTCAGCAATTACCCACAGTGTAGGCATAACAGGTGTCATCTGAGCAAGGATAGAACCTACAAACTACATAATAAAACCTCAAACAAAAATCATGATTAGTCCATGGGGCATAAGACCCAGGTCCATTGAACAGAGACTTATCAAACTGTACAACCTCAGGGGAGGAAAGTAGAAACCTGCATAAGCTGTGCTCCTATGTGGGCAGTGTCTTCCACTTTGAATGAATTGCACTGGGAACATTGCTAGAGAGAGACGATACAAAGTAACTGCAATACAAAATAAATGGATTACAAAGGTCTGGGCAAAGATGTCAGCTCAAGCAGGTGAGAGCTTGGGGCTTTGACTTGCATTGAGTCTGAGAGAAAAGGAATAGGGTATGGTTGCTGTATTTCAGTTGTCATTTTATTGATAACATCTTAACACATTTCTTTAAGTTATAGAACACATAGCACGTTGGAGAACAGAGCAATAATCAGAAGAATTAGAGAATTATATGATGATACCTTAAATAGAAACTCCAACTGACAAAAGAAAATGAAAAGAAAAATGTGAAGGCTCAGCTTCAGGTAAATTATATATTAAGATTTTAACAAAAGGAGAGAGGGGAATAAGGAACAGAGCACACTACAAAGAGTTGTTAGCTCGGTGTTGTCAGAGCAGCAGGGAGTCACTGGACAGAAGGACACAGCAGTTTTTATGATGGAAAATATCCCTTCCACTGTTACTGACCATGTTTCATGACACATGTTTTTGGATATCCTCCTTCATTAATCAATACTGGAAAGACAATCTGACAAAATCACCTCAAGGAGGCAAAGTTCACTTAAGTAATGTCACCTTTCTTCCACTGTGTGCGTGTGTGTGTGTGCGTGTGCTGCACATTAAATAACCTGCATGCATCAGACACTTATTATACAAAGCTTAGATTCATAATGTAAATGTAGCCTCCCACACAGTCAAACTTGAAAGGAAGTCAGACTGGGTGAAAGGAAGACTGTTTAAACTCTGACTCACTCTACAGGAATTCCAGATCCAGTGTTTTAAATTTTAGGATGAGGAAAATGTCCTCTTCTGAATGCACACATCCTATTTTTAGAGCATGTTTTTAGACTCTAGTCAAGAATGCAATGAGTAATGGCCTTGTATAATGATAGTGGTGGTTGTACTACAGTGGTATTTGACCAAACAATAAAACATGTCTACAACAGTGCAACATATCAAATACTGTATTCCTATTGAATTGGTTAAAGGCAGGAATACGTAAATACAGCCGTGAAGATCTATTGAGCATGAGGTAAGATTTTTGAACTATTTTAGTTTTTACATATTAAAATGATTGATGCACTTTTTAACATCTCAGATATACTGACTTACTTGTGAATCATTTTATGCCCCCAGAAACCTCAAAAGAAATTCAATCATGATTGAAAACAGACAGATCTTCGTTTTACGTTTTTGTGCTTTTCGTGTACGATTGTGCCACCTAGTGGATTGTTCGAGGAGATGCAGATAATCTTTACGAACCTTTCCCTTTTTCCCCAAAGCGTATAGGACACAGATTAGTACAGTTGCACCTCAACTGTATTTTGAAAGTGTCTCTCTTCAGTTCAAACTTTCACCTGCATTACCCATGTTTTACATGTGCACTACCAACACTCAAGTGATTCACTCTGCTTTGACAACATTGAGCCCTATACAAAAGCATGCCATACAATCCTCATTACACAGTTATCATCTTCACCATCATCCTCATCATCAGCATCTTGAGACAAAAATAGTTTTATGCACTTACAAAGCTCAGAAAATAGATAGAGAAAGGTTTAGATTACCAGCATTCAGTAAAAAATGAACAGAAAAAAACATCAAACCTAGTGTCCCGTTGAATGTCATGCAAAGAAATGCCAACTACAATGTTACTATTTAACTGTAGTTTTGCAATACTGTATTTCTTCTTTTAAAAGTTGTTTTTTATTTTTGTAATGATTATTTCAAATGCTAAACACACCGAGAAGAACAAGAACACTGTCAACATGCTGCTTTTTCTCCTGTTACAGAAGGGGAGAGGTGTAACATGTTTTACTTGTTTGATATGCTAGTTATGAACTTATTCTTTGCTTTTCTTTTGCTGGGTGAACACATCCACATCAGGCACGGGAGGGTCCAACAAAAAATTCAAAAACATATTATTCATTTTACCCCAAAAGAAGAAAAACAGACAAAACAACAACAAAAAGAAAAAAAAGAAACACATGATTCTGTTGTGTTAAAAAGGAGTATGGTTTTGTTGCTTCATTCTCCTTTCTGTGTGCTTCCTCAGTCTTTACATTAACAGTTCAGACAGTGAGGCCCTCCATCAAACTCACGAGTCCTCATGTGCTCCTTTGACTTTTCGTCCTTACACAGAGGAGATCCCACTCAGCAGTTTTACATAAAAAAAAGAACACAGATGAGAAGCACACGATCTGTTAGATTAAAAGGATACAACTCGAGGACTAACCAATGAACCATTCACTGTAATGGCTTTAGCACCCTTTCCATTCCAGCACCTCCTGGAATACAGCTGACCCCAGAGGAACCTGCAGCACCAGAGTGTACCCGAAATCAGTCTTTTGTTCTCAGTTTACGTTCTCCTTCTATTGTTTGCCTACTTGCTGCATTGCTCTGAAAATGCACTACCAAATACTGTCTGAAAGTACAAAGGCAACCAAGTGCACCTATATGGGTATGTATATAGACATAGTACAGTAGTTATGAACATGTTTAGACCCTTTGTCCTTACACTAATCAAAAGAGACAGACATGGACTGGGTACATTTGCCTTCCAAGTACTGAGTATTTCTACATGCTTTATGCTCCTTCATTTCAACAATGGCAGGTTGTGGGGGGGGGGGGGGGGGGGGGGTCCACTTTCATAGCGTCACACTGTCAGGACCCTCCGGCACAAAAAAGACCTGGAGCCTCCGGTGCTGCTGCTGTCACACTGCTCAGCAACCCTCTACTCCCTGCCGACTGTCGATCCCAGCCCATCACAGTCACTGCATCCACCAGTGAGCCTGTCATCACCCCAGATAGCAGTACTGCAATAAAACAACATTCAGAGACGCCAACAAATCTTTCTTTTTTTTCATAAAGTTTGAAATGCTGAGCTGGAAAAAATGAGTGAGAGCTCATGTAATTTTTTTCCTCCATAAAATATATACAGTCAACCACTTGCTAAAATCCAAACCTACACTTACATAATAAATAATAGTAATAATAAGAACAACAAACTCATAATAATAATAAAAACAACTCCCTGACTGAAGGCAGAGGACTGGTTCTCTTCAAATAAAGCTGTCCTTCTGAAAACCCTTCCAAAAGCCACTGTATTTCAACAGTACACTGCTGATGTACACTGCTGTTACCACTCTGTCATCCACACCACTCTCTCTCCCTCCACCACACCCCAGATTTCCCAATACACTGACATGGAGACTGCGAGACTCCACCCCACAGCAGAGGGGATTGTGCACATACCTTACTAACACCATCACGACCACGTGGTTTGCTCCAAAATCGAACACCAGTTGTACCTGAACCAGACTGGACCTATCCAGACCATGTAACCAAAATCCCAAACCTTCGTCAGACCAAAACTACCATGTCTTCTGTCCCCTTCCACTCTTTTCACTCCCTTTCACACTCGGGGTGCACTCTCTTCCCTTCTCCTTTCACAGTAATAGGACCACACGGTCCACTTGGCTGGCGCTGCAGAGACCCGTGAGTTGAGCCACCCCGCTGTTCCGAGTGTGTGGCAGGAAGCAGGAAGTGGGAGACGTGGGTGTGGAGAGCATGTCTGCGGCGTGTCTATGGCAGAGTGGAGTGGCACGCGTGGCGGTGGAGCACCCCGCAGCGTACAGCAGGATAGCTTGTGAGAGGATAAGGCCACACGCCTGGCTAAGCTGTAGCTCTGGTGCCTGTTAGAAAGCCAGATGCAGTGAGCCCTCCTGAAGAGGCGTGCTTATCCCTGGAGGGCAAGGTAAGTGTAGGTGCTGCTGTGGACATATTACCTGAGGAGCTGGAGTGTGACTTGGAGGATGGATACGGATAGGTAATGATATGTTACACTGTAGCGCCGGGCTGCGGCGTGGTGAGAGTGTCTGCTGCAGTGCGTTCTGTGCACATGGGTGCTAACGCATTAGCAGCGGGCACAGTAGACAGCAGTGTGAGAGAGTGTGGATGACAGCAGCTTAGGCCCTCGCTGTTGGGACTGCAGGCCTTCAGCTAGCTACTAAAACAGTGGGCTCCTACAGCTGGCACATACCTACAGAAAAAAAGCAATCCTTCCCCAGAGACACATGACATGAAAAAAATAAAAAACACCAGAGACATCCAAAGAAAGAAAAACCCCCATTCCCTGATGTTCACTCCCGTCACACAATGGGGCCCTAAAAAGGATGTGATTTGAGACCGGAAGACCCAAGCGAACATATACAATCCCAGCCAATTGTGTCACAATGCTGAAATTCAGGCCAGCTGCCAAAACCTGCACTCCCTCCCCCCATCCCCTATATCCTATCTGACACACCCCTCCCAAAAATGACTCCCCTCACTTGAACACCAGGCTGCTTAGCATTATCGATAACAGACGGAAGCTTATACAAAACTGCCAAAGTAGTTTTCCTTTTTACTTAAGCACAATAAAAAACAGCCACTGTGAATACTGAAAAAAAGTCATGCTTTCTTAAAAAGAGAAAGAAAAAAGGATTTTCTGAAACTCTAGAAACCACTGGCATCAAGAATATGAATTATACAAATTACATATACAATTGCCATAGTGTAATAACATAATAATGATAACAATAGTAACAATAATAATAGTAATAATAATAATATATTTCGTTTGAAACTTTACATACTTATTTCAGAGTGCTTGTGCACTTTGACACAAAGCCAGCTGAGACTGGAGTGGGGATGGCAAGATAAAAAGCAGCAGAGGAAACCAACATTTTGAGGATTTAATACTGGAGTATTAACACCTTTTTCCCCTGATAAGATGCTAGTCACTGATGCTACTGCTGCTGTGAGTCCTGACGCAGGGGTAGGGCAACGCGTAAGAGCTGGTGAGGGCGGGGCTGGGTTGAGAAAACTCGATTTGTTGAATGCAGTAGCGAGGGCAGCCTGACAGGTGGCGGTAGTGGTACAGAGACGTGCATGCGGGTGAGGAAAGGTGCCCTGAGCGGGAGGGCCGGGTGCTGCTGGCTCAAAGCTATCCAACCCTGGACTTCTCCTCCCCTCCCTCCCTCTCTTCAGCTGGGCACTCTTGTCGGAAGTGTCCACTGCGGTTTCTCCTGGAACACAGGCATACCCAGGTGGAACATCAGAGACAGTCACACAGAAAGAGAGAGAGACACACACACACACACACACACACATAAACATGCAACTCAACACATCTGATAAATGCACTATGTTCTTGCTACAATCCTGTTCTGGGCTTCAAATAGGTCTATATATTTGCAGTTTTAAGATTACAAAATAGAGCTGCTCAAAGTTCTGTTACAAAAGATGCAGAACGAACTGCGGAAAACTGGTGTCATTTCACATGCATTTTACTGCGCAAACCTTCATTGTTACTGAGGGTAATGGCCATGTTTAGAGAGCTGTGTGCAGAGAGCATACTGTTTCAGTCCGTATGGTGGACTCAGTGGCCCGTACCCTCACTGGAGTGGCGCGGCCGGGGCGCCTGAGCAGTGGAAGTGGACGTTCTGCCACTTGGAGTCGCGGCGGTGCCACACGCGGGTCTCCTCCGATTGGCTGCTGCGTGGTCGGCCCTGCCCGTCCACGAACTGCGTGAGGCGGATGTAGGCGATGCAGGCGGCGTCCTCCCCGATCAGGTGCACGTGGGGGTTCAGGATGGTGGTGTGGATGGGCTTGCTGTTCTTGGACAGCACTGAGGAAAGGAAGAGAAGAAGGCAGGAAAGGAAAAGAGACTTGTATTACAGCAGTGAGGTAGAAGTACATGAATGTGCCATGAGTTTCACCCATCTCTACTGAACACAACTGCACCCCACCCTGTTGTCCTCTCTCAACGGTCTTACAATTCTCAAAGTAGAATCTGTGGAAGTCCATCCCCTCCACCAGGTTGCCCAAGGCCTCTGGTTCAAAGGAAGTCAGACCGGGATCACAGATCTTCCTGTTGAGAGAGACCACAGTCACCGCACTTCATGACATAACATAATGCTGCACAATGAGAGTCACATCAGGTGACACATAAAGGAGATGCGTATTATCACATAAAGGTGGCACTTGGGAACCGGGACCTCTCGGGCAAGGAGACAAAGGTTAAAAGTTGTCCTACTTGGTCCACTCCCACTCACACTATCTCTCAATCCCCCAACACTGACCCGCTATCCTGAATACTCAGTGACTCACGCGTAGGCTTCAAAGTCCCCATTGTTGACGGCTTCGATCAGCTGTTCTGTGATTTTGATGATCTCCTGTTTGCGTGCTGCCGAGGAAAAACCAAGGACAGAATCAACTCGGGCTGCCAGAGGTCAGCACACCAGAGAGGGCCACCAGCAAACACACTCACACACACACACACACACACACACACATACACACGCATGCAAACATTGTCACATATGCGCAAAACATTGTCCACATATATGTCATTGGATTAAGTGAGTGATAGGACACAAAGTCACACAGAAGGATTACACAAGTCAGACAGTGTCAGACAGACCGCAGACCGTGTGTACAAACAGTTCCTTGCAAATACTGGGACTGCAAGCAAAACATCTGGAAAAGCAATCGTGAGAAATGTGAGAAATTACATTACATTTCGTGAGAAATATAATGTCACTTTCCAATGCTCAGTGCACTGTTTTGCTCAGTTTTGTACCAGCTGTCAAACAGTGGTCGTTACAGCACCAGCGTGGTTACCTATCCTTTTATTCATACAGTACACAATGAAGCCATGGTCATCAGCCTACTGTGAAACAAATCCCATTTTGCATAAAACTCAGCATGAACCATATCCCCTGCCTTGGATTCTGCAATAGCTCAAAGGTTGAAGGTGCTTCTGCTTTTTTGTTCCACACTCTAATTAGCATAACTGGATCACCTTTTAGGCTGTGATTAATCCAGGTGAGCATATGCTCACGCTAATCAGTCACGGCCGATCCAGAGAGCCGAAAAATCTGCAGACACGCAATAACCGCGACAAATTCTCTTTGCCGTCAAAACATGTGCTTTACCCAAATAATTATGATCAAATTTTGAAATTGAAAAGAGTTATGAATGCATCCCTGTAGTATGCGCGATAACAGATATAAGCAGGCTGTTGGTGTGTTACCATGTTGCAACAATGACAATTCAAAAACCATTCCAAGAGGGCTGCCATCAATGGGCAGTGCAGCTCTGCGGATTCTAAACCAAAGTCATTAGCCGAGTGGATGGTCACCTCAAGGTCTTAAGGAGCTACTTACCTACTAACTCTACTTGCAGTCACTTTCTTTTGCATTTAACTTCTAGCATTTTTTCACTGAGCACTGACAGTGCAAGTAAGACTCCTGGGGCTATTTTGCGAGTACACATAAAATCAGCCAAAATAACACAAAAGTATAAAGACAAAGTCTGTGATTAGGTTTTACTTAAGCATATGTATACATAGCAGATAGTGGAGTTGTCTGCTGGGGTTAGAATCTAGATGGGGGGGAGTGAGACAAGAGAAGTGTGAGTTATGTTACTGTACTGTACTACTTTTCAAGAATGTGACCCTGCCCTGTTTAGCTGTCTGTAACATTCAGCGTATGTGCATAAAACAGTTCCACACAGACATTTCATCATGCACGTCTGAAACCCAGAAGAGGGTCCATTATTAGACTAGACCTTCTAATTAGCTCAATGACTACCTTTAACTGCTGCCCACACTGTAACACACCAGGGGGGAAAGTACACTGCAACACAGTGAGAAGAGACTTCTTTAGGCTTACCTGACAGCTTGTCATTCATGGTGATCAATCAAACCCTTCATTCATCCTATTTCCTATTTCTGTCAGTCTCCAGCCCTAACTTACATTCTCTTCTCGCTCTCTCCCTCCGCTCCAAACAAGCCCCACCAACCTCTGCCTGATGATCTGTCTGAGTAGGGGAGGGGTTACGAGTATGACATACCTGAAGTAAATGTCGCACAGTTTATATCTCAACTGGCATTAGAGGAGAGAAATCTACCCATGATTTCTCATGTCTTTCTCTTTCCTGTGACCCTGTTCCTAAGGGGTAACTCGCCTACCCCTGTTCATCTCTACCTTTTCCTTTCCTCTCCCATATAAACCATGTGCGGCTCGCTGACCTCAATGTTCTATTCCTGTCCCTCAGCTCAGATCAGATTTACCCCCCCCCCCCCCCCTTCCTGCTCCTCCCTCTCGCTACCGTCAAGGGCTTGGTTACTGTGAGAACTGAAGTCTCCACACCCTAATCTCTTTGCATCCTAGTCACTGTCGGGTCATCACACGCCACACTGCAGAGACACACACACATATACACACACACACACACATGCGCACATGACATCACTCTGCAGGGACACACACCACACTGAATCAGCAAATACAGAAACCACATTTGTAAGGACACACAAACAAGCCCACACTGTAGGGTCATGCATGCCCTCTGCTGACAAATCTCCCTGGCACAGTGCCTCATGCCAAGAAACTCATCCATCACTGTACATCTAGTAGGTCCTATTAATCAGCTTCCCTTCGTCTGAGCCACTGGGTCTCTGTCCATCTCCACGGCTACTGTGCCCTTCCAGCTGACCCAGTCTCACTTTAAGGAGTCTACTTTATGAGCACAACATTCTATCACCTACTAACCCTGTGCTAACCCACAGTAGCCCACACACTCTTCAGCTGTCATTCACACACCAGCTCTAGTCTTTCTGTCCTCCCAGTCCAGACCTCTTTCCTCATCCCTTTCAATGAAAAATCAACGCTAAATCCAATGCCTCAGATCAGTGAGAAAAATATCCGACAACATCAGCTGGTTTCCTTGCTAAATACTAACCACTGAAGCGCAAGACAACTGAACTTCGCACAATAACTCCACGCCAGGAGTCTTGTACACCTCACTTGACTGAAGTTTCAAATTCTGTGAGTGGCAACCTCCGGGCTATGCCTGCCCCTGTATGTGAAGCCATCTCAGCAAGCAAACACACTTTCACAGCAACTCTTTACTAATCTCACTGAGCTGAACTCTTCTGAGTATCCTGACTATATGGTATATTACAGAGGCTAGTGATTTAAGCATCCTTTAGAGTTGTGAAGTTAGTTTATCGGCTGAGTGACAGAGGTAAGCGCTGGAACACTGCTGGGAGGACACGGGGGCGGAGAGCTGGTGCTATGTGGGACACTCTTCATGTACACCCTTTATGACACTCTGCACCCCCTCCCAGTGGAGAACAGGTGGCCCCAGCCCTCACTCAGTACTCACTCTGCAGGGACAGAGAGGGGCTGGAGGGGGCCTGTGAAGGAGGGGGGGAGGAGTGGGGTGGGGGGGCAGCCGGCCGGGCAGGGGCGGGCACTGCCTCAGAGTCGGGCTGGGGGCCGGACCCCCGGCGAACACTGCTCACAATGTCAGTCAGGCGGGACACTGGATGGGGGGGGGAGGAAGCGGTGGGGGGGGGGGGGGGGGGGGGGGGCAGAAAAGGGAAAACAGAGAGATGAGAAATAAAGAAGCAAGTGACAAAAAAAAACGAAATAAGGATGTAGAGATGAAACCGAGGCAAACTCGACAGAGACACAGGCAACTGTGTGCACCTGACGCACACCCACAGGGGTAAGCCACAGCCATGTGTATGTCTACAGAAACTCCAACATCTTTTAAAATGTAGGAGGGACTATAGGTATTTCTGATGATCAATCCTACAGCCATGGATAACGACAGATCAGTTACCAGGCTTGCGGCTGCAGGGATCAAAAGCCTGCTGATATGAATGTAAGTGGGAGGAGTCAGGTGGCCTCTATCTCTCTCTGCTCTCTCTCAGTGAGTGCTGCAGTGTGGCACAGTGGGTCAAATAATGGATGGAGCAGTGTCACTGTACCCTTGAGCAAAGCATTTAACCTGAAATGATTCAGTTAATATCTAGCTCTATAATCACAGAATAAGTTAAACATAAGCTACTCAAGGGTGGATATGGCAGTCTGCAATGCAAGTCAATTATAAATAATAATAAGTATGAATTATGTTTTGTCTCTCCTTAGTGAGAGAATAGTGGATTTCTGAGCTGCGTCTTTACTCTCGTGAAGGAGAGGGCTGTTCTGGGCTGTACTTACTCTGCATTGGAACGACAGGGGTTTGGGGGGGAGAGGGGGAAGACAAGGCGGCTGGGGGGTTGCTTGCTCCCCCCTCACTGTCTGAAACGGGTCCTGAGCCCCTGCGCACACAGCCCAGGAGGTCTGTCAGCTTGGAGGCTGGGGTATGAGGGTGGGGGGATACAGGCCAATGAGGACACAGAGATCATCAGGATGGGGGTGGGAAAACCAGAGAAAGCACAACAGCACCAAGATACAAATCGGAGAGAAATTTAAAGCCCTTTGTGGAGTGTCTGAGCAAAGACTAGGGCACGGATTCATATCCAGTGGAAAATTTGGTCAAGCAAAGTTCTGTTCAATGAAATATTTTCCTCATGTTCCTTGTAGGCCTGTGTCTTGTATAGCATCTCTATCTGAGTGTAATCGCCCCTGTGTTTTGAGTTCATTCACAAATTAACAAATCTGTAATTTGCAGTTTAGACACAGTTTGATTCGTTAAAAGAAAAATAATTTTTTAAAATGAGATATGAATTATCAATAATATCTAAACCTGCACCATGTTCCCTCCTAGAGCTCAATGTTACTAGTTCTAAAGCAGAGGTATCCTGCCGCAGCCAAATTTTGTCCTACCATTTCACATATAGCCATAGGGTGGCAGAAGGGAGCTAACACAGAAACAGCATGATTAGTACTGAGATTATGCCAGCACCGTAGGTGAGTTTATGTAGAATTCACATCTGGAGAACAGTCTACGGAACCATCCAAGAGATGCAAATTTGTCACCAGGGCCTCTGACAGCTACGGCAGTCTTCTCCCTGCTGTTTGAAATGCCAACAGGTGATGTGTAGTGATCTGCTTATATGTATCCTCAACACTTCCTGCATTTATTTGAGGATCGACTATGCGGAAAATTTGTATGGTGTTTGTTTAACTGTACATTTTCTTCCATATTCTTCAAGTGTCAAGCGGGAATCAACAAACAAAATGATGCCAATTGTACTGGAATAACAGTTTTCTCTCTCTAAACTATTTTCTCAGTTGGTTTAAACACAACACCAAAGGGTTAAAGGCTGTTGCTTTGATTATTATTGAAATAAGTTAATAGAGGGAGCAACACTATTTTCAGGATTGAGTGAGAGTGGTTTATGCATGCGTATATACCCACAGAACATACAGTAATACCTTCCAGCAGTGGCCGGATTTAAGGGCGTGCACACACACTGTTGAGTGGGCGTGCCAGGGGCGTGTGAGTATGGCAGTACGGTTAGGCAGTACTGAGCATGTGCAAACACGCTCACTTACAGTAGACGGCCGGGGGCGGGGCTTGTGGTGATTGGACGGCCTCTGGCTGAGAGCTGGTGCTGGACTGGGTCTTAACTGAGCTGCTATCTAGGCTTTTCCCTGCGCAACCCCGCAGCAGGGAGAGGCCGAAGGGAGAAATGAGGGGAAAGGAAGCACAGCGTGAAAAAAAGGAAGATAAGAGAACGACGCAAAGAATGGACGGTCTGAGGAGAGGTGTGAACGGAGAGAGGGCTGGGGTGAGTGGGCGTGGTCAGGCTGGGACCGCAGCGGGGAGAGGACGGCTCTCTCTCCCTTGGGTTCATCTTACATCCTCCTTCTGCATCAAGACCAGTGCACTGTAAATATCTCCTCAATATAAATATCTTCCTGTGCAACTTTAGGAGCTGCCATGTTTGAATTTAGATATTATATTTATGTCTCAGTTACATTTTAAAACATGACCACGTATGTGTAACATTATATCCAACTGACCATTTCACAGATTGTGAGACTAAAATATGCACAAATATACATAAATATTGATGAAATTTGCTTCCGGGGTCAAAATATTTTTCATCTGGCTGTGTATCTAGGTTTGTAGTACTTTTTAATCACAGAAGTTAAGAAAATCAGACATTCATAACTGAAATAACATTATACTGAATCTTGATTTGTTGGTTTAATAATACGCTAACTATACATTATGTAAATGTCACCGAGAATTATGACCTCACCACTATTAACTGTGATGATAACTGCAGTGGGGTCAGGAAGATATTTACACATCGTTGGCACAAAAACAGCACCTTTAATTTAATTTTTCACAGGATGAAATAGCACGCGCAGAGCAGTGCCCTTACAGAACACATTTTAGCCCCAAATACACCATCCCTAAAGATGTCAACAGCGCCGCTCTAGTGAGACACAAAATTCCAGTCAAGATCATAATGAAAACCCCTGAGCACCAAACAGTACGTCATGACAGAAGAGTAAATACCAGCGTGACTGCAGAAATGACTCCACTGAGGAACAATTCATTCCCTCAGCCCAATAAACCGACACACAGCACATAAACACACACACACAGCAACACACCCGCACACACTTTCAAACAGCAGGCTGGCCCCTCACCTGTTCCTTAGCCCCTTTGCTGCATTGCACCACCAAGTTTTTTCCCACCTTTCAAAACGGTGTTATAAATATGGTTTTAACTGACTCTCGCGGTCTTGTTTCCTCACATCGCTAAAAATACACCCAAGGTGCCCTTCCAGTAATCCTGAGTCCATCTCCGTGGGGAGAGAGCCGTGTGCTCGTGTTCAGCTCTCTCAGAGTTCAGGAAATGTACAGATTCTACCAGGAATCCAGCCTGCGGACTCTCAGTACTCCAGAGAAACACTACACTTGCTTGGAAAGGTTTAACTGGAAAGAAACAGTGCAAATCAAGTAGAGTTATTAGGTGTTGGGTGTGTTGGCCCTGACCAGTGCCACCATGTGTGTGATGGAAAATCAGATCTCATATGCGTGAATGCACAGTATGTACAGTATGCATGAGTGTTACACTACATACTGCTGATGGTGCACAAAGCAGTATGTTACAGACCACACGCCAGTTTGTTGTATTTCCAAGTGATGGATGGGTTTTGCCTGGCACCTGTGCAGTGCCCTTGTTCGTGCAGGGACCAGGGAGGGCTCACCTCTCACGTCCTCATCCTCGATAGTGGTGTTGCTACTGTCTGAGGACTCCTGTCGACAGAGAAAACAAACCTGTCAGTGACAGTTAACGATGGCGCACAGCACACACACATATGCACAAACAGACATACACACTGCTGCGCAATACATAATGTGTGCACACCGGCAAAGCCCTATAGATGCCTAAACACCAAAACACACAGGGCCTTACAAAATTACCAGCTAAATGATATACAAAGAAAACAAACCACCATTGCCACCATCGGGGAGAGTGAAAGTTTATACGCTGACAGTATTCTCTCCTCTACCAGTATTTTAAGCGACAGACACACTTCACAAGGACTGGTACTAGGCTGGGCGATGGAAGCACTCATGAGCTCGAGGGGGAAGCTGGGGTGATATTAGGGTTACCACCACAACCAACCAATCAGCACAGAGATACACAGGGATTTCACGTCAGCTGGGCTACTGGAGATGCCTTTATGCAAGCACTATCCAGCCAGCAGTTCCAGCACAGTATCACACAGTGTCGTCACATTGTTTGCAGCAGTACTGCCCTGCAATGGCCCCCTCCCGTTTCTGTTTTCTCCCATATCCATTATTTCTTTCATGACTCATACAATCAGTCTATGGGAGTAATATAGCTACATTCTGCCGGAAACATTACTATTTGAAAAACTAATTTAAAATCATGTTTCCACTTCCTTATTTCAACTGTTTGTTGACGTACCCTTGCTTAAATAAATAGATATCAATATTAAATTAAGCAGAAGGAGATCAGATTTTTTTCAAACAACCATCTATTATCTTTTCAGCTGAATTCACTGGAAAGGAGTATCCTTTTCATTTAACAGCTATGTGGGCATTTTAACAATTTAACCATAAAATACCCCATTCTAAACAATAGGGGGAAAATGACAGCCATCTGTATGACCTCACTTGGACCCTGTGCAATGATAAAGCCACAGAGACGGCTACCTGTGCACTGGAGAGAACATAATGCTGCATAAAGGTCAGGTCAGCGTGTAGCAGCAAGCTTGCCCTACCAAAAATGTTTGATAGGGCAGGTTGATGCTCTATTTGGATGCTGCGGTACAATGGAGAAATCATTAGACACAACGTCCTGCCTCGTTTTTTGAAGGAGCGTACCACCCCCACACACTTTACACCATTTATCTCCCAGGCTTGGAGGTGGTCTGGCTGTCGGCACAGCTGCACCTCTGCCTTGACTGCAGCCCCTCTGTCTGGATGTTACTTTCAACAGGGAGCGAGCGGTGGGGGGTGGGGGGGGGCAGACAAAACAGAGAGAACAGCAAGCAGACAAATATCCACTCCAGTACGAGGCTGGGGGCCTCTGTGCTTGGAGCATGTGGAGATAAACAGGGATTTGGGTGGAGTTGTAAGAGAGGAAACAGAGATTGGGGGAGGGGGGGGGGTGGTCAGTGAGGAAATGATGGGGTGAATGTGTTGGGAGAGAGAGAAGAGAGATGGAGGAGAGTGGCAGAGCGGCAGACAGAGGGAGAGGTGCCCCCCACATCATTCGAGCAATCGTTTTTTGAAGGAATGAATCCTTTGAAGTAACTGCCCCACACTTCAAATCAGCAGAAACTGATGGATAGAGATATGCACACACACACACACACACTCAAACACACCAATTCACATGCATGCTGTGTAGCTCAAGGGCGTGACTGCATTTTGCCAGGAGCTGAATTACCACAGCTTTGAGCAGCTGCACATTTCCATCTGACCACATGGTGACACTGTTTTACACTGATGATCCATTGGCAGACATATCCTATCATCAAAACAAGACCCTTGAAGTTCAGCGACTGAAAAAACACTGTTCTCACTATCACTAATATTAACTGATTTCAGCTTTAAAGAGCTGGTCATAAACACAATGAACAGACGTTGTATAGGCTTCAAATGAGCAATTATCAAACCTAGTTATTGCCAAATTACTAATTTATTAAAGAACAGCAGAGGACCATAATCAGTTATGGGTGACTTGTTCAACTGAAAACAAAACAAGTCATGACTGAATCTGTGCTGAAAAGACATTCTGAACCAGAAATAGGCCTGGAGTCTTTGCAGTCATTTACACTGGTAAGCTTCAGACTAATACAACTTAAATAAAAATTTGAAAAGGTAGTTTGACTTCACACCATTTCATGTATTCCGCTAACCGGAGTTCTTATATGGCCAGTGTGGTACGTGCTTTATCAGGAACATTGAAAATCTCTTTACATCGCAGTGCCAGGAGACTGTTGAGGAGACTTCCACAAAACACTGGACTTTATTGAAAACACAAGTCTTTTCCTGACTGCAACTATATTGATACATAATAGCATAATACTAAATTGAACATCATCATTCACAGACACACACACGTGTACACGAGTGCTAACAAGCTCACACACACAGACTCATGTGCACACACACACACACACACACAATCACTGTCTGCCATGAGCTGATGGATAAACTTGGAGCAGTGCAGACAAAAGTGTGTACCTGCTAATAGACACACACATACACACACAGGCCCGTTTGATGACCCAGGCCACTGGCAGCCTCACTGAGGTGCGGGGGTGGGAGGGTAGGGGTGGTGAGCGCAGAGGGTGAGAGAGGGAGGGAAGGGAGCAGGATGTACCTTGATCCCATCCACTGGGTTATGGATAACAGTGGTCTGAGGTTCCTAGAGAGAGAGAGAGAGGAGAGAGAGAGAGAGAGAGAGAGAGAGAGAGAGAGAGAGAGAGCAAGAAAAGTGTGTGTGTGGGGTGGGGATGAGAGATGGCAAGAATGGCAGATATAAGAAAATAGATCACAGGAGAGGATCGCAGAGAGAGATGGAGAAAGAGCAAGAAGAGAGAGAGGAACAGTTACATTTGAAGGAATAGGAATAAAGATTTTCTCCAGCGGTAAGTTTAGGGAGTTGGGGTGGGGTGATTATAATATCGTGTGGACGCCTGAAAAAAAAAAAAAAAAAAACACAAGTCTGATCAGTGAAACACGGCTAAAAGGTAGTAAACCGCCGATGTGAGCCATTGTTAATAGTGCTGCCTCTTACCGCAGGAACACACACTCTATGACACACACAGCAGCAAACTACCAACACAGTCCCGCAGACCTGCGCAGAGGTTTGCATAGCATAGCGAGGTTCCACCCTGCAAAAGCTCAGGACCTCCCTGGATCCACGTGAAAGCTTCACATCACAGCACACCTCTGTTAGCATATGAAGTGAGGAAAGCTGCATACGCCCTAACAGTTTGTGCACGGAGAGACAGGCCTCCCTCACTTGGTGGGGCTCCTGGGTTTGGGTTTGCCTAAAGCGGCGACGCTAAAGATGACTACGGCTTGTTTTTCAAGGGGCAGCCCTTCTTACTCCCATGAGAGCCATCTCCAGGACTTGATGATGCGAATAAATTACAGCAGAACTTCCAGAGACACTAAGAGTTGCTTACCCCAAACAGGATCACTATCACCACACTTTGTGCTCAGTGCGGAACCCTTAGTCAGCAGAATGTCAGAGAGCATTACTCACGTGATGAGTGTGTGTGTGTGTGTGTGTGTGTGCGAGAGAGAGTGAAGTGCAATATTTATGTCTGAAACAAGCGCACCAATTATTAAGGACCCTCCCTCCAGGCTCCTGTCACTGGAACTGTTCTGCAGGCTATAAAGTGACAATAAATCTGATTCATGCAGTTTTAATGAGAACCAAGTCACTGGTGCGCTGTGTATTAATAATAGATATGTGAGGCCCTCTTCGACTGCAGGCAGCGCAGTGCTGGATATAGCCAGAGAATTGATGCTCCGGGGCCTGCTCACAGAGTGTGGAGCTACAGAGCCGGCTGCGCACGTCACAGAGCGCTGATTCACCTGGCACCTGTCCTGTAGACACACCTGAATCTCAGGCTCTAAGCTCACTCTCAATCACTGCTCTCTATTGCCTGCATGGCTTCATTCGCGAAACACCCAGCCAAGGTTCACCTCGGGGGCAGGTAAACCTGGGGCTGAATTCGAATGTGAGGGACATTCGAGAGACCTGCTCATGTTACCGGCAGGGGGGTTGGTCTCCTGTGCCTGTGGTGTGCTGACCCTACTCCCACCCCCTGTCCCAGGGTTATCTACAGAATAACGGAAAGCTGCTCCAGTGATCCCGCTATTCAGGGCACTGCCTGCACCCAGGGCCCTCAGTCTCATTACACACTAATTACTGTGACTCGGAGGATGAGACGGGGGCCGCCCACAGTTACTCATCGCTCCCCATCTTCAGAGTCAGTGAGCCGCTCAGTAATGCAGCGCTGGCTGTGAAGCCTTCTCTGATTGGTTGCCTGAGAGCCAGCGGAGGCCACAGTGGCGCTGGATCAATGCGCATCGCCAGGAACCCCACCGCCTCCCCACGCGATGATCTCACCTGCACTGCAGGAGCTATACGGCATTTCTGTGTGGTATCCTTTATTGCGTGGGTATGCTTAATCCTGCCGTTTCCTGAAAGCAACACACGCACCACCAGACCACCTCAAATGAGCCAATAACATTTTCCATCAAACCAAAGTTTCCATTTTCTTTTCAGTTTGTTTTCTCTTTTCCAGCCAATGAAGCTAACCAGACCCCCAGACAGAGTGCCATTTCTTGCATCATTTCCTGATTTTATTGGGACCCAAAGTTAATGATTTAAAAGCACCACCATGTATCTAATGCATTCTGCCAATGGCTCCGTCAGAAATGTCACTCGATACATTTCACAGCACTCCCCTGCGGTTTCACTGATCTCCCAGGAAGTAACATGCTCCAATCACCAATCGCCAGCCAGCTGTCTTTTGCATAACAGTGATATCATCACCATGACAACTATTGCCCAGGGCAACAACTACGGCTACTGACAGCAACAGTTTTCTGATGCGAGACACACCTGGGGTCTGAGGATCCAGGGAAGGATGGCAACGACAAATCTGTTCTGCATAAATGATTAAAACGTCATCTGGTAACAGCCTTCATCGATGACCCACTCCTCCACAAAGGACGTCAATTCTTCATTAGTTCATAAAGCATACTAACTGAGAGGCTTTTGTCATTGATTTTGCAAATCGTTCTCTCATTTCAGTGTGACTGGTTCTGTGACTCTTTTCCACTGGGCTGTAGGATCCTGCTGCATTCTGCAGGAAAGACAGGCCCTGGCACTGCAGTAATGCACCTGTAGGAGCCCCCCCCCGATCCCCCCGCCCCCTCCCCACCCTCTGAATCTTTCCAGCTACCTCCTGACTGAACCTATCTCACAACCCCTACCAGCACAGACAGAAGTACTGCGGAATCCACCATGCAGTCAGGGAGTGGGAAACACAGTCCACAGAACTGAATACATTACAACCACGTCATGTCTAAGCCCAGGCCAAATGACGCACCCGACTGCTTCCAGCAAATAATTACCCAGGACTCATCTGTGTTAATCTGTGTGCACTGTCGGTCTGCTGTCTGCAATTAGAGAGCAGTTGGTGGTTATCTTTAAGCCAGGCCATTCGGTACTTGCATGGTGATCTTTCTTTGGCTATGTGTATCACTCCCATGCACAGAGCAACATGGCCACCGTGATATAAATCCAGCTCAGGAGTGCTACAGCGGGGCACTCACTCACAAAGCCCCTCTGAGGCACAGATGACTAACTGACTCTAGTTAGAAGTGTTAGGCAGCAGAGTATCAGCAGGGAAACAACAGCAGATTATATTTGCACCAACCGGACGTGTTTGTCAAATGATGTCTGCCTTTGAAAGGAGACACATATAGAAGTATACACACACACGCACGCACAGACCCATACATATATCTCCACAGAGGCACACTGCAGAGTGACACAGGAGTATGAGTGTGTGTAGAGGAGTGGAGTGGGGAGGGGGGGGGGGGGGGGTTATGGGTCATATGAAAACACAGAGCACGGCCTCTTTAAATTTCCTCCTTATTCCCCCTTCAGGGGTGTGGAACTCGATCTGCTCCGCTGTGACCGGCGCGGACGCATGCACTCACGCATAGCACTGAAGGGCAACTGTGAGGGGCCCTAAAAATACGGTGATATACGGCTCCACGTGTTGCTGTGACTGTCCGTGTCCAAGTGCCTGTCATTTTTTCCTTTTCCCTGCTAACTTCCTGAAAGCTCCAAGCCCTTAACAACACCTTCACTTAAGCAAACAGAACATTTGCGCTATAGAGTAACAACCGCTGGAAGGCATTTATCACCCGAGCAACAAAAATAAAAGCAATAAACATAAAAGTAAATGCTCTAAATTCTAATACAGCTATGCATTGAAGTTCAAGAGTAAACCTTTTTATAACCTTGTGATCTAGTTGCTTGTCTACCATAATGTGTGAAAATGGAAACAATAACATCTCTTGGATGAAGACATCAAGTTAACTCCCCAGAGAGATGGTATGCTGCACACCCCTGGCAAGATGTGCACTCTTTTTGCTTTATAGCGTGTGCCTACATGTGCATAGAATTAAAAAAAAAACACAGGGATAGGAAAATTATGATGGCCTGTCACACGGAGAGCAGATGGAGCTGGCCTGACTGTGCTGACTGTACGGTGGGCTATGCTGTTAGCCAGCAGCTGTTCGGATGATTGAGTGACGCAGACAGGCAGTCTAATGACAAGTGCTCTACAAGGGAAGACACACAGACAGAGACACACAGAGAAAAAAAGAGAGAGGAGGAAAGAGAAGGAGAGAGAGAAAGAGAAAAAGAGGAACATACCAGAGGAGAATGACAGAACAAGAGAGAGATAAAGAGGTAAATACAGAGTATGAGAAGGACAGAAAGAAAGAGAGATAAAGAGGTAAATACCAGAGCAGGAGAGGGGATGTTTCCTTTGGGACTGGTGACTATGCTGTTTTTCGTGCTGTTTGACTGCGGCTGTGCAGGAAACACAACACAGTGTTAGAGTGAGTCAACTCGTACGATGGAGGGAAAGAACAGGACACATTTGGCTACGACACTTTGTGAGGAAAGGTTACATCTCTATGACTCAATCAAGGTCTGGCCAATCAGAGTCCGGGAAAAGGCTGCCAAAGTTTTAGGTGTTTAACCTCTGAAAAGAGTGATTCTTTTCTACACTTAGCAGATGTTCATATTCTGAACATGCCCCAATTTACCAATATAATTCTTTTGACAAGAAAACAAAAAAAATCACTCAATATGAAACTAGTCAGTTTAGATGCATTTATTCAACAACACAGTCCTTGATATATCAGTCAGAATAAGTAGTGACATTGCACTACTTTGTTAATTGATCAGAGCCTGTCCTATAATATTTCCAATAGCTCCCATTGACCTGATCAAGGCTATACACTTGATTGGCCTGACCAATAAGAAAAGGACCACGTCTGTGACAGTAACGGGGGTAGACAGTGCATCAGTGACATCAGACAAGGTATACAGAGGAAACCATGTAAAGGACAGGCAGAGAGAAGTCTTGGCCTAGGAAAAATAGCACTGAGGCACCTATTGCCCCCCCCCCCCCCCCCAGGACAAAATAAAACCAAAAGTTTACAGTATATAAATTACATAGTAAGAAAGAGCGAGATCAACACTAAACCAGCGATGACACATGCACAAACAGGCACAACCACATCTGCGAAGCAACGCATCACATCATCACATCTAAGAAGCCGTCACACACATACGGCACACACACACCTGCACACACACACAGAGGTCAGTTTTGTGTTTCCTCAATGATTTAGGAGAGGGGGTGATGTCCACCGTTACTGGTCCCGACTCATTTCATTCACTCTGGTACAGACAGACCTCACAAAATCTTACAGAATTAGGTAATCCAGTCTGAAGTGGAGCACACCTACACAATGACGGTTGCCTATGTAAGGACAGAGGGCAGCAAAGTGAGGTATCAGCTGCCTGAGGGTTCAAAAGGAAGCTCTGAATAACACAGATTTGTCGAATTACCTAACAGGAAATGTCTCTCTCCCTGACTCATCAGATGAGTCCATCCAGAGCAAGTACGGAGACGGCCAACGCATTAAACCTTCAGAATAAAAATCACCACACTTCCCAGTCTGACAGGACACCTCATTGGTGAGCCCAACACAGAGCCTGTTCTAATTTCATTTACTGTTCATTGGCAGTATCTGTAGCCTAGATGAATGGTTGATACATTTCACAGCAATATACAAAGACAAAATCAAATTCTGAAAGTAAACAACTGCCATTGATTGAACACTGCTCGGGCATGAATGAGTATTGAGGCATACAGGAGACTGCAATCCCATATGACTGCAACTATAAAACTGCCAATTAGAAGTGAGAATAGAATACACAGTTCAAACCACCAATGTCATCATGTTTCACCAAGGTGTAAATGTCTGCAGGGGTGATAATATTTCAGGTTTAAATTTCAAGCAGGAAATGAAGTCATATTTCTCACACATTTAAAGAGTGCCAGTACTACAATATCCTTATATCAGGAATATAAAAGCCAGTATGTGGATTGGCACATCTATTTTTCTTTTATGCTACATCACAACCAAAGAATACATTTGTGATTAATTATGATTAAGTTTAATTAAGATTAAGTATGATTAATTACTTTAACCAATTATGCAAACTGTACTGATGAAAAACAGCATAACCAGCACACAAATGTCCCTCCAGGAGATGAGTTGGACTGCCATGGCTCACATGGTTAAGATGTGATTAACCATATGGACATGTCTAGAAAGCTCCCAATGTATTCAGCTTGTAAGTGCAGCAGGCGGATCTCCCAGGTCATACAGGAAGATCAAAGTAGGCAGCTCACAGTTGGGCTGAATATAACATACTTCACTTTCACCAGAAAAATCACTACATCAAGACACTAGGTAGATCTTGGTCATCCATGATGCTTAACTCTATACATTGTCCTTCAAAGCAGAGGTCTTCAAAGCACTTGATCCCCAGGGGCCGGTGGATTGGGACTGGAAGATCTTGTATATACAGTTGGTATAAAAATGTCCAACACTGTAAAACTACCTAAACTACAAAATGGTCGCTGTTGGTTGTCTGACATCCTCATTTCAAATGGAAAGTTTTATTGATGAGGGAATGGGGTGAAGACACCAGGACACAAGGATGACTACTTAGCTTAGCTTTGCATAAAATGCACACCAGACCTTATACCCTCATAACAGACCAAGACTAATCCATTTTGTGGTAGGCCCAGCCTCAGTGGACACTTCAGACAGGCTTAAATTTGGACTTATGACTACTGACATTTGGGTGGGTTGCCAGATTTGTTTGATAAAAAACCCTGAATTCCACATTTTGATTGATTTCACTGCACAGTACAGACAAAAGTGGGGACCTGTAGAATCTCAACTGGAGAAATGCAAGGAAAAAAGAAATTTCATTTTGACAGCTCCTGTCAACACTACCAATATACTTACCCATTTCTTCCAAAGTAAAAACACCAAGACAAGTGGGGAAAAAAGAAAAGCCTAGGAAATATCAAGGCAAACCGAGGGCAGACAGAGATAAAGAGGAGAATGGCGTTCTGCATGAGTGAAACCCACAGAGGAAATGAAGAGGAGGCTGGGATTAAAATGACATGCTCACCATGTACTGAACGGTAGAGCTTGATTTCCGTTTCTGGCCCAGGCCATGGGGGATGGAGAGGGAGAGAGAATGAGACAGGTGAATGGCATGTAGAAATGTTGAAATACAAGCCTGGACTTCAGTACTTTTCCAAGTTGTGGGTAATTGGCAATACAGAGTTTTATGCTTTCTTTCTTGTGTCATAATGGGAGTCCAGGAGGACAGACACAAGCAGAGGTCTGGACAGGATGTGTTTTGGGGCTAGTATGAATGACACAGGGGTTATAAAGATGTAACAATAAACAAATTAATTTTGAAAATTTAAAAATTTAAACAGTAATAAGTGCCACTTCCCCTTGTTCAATCTGTGACCAGATTGATAACTCTAAAGTCTGGGGACTGTAGAGTGCTGGGGACTTTACTTGACAGGGATGACTAGAAAGACGCTGTGGGGATATCAGAGTGCTGATGTTGATGACAGGGATAATGATGATGATGGTATCAAAGTTTTGAGGCTGGTGATGTCAGAACGAGAACCAATCAGTCTTTATCTGATTACATCACATGATCACACACGCACACACACCAGTTTCAGTTCTATCCTTAAACAGCCTCTCCCCAAAGCAGCACACGAGGTCAAATATCTCAGCAAGGATGACGGGGCTGGCAATAATATTGATCACCTTATACTTTAAAATACTTTTCCAATTAGTACGCCAGGGCTTTCAACAAGCCTTTAGAGAGACTAATGTTAACGTCATCGCTTTTTTTTTGGCCTGGTATACACAGATGAACCGTAGTAGCACAAGAAAATGCAAAGATCACTATGTGTAAACAACCACCTGCACCTTAAAATTATATATGCGCAAGTAACTGACAAAATGGAAAACAATCAAACAGTGAGCGTAACAGTGCTGGCGTGTGTATAATGCTCAGGCATATGTACAAGTGAAGTGATCTGCAGCATAAGCCTGTGAGCTTGTGCATTATAGACATGGAAGGACAGAGAGAGAGAGAGAGAAAGAGAGCGAGATAGAGGGAGAGAGTGGAAAATAAATACAATTTTTAAAATGTCAGAATGCGGGTACGCAGGGAGCCTGTTGCTAGGCGATGAGCGAGGTGCAGTGGAAGTGTCTATTTCTGTCTCAGAGTTTCCAGGGTTCAGACTCACAGCTATTCCTGGAACTGGAGTCACATTCCCAGCTGAACTGGTACACACACACACACACACACACACACACTCACACACACACTCACAGAGTTAGGTAAGAGTTGTGTGTGTGCGCTGAAGACAGGGATGGACAGAGATACCAAAAGATTACTCTTGTGCAGATACGCAGAGGTGAAGTGGCACGGAGACAGAGAGGAAAGGGAGAGAAGAGAGTGGCAGAAAATGAGGGATGAGCAGTTGCAATGACAAAAGACAGATAGTGAAGACGTGAAACTGACAGGAAACGAGAGGAAATGAGAAGAGCGGCAAATTCACTCGAGAACAGAATATTGAAAACGTGAAAAGGAGAGCAGCTGGAATACAGTGAAGTGCCTCGTCCGGCGATGCCACTCCATGTCAATACCGTCTTCAGCCTTTGCAAGAGCTCAGATACACAGCACAGCAATTGTGCCACCTCATAAGAACAATGGATTACACCTTATATAACAACAACCTTAAAATGCATGTAATAATTATAAGCACAGATCTAAGACAATTCAGTCTTCAGGGTTTTCCGTACACTATTTACTGTACAACAAGATGTCTTCATATAATACTTATATTGTACTAATATGAGTCATTACACCGGTACATGGTTGGAAACAAGAATCCCTCTGCACAGTAGTCTGGTGCTGGCGCATGATTCAGCACCATCTCCTAATAAGACAACGCACTAATGCAGTTTGCCCGGGAGCAGTAGGATCCCAGGGCTCTGCGCTGAGACTGAACGCCCGCATCTCAATCCAGGTCAGCCTCTTCACTATGGCCCCTGCGTCTCCTACACTCAGCAGGCTCACAAAAATAAAACGCCCACATTTATTTCCGCCGCGAAAAAGACACCAGAATGTGTCGTTCTCACCGCGGAACGGTGTGGGGGCTGGTTTCAACAGACGGATCTCAGCAATATCCTCTCCTCCCTGGAAAATTTGATTGAACACTCCGTGGGGGGACGGTGGTGGTGGTGGTGGTGGTGGTGGGGGGGGGGGGTGACACAAAGGCTTGACTACACCAGCAAAAGCGACCAAGTTAAAAATACCCAAACTTTACAAACGGTCAAGGGTTTTCAACTGTGCAGCGTAATGCTGCTTCTGCTTCGCGTTCTGAAGTACTGCGTGGTGAACGATTACGCAAGGTGTGATGAATCATTTCAATGTGCAAGGCTGGAGAGGATTAATTCTCATATCATGCCATGTGATGACGAACCTGCTATAAAACAGAGCTCAGGCAACCAGCACCCTCTGATTGGGGCAATCTACACCTTCAATGAAATCTAAACCTTCAATTTAGAGCAGTCCCTGCTCTAAATTCTCCTTGAGAGACGTTATTAAATACTGCTAGTTTTCTTAGGGCTGTGCAGGCTCTCTCATTTGCCCATAACACATGCTAATAAAATGAAAAACATCAGAATATGTCCTTGATGATCTCGAGCATCTGGCTGATGTCTTTTACACTACAGGTTTTGCATGAATCTTGTAACACTCGTTAAAGTTCCTTTCGCAGCAAAATTGCCAGCACTGACATACTGCTACTGACAAACGGCTCACAGTTTTATGTAAAATAGATCTGATGCTTCAGACGTGGTGACTTTTAAACTCTTTGACATTAATGGGCATAGTGTGTACAGAAAAGCACATCTAGTTTGGAGTGGTTTGGAGATAAAGCTGAGTTAGTCAGGCAACTTTGTACAAGGTGTAATATAATCACTTATAAATGCTGGAATATCTCCACTTTCATTATCAGGACAGATACCAAGAAGCTGCCATAAAATTAGTTGAAATAAATCAATAAAAAAGCTGCTACTCCTTTAAAGTGACATAAAGATCAATGCAGTGTCTGGGAAGTGGAAAAATGAGGAAAAATACTGGAGGCAGGTGCAGTAAGAAAATCAGCTACAGTCACTGCGGGAAGCAATGTGTTTCCCCATTACTGTGGGATTTGAGATCCATATGCCATGAAGGCTCCAGATCTCCCTCCGCAGAGCCTGTACCCAGGATGCCTGCTGGCACATACGCGGCCTGAAATGCAGTTTTGCGAAAGGGAGACGTACAGAATAGTGACCAGTGCCATTCAATTAATGAGAGTCCCCAGAGCTAGAGACCAAGTTTGGAGGGTTAACAGACTCTCTGGCAATTCAGACTTCCACCTCAGCGTCCAGAATATAGCGGTGAACACACAAGTGGCCACCCCAGCCCCAGGGGGGAGGAGGCGGCAGGTGCTGTCTTGCTTTTTTGTGAACACGCAAAAGTTAGCATGCTGACTGGGGGGAGCGCATGTGCGGGCCTCTGATATCAAACGGCCTGTGAAGCCAATGTGCAGCGCAGGTCCTGCACCCCGACCATGAGAGAAGACGAGAGGACTGGCACGCACCTGCTGAAGGAGTTAATTACTAGGCCCCGGGTAGACCTCGCTCACAGTTTGCCCACATGTTGTCTTCATATCCCAATATGGCCTCCTGGTCTAAGCCTCACCGTGGATCGGCGGTGAGCGCCGTCGCACACTCACTGGCAGACGCACACATCCCATCTCACACGCACGCAGATACACAGGCACAGCAGAGCAGTAACCGGCATCAGAAAACCAGAAGCGGGTCAATCACAAGCAGACGCACAGACAGCAGACATGCACGAGAGCCAAGAGAGGAGAGGCACGGTCGCCACGGCACCGACGGCAAGAGCGTTGGCAGCTGCACACGCTAAGCCAGAAGGAGAGAGAGAGAAAGAGAGAGGGAGAGAGGGAGAGAGCGAGAGAGAGAGAGAGAGAGAGAGAGAGGGAGAAAGAGAGAGGGGGGAGGGAGAGAGAGAGAGATAACGACGAGGCAAAGAGGGCGGCTTCAGGGACGGAGAACATCAGCTCAGGTGGCCTTACCTTGACATCGGCCTTCTTGTTCAGCAAACTCTTGGCTGCTGCAAAGAGGGAGGACAGAGACACAGACTCAATGGAGAGAACAAACACTAACATTCTGACAGACACAGAAGAGAGGCCATCAGCCTGCTGTTTTAATATTGCGTTACTGAAAGCGGCGACTGAGAGTTAATGCAACTATCCCCCCGGAGACCAGCAGATAGCGGCATCGCTGCAATGAGCAGAACAGCCGACGAAAAAAGTCAGTCAGGGGAAATTTTCAACAGCAAGAGGATTACACACTTTGAAATGCATTCATTGGAACAATAAATAATGGCTGAGATTGAAAAGGAGAAGTATGTTGCATGATATGGTGTACAATAGAGAAATTGCCATTGTGCCCAATGACAAGAGGAATTAAACATTGATTACATCTGGATTCTGAGATTCCCCTACCACTATGCCTCAGAGACATGTATGCCTCAGTATGGCTAATAAATACAGGAAAACACTCAGTAAAGAGCATATACACTACACACACCCAAACACAGTATAGACTCCAATCACTGTAAACACACACACACTCCCACACCAACACATTCACTTCCATTGCTACACACACACACACACACACACACACACACACAGGCCAAGGGTGAGCGATTCCCGTGTGTGAGCTTTCTCCTGTTCATCACAGCGGCGAGGCAGCGAGGCGAGATCAGAGCTGCTTCCGGCTGCGGGACCTCGTTAACAGCGGCAGCTTAATTAGTTAATGAAGCAGAGGAGCAGCGAGCGGCGGCCGTGACCGTAGCGGGAGCCCGGGCTGTCTCCAAGCTCTGCTCACAAACCCCCGGCCCCATCGCCTCGCACACAGCCGCACTGCCGAGCCGCACATGCAGGCCGACGCGGCCTCACGTGTCAGAGCGGGCCTCATGCGAGCTCTGCTGCGCCATCAGTTCTTAGCGAACGCTGCAAGCAGCAGGAGATGCATATCCCTGGTGGGATATGTGGGATGTTCAGTTATGGAGAGGATTAATGTTGAGTCGTTACATTATTTTAAATTTTTTTTGGGATATTATGGCTAATCCCCACATTTGTGCATGGCAGTGAGTCTTGTGTTGGACACACTGGAGGGTCCCATTTACAACATGGATAGAGGCCCAGAGTAGTTACGAGCAGCAGATAAGACAAACATTTTTGAATGTTTTTTTTTTTGTTTAACAGGAATAATGTTATTATTTTCCACTCCCTGCTTTCACGTTTGCAATGACTCTGGGAGTATCAGCAATGCTGTCTTTGTCTCAGTGTCGAGCTCCATGCTCTTCAATTTCCTTCTCTACATTAGCAAAGTGTAGCTGACAAATTTCTCTCTTACAACCAATACCCTTAAAGGAAGCACCACAGCAAAATGCCCCAGAGCAGGTTTGTTTTTTGGGAGTAGGGCCCCTGCCTCTACAGCTTTCCAATCCCATCTTTAAAGCCAAAAAAGGACATGGACCAATAATACTGATATAGATCAGCGTTCTTTTTTATTCCTTCCGTCAACCAAGGTTCTACAAGGCTTGTAGAAGGCCTACTCCTCCAGCAGTGGGGTGTCAGTTTGCTGTCCTCTGGTACTTGCACCCATGAATCCACGACTGTGCATTTAATATGTGAGGAGGTGTGCCCTGCATGAACAATCCTGCATCTCTCAGCCGTCACAAGGTGATGGCAGTCGAGTTTCCCGGGGAAAGAAAACTCTGGCAGTGCGATGACCTGTCAGCTCAGAGGAGGGCGCTGTTTCCCTTTAGCACACACCCAGAGAGAGGGGCTCCTTACCTTGCCACAAATTACAGAAGCAACAGGAAAGACACAGGGGAGAACGGGAAAAAAGGAGAGATTAAGAGAAAAGGACAAACTAATTTACCTGTAAAATCTAAAAAAAAAAAAAAACCTGTAAAGAATATGATATGAGGGAGGATATGGCAAGGATAGGGGGTTCAAAGCCTGGTGAATTTAGCGTGATAAATCAGCTGCCATCAACAAATGTGTTCCCCTCCACCTGGAGAGAGATGTTACAGGTCACATAGCTGGTGGCTGCATGTTTGACAGGCCCAGACCAACATTACAGCTGGACCAGAAACCAACTCCTACAGCACCCATTAGTTGGGCTGAACTGTGAAAGGGGTCTCAACAACCAAATCTTCCACACCCCCTGCCAACCCCCCCCCCCCCCCCCCCCAACAAAATCTAGAAAAAATAGTTGTCTCAAATATTTGAGGCAGTTATATATAACTAATGACATGTTGCTGATTTTGCTTTTTTCCAAAACAAAAAGGGATCAGGTCACATGTTCTGTCCATCCTGAGTCTGGTCTATTGACCAATTTTAACTCCCAACAGATAGGAAACAATTTACCTTAGCTATCAGCTACGTAGATGAACAAAGATTTGACTATGGACCATTTAAAAACGTGCTGTAATTCTAACCTGTAGAGGACCGTGTTTAGAGAGTGTTTAGACCGTGTTTAGAGAGGGAACAGGGATTCAGGAATCATGCAACATGAACAACTGCCTGACTGAGAGCTTCCTGGCTACCACAGACTCCACTGAAGCGCAAGGAATGCTGTGTGGCAGCTCACTATAAATATTTTAATTAGGGAAATATTAAGCTTGTGAGAGCTTAGAGGGAGAACCACCACTTAAGTGTCCCATGGCTCCAGAGCACCACTGGTGGTATCAGCTTTAAGTACATCTCTAGACTCTTTAGCTTATTACGGCTATTAAATTAGTCACATTGGCTTGCTGTGGTCACGGCTACACCGCATCTGCTACTCTGCGATGGACAAAACCACAAATTAAAGGCATGACAGCTTAATCTCTCATTACAAATACTGCTTCCTAATACTGTATTTGCAGGTGATACTCACACAGAACCCCCTAACCTTACAAACAGACTTGAAACAAAGCTTCTGACATGCACCACATCCTGAACCCCCCCCCCCCAACCCCCAAACCCCAACCCCCCCACTCCCTTACAGCACATGCACCAGGCCAGTGCCCCATGCAGCATTCAGCAGACCAGCAGTAAGGATATCATCCTTGAAACAATACAGGTGGGTAGGGCAACCCCACACTCAAAAGAGGCAGAGACTAAGAGGAGCACAGAGGAGATCTGAGGAAAGGGAGGGGAAACAGGGAAGAAAATGAGAGGGAACAACAGAAATATGTAGAGACGCAGGAAGATGGTTTAAGGAGGAAGAACACAACCGCGGAGGACTGGAGAGAGAGAGAGAGATGCAGTGAGAGACAGAGCGGTAGGACAGACAGAAAGAAGAAGGAATAGAGAGGGACAGAGATGACAGAGGGGATGGGTCATGCGTGGTCCCACGGGCACTGCCTTGAGAGAATGGGGGAGATGGAAGCAGTCAGTGATGGAGGCAGTCAATGATGGAGGGCACGGAGCACATTCATGAAGAACACTGGGCACTGCAGGTGCCCGTCAGGAGAGGTTTGACCAGCGCCACCCGGGCCTGCCCCGGTGAAACGTTCGGTCTGCCGCTTGATGGAGTCAGGCCGGTTCACCATCAAGCTGCAAGGAAGCGGACATGGCGGTGAGGGTGAATCCGTGATGAGAGCCGCATGCTTTGAGCTCCATGCTGAATGGAGGCGTAGGGGAGATGGGGACTAGGGGTGGACCGAGATCACAGGAAGGTGAGAGAGGGGGGGGGGGGCGGGTGTGGAACAGGAACAGAGGAAGGGGAGGGTGCCCTCTGACGCACGCAGCTACCTTGTTCCACCAGCCCTGCTGTCGTGCCGGCCGCAGCGGCGGCGGCGGCAGCGGCGGCAGTGACAGTAGCCGGAGCCGTAGTCTGCCGACCCACTATCAGTGTCCAACGCAATAACAACAACAACCCACACAGAGGGAGGGAGAGAGAGAGGGGGAGCGGAGGGGGGAGGAGAGAAGAACAATCCGTTAGTCTGGAAAAAAAGGGGGAGTAAAAAAAAAAGAAAGAAAACAGGCAGAAAAATCACCCAATGAAAATGAGGAGAAATTTTATTTGGTGGGGACAGCACAGTTGTGAGGAGGAGTCCTAGCGAACCTCCCATTCCCGAGGCCTGGAAGAGCCTCTCCGCCGCCCTGCAGTACCATTCCCAGCTTACTGAAACAGAAGCAGCTTATTTAGCCACGCGGCTTCCATGCGAAAGCTGATGCTGCTATCAGAGTGGAACATATGGTTACATCAACCCACGGCCCTTTCTCGTCGACACGCAAAGAGGCTTCGCTCGGCGAGGGCTGCGGCATTAGGAGCTGTGAGTCTGTCCCACGTCCCGCTGAAATAAAGCCTGTGATTTCCAGGAGATCAGACCCTCAGGTGCAGAGCGGAGCGATATCAGAGGGGCTGAAGCTTTCCTGCAGGCCCCTTCCCTCTGACTCTGACTCATCCGTGGAGATGTGATCAGTGGAATGCTGGGAGCCCAGGCGGGAGAGGGAGTGGTGGGGCAGCAGGTGCAGGAGACAAGAAAACCCAGCGCACTCACACACACTGCCGCCCACTCACCTGCAGTGTGAGAGTGTGTGTGTGTGTGCGTGAGAGTGTGTGTGTATGTGAGTGAAAGTCAGGGAGTAGATCAGGTGCTCTGTCAGAGCATAACTCCACCATATACCCCACCTATCATTATTCTGGACACCTGTGGGACAGCCAGTACACCCAAGTTCATTTCCGTAGCATGCCATGTAATTTACGCAATCTGCCGCTAAAACTCTTCTTGTAAACACTGAACATGTCTGGCCAACGTATGTTGCAGTGGAAAAGGAGGAAGAATTGTTTTCATTTGATTTACAGTAGCATTGTTTATGCATGCTTGCATGCTAGCTCAAGCTCAACAAATTGACAAAACACAAGAAAAGACAAATACAGACTATCTAACATAGCCAACTAACGTAACAGACAAACCAAACAGTCTTGTAAAGATGGACTAACTAGCCAGCTAGTAAGTGACCAAGTGCTAGTTTTTTTTAGCTAGCAAGCACTGGACTGACAACTACTTTTTTACCATGGTGACAGACCTGGAGTGCAAAAGGGGGTAGTGAGACACCCAACATCCTTCCGTAGCTAACTACACTCCAAGATAATGTAAAGTCAACGTGACTGACAGAAGCAAGCCGACACGTACACTGAGTCATCTGCCTGACAAAGGACCACCAAGCATGCCAACAGTTCGCTGAGCTCCAGCTGTGACCTTATCTTCCCCACACAACAACATTCCACTGAGAGACATGCTGCCACTCTTTCAGCACAAGCATTTTGTCCCTCTGGCTTGCTGTTTTCAGTAACAAAGCCAAAAATTTATTTCATTGCAAAAATGATTACTCTTCTGAATAACCTCAGACAGTTGATTGCGTGCATAGGATATAAATTAGAGGCCAAAAATGTTCACTAATGATGACTGAGAGAGGGGAGTAAATTGCGCAAGATAATTACAAATCTTCTAAAATGCAACTGCCTCATTCCGGCGAATTATGTTGCGAACAATACTAACAAATGCACTGTAATTAGATGGCTCAGTTGCAGCCAGACAACTCTCCAGTTTCAGAACAATAGCAAACCTCTTCCTTTCTATTCCATTCAGAGCTCAGTCAGCACACACCCTGAATTAAAAAGGAAAAAAGAGCTGATTCTTGTTGCAGTGAAGGGGGTCGGGTCTCCCACTTACCAGAGAAGTTCCGTGACACCAGCATGGTGGTGAGAATGGCCCCCTGTAAGAAAGGAACACAGGTCACCCTCAGACCACAGCATCAGAGGAGTAGGGCCCCTGTCTCTACAGCTTCCCAATTCAGTCATTAAGTCATTACCATTTCACACCCGTTAACAACAAGTATGACCATCACACTGTCCAGAATCAGTTGTCATCGCTGTACGCAAACAATGTGTGTTTGATTAAGGTAATGACACACGGCCATTACTGGTACCATCCTTTACCCAGTCTTCAGAACTCTTTATGTTTTTGATACATTTGTTTACTTGGGCTGCTGGCATCATTCACGCCCTGAACTGGAACAAATCCAGCCCAACATGGACCGGAGGGCGTCAGCAGTGCACGAGCATGACTGTAACAGCTCGCAGACCTTCAGTTTCCTTCTGGCGTTGAACTTCTTCAGGCACTCCACGGTCTCCTGTCTGTGCATCATAGAGGCCACTGTAGAGCGTTGCTGTGATGGAGAGAGAGCCACAAGAAAGTGACGTGAGGCATCTGTGGCATGTGCAAGTGTGTGTGTGTGTGTGTGTGTGTGTATATGTGTGAGCGTATACATGTGCGTGCGTGCGTGTGTGTGCAGCTCCCGGAAAGGATACTCACGCAGACCCATGGGTGCTTGAGGGCCTCTTGGGCAGTGATTCTCTTGGCTGGGTTGATGGTGAGCATCTGGTTGATGAGGTTCTTGGCTTCAGGGGTGACAGTGTCCCACTCAGGGGAGGGGAACTGCAGAAGTGTGAGACATTTTGGGGTGGGGGGTTGGGGGGATGGGGGGTTAGTCAGTCACAGGTGAGGTATGGCTCACAGGTGATATATCCTGTTCCTAAAACTTATTTGTGACTATACTGAACGTTTTAGCCAAACTGAAAAGGATTTGGAGTGGGTTCATGAACTTACAGTGAATGCACACACAAGGTCAGTTTTCATTCTAGTCATTGCATAGAATCATAGGTCACACGGAAATACACCAATCACGTACTTTCTGCACAGGTAAAATATGAGAGGTTATTTGGTTACATAAGCCATGTCTAAAATAAGAAAAAGCACTACCAAAGTCATGAGAGACAGCAGCAGCGTGAGAGATGTGAGAGCCTGACAATTACACAGAGCTCAAGAGAGAGAGAGAGAGCGTGAGAGAGAGAGAGAGCGAGCGAGCGAGAGAGAGAGAGAGAGCAAGCGAGCGAGAGAGAGAGCAAGCAAGCGAGCGAGAGAGGGAGAGCGAGCGAGCGAGAGAGAGAGAGAGAGAGAGAGAGAGCGAGTGAGAGAGGGAGAGCGATTGCCCTGGCGACAGCACTCACATCATAAGCTCCTGCTTTAATTTGCTGGTACAGTTTGTGCTGGTCCTCGTCCCAGAAGGGCGGGTACCCCACCAGCAGGATGTACAGGATCACACCTGGGCCGGGGACAGATGGGGTGAAACACTGTCACCCACACAAGCTCGTATCTGTCACATTTTCACATTTTCCCCAGAACCGATTCTCAGAACTGGAGTCTAAGGGACAAACAGACAGCTGCTAGCCAGTAAAGACAACATGTGCCTGTAGTGAGCTAACAGATAATAAGCAACTTCAACAGAATGTCAACAGTATTTGAAACTAGAAGGATATTATGTACGTACAAGATGATGGGGATTACACATGCAGTATGTGTTAATGGTTGGTATGGCTGGCTGTGTGGGTGCATGTGAGTGTGTGTGTGTGTGTGTGTGTGTGTGTGTGTGTGGGGGGGGGGGGGGGGGGGGGGGGGGGGGGGTGGTGCGTATGTGTGGAGAGGTGTGCTTTCTCTCAGCTGGTGCTCACCGCAGGCCCAGATGTCCACAGGCTTGCCGTAGGCCTCCTTCCGCAGCACTTCAGGGGACAGGTACCCTGGCGTCCCTGCAAACCCTGCCACATGGTGACACACACACAAACCCCCATCACACACTGCCGTCGGCCTGCCATGCCGTCCGGCTCCTCAGCAAGCTCACACTGAATATAAATAAACAGTTCATACATTCGAGTGTTGTGACGATTACGTCGTCTTTGAGTTCATCAAGATGGTGGTGCTAAGGGTGATGCCATCAGAATCAGAGTTATATCATGATGAATAAGGACACTTTATTAACTATTTGCGTAGCAGACCCCTTATCTGGGGCAAACTGCACATGTTACTTTTCAAAAATATATTTTACATTCATACAACTGGATATTTTACTTTAGAAATTTAAGTGAAGTACAGGTACTAAGACTCAACCACACGACTTTTTCTGGTTGCAAGTCTAGTTTCGCAACTACTCCGCCAGACTGCGATCAAACAGTGTTTCTTCGTCTTCCAAGTGTGTGTGCCCTCTGTACTCTGTCAGCATTGTAGCTCAAGTTAAATAAGATGCCGCCGGTGAGTCAGTTTGTTCCTGTTGATTCTGATGCTAATTCCCATCTGCATCACCCCTGGCTGGCAGTAAAGCTGATTAAGTGAACGGTCCGCTTTGGCGGGAGTGGGGTCAGGGCCAGGGATGTGCTGGCAGCTGGCCTGCAGACAGTCTTTGATCCTGTGTTGATGGGGGAGGGGGGGGGGTGCTGTCATGGCAATTAGCATCACTGCCGCACGGTGATTACATACCAAACCAGGCTTGCTGATCCCCCTGTACCTCGATGGCCAGCCCAAAATCCGCCAGCTTGACAGCAGCATTCTTACACTTACTGGCCAGGAGCAGGTTCTCTGGCTGGGGAGGTGGGGAGAGAGGGTCACTCAGATTACCACTGTCCCACTGTACAACACACACACACACACACACACACACACACACACACACACACACACACACACGTATACACACACATATCATCCTTTTGTAGGCACACCATACATGCAGGCCCACGCACATGATAACCGACCAACCAATGCGCACATACTCACACACACGCGTACATTCACATCACAAACTAAACTGGATGTGCAGAGAATCTTCAGTATTAGCTCAGACCAGCACACAGACACACACACACACACACCCACACACACATACACTGTAATAAAGAACTAGATGGAAGCCATGGCACAATAATAGCATATTACCACAAAACGCCATTGTAAAATAAGATTATTGATGCGGTGCAACCTACACAATTATTTCGCATTCCAGCTGTTGCGGTAACTGCGCGGTTGAAGCCTTTGTTACAACTATGCCTTGCCACTCAGGTTGGGACCTGGTTCACAGCTCCCTGTGTTGCTTTGCGTCTTAGTCTGGCGTGGGTGTCAGGCTCTTCCTTGGCGTCCCAGATTAGGGGACTCTCATTAATCTCTGTCAGCAGCAGCCTCTAATTGTGCTATCCCCACTGGCGCCTACCTCACTGCAGCTTTCCTGCTGTCTCCAGCAGTCTGTTTTTTTCCTCTGCAAAGATCACGCTGGCCATTCATTTCTATCCCTGGCAATGGAGGCCGCACACGCACACACACACACACACACACACACACACGCGTGCGCACCACACCTTCTGAAAGGAAACGGGTACAATAGAGAAGCTGCATGGGGGTGTCACTAGTCTCCCTGCATTGCAGCATCTCCCATCACTGCGGTCTGTCTCCCGCTCTTCTTTCTCTCTCCTTCTCCGAGGACTCCGAATGCAGTCGCCTGCTCTTTGTAGCGCAGAGCCTGATGCCGGGACTCAAATAACAACAGCTCATATCCACCCCTTTGTCGTTCAACAGAATACCTGGGCCCTCGAAGACCGACGACCTCCGTTAGCAATTAAAGATCTAAAGAGCTGCTCAAATCACTACCGCAGGAACGTTCTTCATTCCGGGCCATCAGATATTTCATTAGCTATAGTTATTTACAACCACTCAATAATGCATGTAACAAGCCTGAGTGTTCATTATAGGCTCTCCAGAGGAGAACCATTCTCTAAAAGCTCTGTTTTGTCATGTGCACGGCTTTGGGAATAGGCAGATATGCCTGCACTTTAAGAGTAACAGCCATACTCAAAAATCTTGCAGAGCTCAGAATATGATTCCCCAAGAGTGCATTAGTGACGGTTGTTTTTCATCGTTAGGCTTCTCCTGCTTTGAGAAGATGTGGTTCCTGTTGGTCATAAACCTTTCTGAGGAAGTTCATTTAACAGGCATTTTTTCCTCTCCTTTATGCATTAGCTGATTGTTAACTGAAATCTATAAAACCTGAATCTGGACCTATCAAGCCTGTGAAGTGGCAGTGAAGGACACAATGGACCCATCCCTGTTTAAGTCACACTTTAAGTCACACAAAACTCAGAAGCTCACATGGAGCAAACACAAACGAACATCACATACAACCCATGCGCATGCGCGCACACACACACACACACACACACGCACACACACACACACATACACACACACACATATACACATCCACGTACACACACTGAAAAACACTTGGCTATGAGGTCACACTTGTAGATCTCTACTCCGTTAGCCTTCGTCCGCATTGGGCTTCACCAGGCCAGGCCCAGCCTGGTGAGTAGAGCTGCCCTCCATACATTCAGCACACACATATACACATGCTCATCCACTGCATACACAATCTCCAGGAGCCCAGCACACGCAGCACGCGGGCTTGTGCGCCACGGCGGCCATAAAGTAGGTTAGGTTCATTCCGCTCCGGCGGAAGGCAGGCTGGGTGAGAAAGTGGGTTAGAGAGGAGACGGGATCGACCCAAGCTCCCTCGCTGTTCTTCTACTTCCGAGCCCTTTCCAGAAGAACAGAGCGGGAGCTACTGTGTCCGGCCCTGCTTCGGTTCATAGTCCTCCCTGGGAAAGCCACTACGGCGCAGTCTACCGACATGCAGGCCTCCGTCGTATCAGAGCATCAGAGGTCTGATACGACTCTGTTTGAAACCGGACTTAGCTTTCGTGAGGAAAGTCAAGAATCTAAGATTAGACACCTGCGTGTTTAAGGTAGATCATTCTACGGAATTCCAGTTATTGGTGCCCAAATTTTCATAATAAATTCTCCATGGGGTCCCCAAAGCGTGAACAGCATGTTTCTTTACTTAAAAGCTACTACTGTAAGTGACTAATGTGCAGTGTCATACGTTTAGAAGATGTTAGAGAAATGAGAGATTTACGTGTGATTCAAGTGGAAGATTCATGCTGTTTTTAAGTTAACAGTTAAAAATGAAGCATTGCGTGTGCCACCACCTCTTTGTGGAACAAAAGCTGCTTGGCTTCATTTCAAGTTTTATCTCAAGTGCCACTTGATGGAAATATTTTGAGCAATACAATATAATTGTATAAGAACTGAAAAAAGCAAGTGGTAGAAGTCCGTTTAATTTCTGCACATATAGCTACTTCACCTTGTTAAAATGTCAAGGTTTACATGAAAAAAGGCATAATTCTTCTCTCACTGGAATGCATCAAAATGATTTTTTACTGAATGGATACAGGCTTCACAGAGTATCATCATGCAGAAAACAGACATTACATGCAAAATGTAAGACAGAACAGCCAGCAAGCCAATCACAGCATACTCTGCTAGTGGTTTCAGACAACAAGGTTGCTGGGCTGTAAACACTACTCTGTACAGAAATAAACTTAATCTGAGCTATAAACTTCACAAACCTCCCAAATTTCCCATATGAAAAACCAGCTGGAACATCTCCATTATTTTGTAACCCCAAAAATGTAGGGACCAATTACATCAACTCTTACCTATGAAAGCTGTTTGTCTGAAAAGCAAAATTGCTTTCAATGGCATACCAAGAGGGATAAAATCCTTCAGACATTAGTCAGTTCGAACATGCATATTCAACAAATGTACTTCACCAACAGCTTGTAAAGATTAATAAACACATAAGTTTCAGAAGCATACTATAGAGAAGTCACAGATCAAAATGTGCAGTACGATGCAATCACAGTGCACTCAAACCTGGGTTGAAGACTCGTCTGCATCAATGGACCTGCTGTCTATACTGATTCCCAATCACTCGGCATGTTCACTACATTCAGGGGGGATTTATGGGTAGCATCAGTTAGATCAGAAGGCAAAAACGGGTGTCCAGGTAATCTCTTCAGCTAAACATAGCTATGATTTTTGAAGTGACTCTTTTATCAAATGCGCTCCAGAGCATATTGCAACTAACTTTCATCTGTTTGGTTATTTCTGCACTGAAATGTGAAGACAAGGCCTTTCTGATGCCCAATTCTATACTATGCTCTGTCACCGGTCGATGACACAATCCATATAGTGAGAGTCATGTACAGACATACTCACACTCTAACATACTTTCTCTCTCTCTCACACACACACACACACACACACATACTCATACAAACACAAACAGACAAAAGCATTCGAAAAGACAACAGTATTACAACGCCTGCCACTCACCTTCAGGTCTCGGTGCACCACGCCCATTTGATGGCAGTGAAGCACCGCCTCCAGGATCTGCTGGATGCAATGACTGCATGCAAACACCAGGGGGCGTATGTTAGTCTGAGCAGCATTACAATCCCGTGCACAGGCCAAGGTGGGGAGGAGAAGGGGCGTTGGGGGCTCTCTGCAGACACACACTCCTGCTTCTCCCCAGCCCAATCCACCCCACTGCCAAACACACACACTGTTGCTCCCCTACCGATCACATATGCAAAACAGAGTCACCTCTGGGTTCACAACCCACAGAACCAAAGCTCCCCAAATCTAAACTCCTAAACTCTTATTTAACAACTATGACTGCATATTGAGGTTTTAAAACTTTTTAAAGCATCTATTTTGTGCCTGTAAGTGAGATACTTAGGACGTGGTCAGGGCCAATGAGAACATTTTTGTCTTGTTTGCTGAGTGATACTACAGATGCAGGTGTCTTCGCTGGTAGGAGTGAATTTGGCCGAATGAGAGACAGCCGTATTAATGCATTCGCGTTGTAGTTCACAAGTGTGTGCCGTCGCTAACCTCCCATTAGAAGCTCAGTGTGCAACCGCTAAGGACGCCAATCAGAGAGGCAGATTGGTGAGTGTCCTTGAAAGGGAACAGAGCATTCTACTGAATCACAGAATGGTGGAACATTCATGCGGCTACATGTTAACCAAGACCGAGAAGACTGGCCCTCTGGGCTGAGCTTGGTGCTGGAGCAGGCTGGGCTACACTGGTTCAGAGAGGCAGGGCTGTGAGCCTGATTGGTCATGGCTTAGGGGTGGGGGCAGGGCTTATTTTAAACCAATCGTTACTATTGACAACATGATTTTTCACTCTTCTCAACTGCATTATTTTGCCACAGTTACATTTACGAATAGCATGGTAAACACCTTATGGTACTCCTTAGTTGAAGCTCTCGGGTTACATTAACACACGTACGTATAAAGTGCTCGCTAGTAGGAAGGGAGAAGTAGGGGTTGATGGGAAAAGGGTTGAGAGGGTGATTTCTTGTACAGTAAAATTACAGCAGTAAAAAGTTTACCCTCTTAATAGTGTCACTACTGAATGCCCCTCCAATGTGTACATATACTGTCAGTTTACAAGCCCTGTGATCATGATGTCCAGATCAGTAAACCAGTGGGAGCTGGATAACATTGAACAGAACTGTGTTGCAAAATCTGAGTTATGCACAGCCTTGCATATATCTATGTGAGTATAGATATATAGTGAAATAACATACATGTACATATGTATGGAGGTGCATACATGTACATGATCAAGATAAAAGCGCTGTTACATGCACACATGTTGTGCCGTGTGGAGTGCGTGTCCGCATGCATGTGCGCCGCCTGTACACGGAAGCTCCCAGGTGGAGAAAAGGGCCGGTGCTGTCCGTGTCAATGGGATTTGTCAATGGGAGCCCCCCACATATGTTCACACAAACGCTTCGATACTGTCATTACGTCAAAGCAATCAAGTCATTTATACGCCATGACACCTAGCACTGAAGCTTATTTACTTATACTGTACATCATAAACGCTTGTGAGAGAGGTCGAGGGATAGAGAGAGGGCGAGGGAGAGGGAGAGAGAGAGCAGCTGTGAGATAAGGTGTCCTCACTGAGTACGCTGATTTACCCTGGCTCTGACTGGCATGGCAGTAAAGTTCAGGGCTGTAAATTAGAACCCCACGTCCTGCTTTAAAAGGTCTCCCAATGAATAAATACTGAGCGGGTCACATCCGCAGGCCGGCTGCCAACTGTGTGTGCGCGCACTTGAGTGTGTGCATGTGAGTAAGGGAGAAATAGAGAGAGAGCAACCAATGCGTAGAGGGACAAGACATATGCAAATGTACTGTCACTGGGTGTTAGCGACCTGTGTGTAAGTGTGTGCACACCCTCATTCGAAAGAGTATATAATTAGTGCAGTAAAATATGTGCTTGTATTGCACTGTGAGTGAGCGCCTGAAGGAGAGTCTCCCTCTGGAATTGTTTGGTTATTCTAGTTCATTTAAATTTGTTTTTGTTGGTTTTTTGGGCAGTGAGCCCAACAGTAGGGGCTGCGGTTTCATGGTTGTTGCTTCACATGTACCAGATTACTGTGATATGTGAATCTTCACACAAACTCCAGACAAATGCGGTAGTGCCACCAATTTTCAAATGGTATGCACACAAGCAATTTAGATCATTTCATAAATGAAGACTAATTATTATGTAAAGGGCATATTCGCTCTTGTTATCTTTAGCTCTGACCCCCAGCAACACCGTTAATGCTGCTAAAGTAAGTCAGTGAGTCTGAATGAAGAAGTGTTTAATGGAGGGGCTTTAGGGAGTCAGACTGAGTAAGCACGTGTGACTGAGACTACGCCTATGAGACTGAGGCTACTACGCGTGCCTGTGTGTGTATGACACAATGGCAGGGGGTGTGCTGAGTAAAAGTTTGTAAATTACAGCTTACGACAGTCGATGGCACTTGTAAGGCTAGAGGATCATATCTGCGTGTGCATGCGCGCGGGTGTGTCTGTGTGTGTGTGTTAATGCATGTGTCCTAAACTACTGAAATATTTGAAACGATTAACAAGTTCAGTGCTACTGTGGCCACAGTGCACTGTCCCTCCCCTCCGTCCTGTCAGCTGTTAAGCTCTCTGACCTGCAGGGTGAAAAGTCTGCCTTTGACAGGGGGTGGGGCCGAGGGGAGGGGCCAGATTGCCTGAAATGTAACTACCAGAACAGCGCTGAGTATTTCAGCAACCAGAAAGGAGAAACAATACCTCTTTGTGTTCTCTTGCTGAAGGTTCTGCAGCAAAACCCACCACAAGCGCGCTGCGTGTCAAACATCCAGGCAGGGCAGGCGAAGACACCAGCTTTGTTTGGCCCGATAGCTTTGACAGTACAGTGTGTATTAGCCCGTATGTGGCTTTGCTTGTAATCTGTCACTGAACATATGCAGTCTAATTGCCATTTGGGAAGCAGCGTTCAGGAAGAGTAATTCCAACAGCTTTCTTGAAATTATTTTCTTTTTATGACCCATAATTTTTAAATGTTCATAAATATGTATATACTGTATTAACATATCTATACACACCTATCAGTCAGTAATTACAGCCCCGTTGGTTAGGTTTTTGTTGTGATTAACTGGCACAGAGAATACAAGGTGGATGCTGACATTTTTTCCAGTGTATCCTCAGTGGAAAGAATTTGGATCATAGTAAGTTCTACACATTTCGCTTATTTTCTAATAATACAAAAAACACCAATTCTTCCAGCACCAGTCACTAGCTGATTTTGTGTCATCATAATTTCATTCTTCATAATTTTAAGGATTAAGGGCGACAGAGAGGTGTGGAGTGGCAGGGTGAGGTTTAGATAATTCCCCTGTGGGGAATTCTCAACACACCCCTCATGAAGGGAAGTGAAATCATTCTCCCAGCAGCAGTGTGCAAATACATTTCTGCATATGTATTAAACACGCTTTTTCAGAAATAAAAAAAATAAATAAATGAATAAAAGATCAAATCAAAACTGCTAAAGTCAAAGCAGAAATAAGAACGGTATTCGTGGAAACAGTGACTGTAACAGTGGGAAGGACAGTAGTGGTCAGAGGAGCAGTGTGCTTGGGGGGAGGTGGGGGGGCAGGGAGGGATTCGGGGGGGGGGGAGCCAGTGCATCAGGAGCAGCTCAGGATGCTAGAACCACAGACAAACAAACAGACAGACGGACGGACGGACAGACAGACAAAAGCAGACACAGGCAGTGGCCAGGGGCCAGGTAGCACGCTGCAGTTCTACACATACTGACCTTCAGGTCCCTGTGAACTATGTCATGTTGGTGAATGTGATTGACACTGTCTAGAATCTGATGGATACAGTGACTGTGAAGACAAAATGAAAAAAGGGGGGAAGAGGGAAAGAAAAGGGGGGTGGGAAATGAAAAGGAGGGCAGATGAGGGAGGAGTGGAGTGAAAAGCGGGGGGGGGAGTGGGCATAATTAGAGGTCATGGGGGGTGAAGGAGTACAGAAAATGGTTTAAGGGTGAAAACGAAGTTTGATGCACTCGTCAGGGAGGAGGGTGAGGGAATGTTGATTGAGGGAAGGAAAGAGCGGAAACATGGAGGGGAAGGGGAGAACAGAGGAGGAAGAGAATGAAAGATCGTTTGGGAGGGAGGAGGTATGGGTAAGAGCATGAGAGAGCAAGAGAGAGAAAGGTGGGGGGGAAGGGTATGCAGTGAGGAGTGAGGAGACAAAACCATATAAACATGATGAGACCCTGACACAATACTACCCACGACAGAACAGCCAAACAGGCTCACAACAGAGAGAGAGACATAGAGAGAGAGAGAAAGGAAAAGAGAGGGAGAGGGAGAGAGGGAGAGGGAGGGAGATGAGGTCAGAGAGAGAAGCGAACAGAATTGGGGTAAGATGGGGCGACAAAGAGAAAGAGACACTGGAGAGGGGTAGGGGAGGGGGACAGAGAGAAGCGTACGCACAGAGCAATAGGAGATAATGTGTCGGCATTGCTCTGTACTCCTTAATGGCAGCACAGTCTTTAAACGAGAATCTGCACTGCACTGCAGCAGTGAGGCACTGTGTGAGCAGTGAGCGACTCTAACAGCGAAAGCTCTCGCTGACGCCTGTGGAGGAGGCAGAGAGAGCGGCTGCTGTGTAAACGGGCCCAGTCCCCGTGCGTGCCGTGCTGAGAGGTGCAGCCACGCATGTGTGAGATGTGTGCAACGCCTGTGCCCTGAAAGGGTTAAATGTGCTGGAAATGTGACTAATAGCTGAAGCAGGGAGACAGCTTGCAGGATCCTCACCCACACACTGTCTACTGTGTGGGCAGACTGAGAGAGAGAGAGATACCGCATATGCCAACATGCACACACACATGCACGCGCACACACACACACACGCACACACACACACACATGCACGCACACACACACACACACACACGCACATGCGCACACACACACACACACGCACACACACACGCACACACACACGCACACACCCACATACACACACACACGCGCGCACGCACACACACACACACATGCACCGATGCACATGCACACACGCACACACACACGCACACACACATATACGCAAGGCTGTGTGAGGCCACTGCCGAGTTTAAACACCATGTCTAATTCACAGAGCACACCTGTATTATAAAAACAGAAAATCCTAATTAAACTCGATGAAATCTGATTAGATTGGCCCGTATTCGGGGATGATTCATCCTATGAGGTGGCTCAGCCGAAAAAGAACAAGCAGAGGCACGCACACACATACACACACACATACTGAACCACTGCAGATAAATTTCTTTCGTTGATCTAAATAAACAATAACTATGAATTAGTTTTAAATATCAAAACAACTGAGCTTCATAACTGTAGGATCAACAATTTTTCTGTACTACTTTAATAGAGCTGTTCTTTCTGGTGAAATACCACCGCAGTTTATACAAAAATACATGTAATTCACCAAATATTTTAGCCATTTTAGTGTTGACGTCTGTTCTAACTTGGCAGCACTTGCTGCTGGGTCGACAGCTGTCCATACTAAGAAGTCCATTCAAAGCCAGGCCAGCTCTAGACAAGGCAACACTGAAGAGCGCAACGTTTGGCACAACCGTTTTGAACCAGAGTGATGATCGATTTAACATCACACATGGCAGACACCCCCTTAATCCCTCACACCGTGTGTGAAGTCTGCTCTTCAGACTGTGCGGGAGGTTTTCCATCCGGCCAGCGTGTGAGGGTTTTTTTTTTTTCCGGGGCGTCACACGCACGCCGTCGGCAGAGTTGGCTGAGAGTGAAAGGAGTGAGGACATGTGTGCGGGACCCTCCACCGCAATGGCACAGTTAAGAGTCCGATTGAGTCCGTAGATAGAGAGACAATCGCAGGCACTAATTATCTGCGCTAATTAGAGCCCCACTTTGCACGGGTCTCCCAGGGAGCACGGGGCCGGCCTGGATGCGGCTAAATGAGGAGGGATGGCTGGGGCGGCCCGTGGGGCGCTAGAGACAAGCTGGTTAATGGGAGAAATATCCCCTAAATACGCGACTGCAGCACAGGAGCAGAGACTCAAACACACGATGGCCCATTAAACAACCATACGTGCACACACGCATGCACACGCACACACACACATGCAGATACACTCACACATGCGCGCACACACACACACACACACAGATACAGACACACACACACACAAAATACACACAAACACACACACACAGTCACATGGGTGTAGTAATCAACAGCCACTGCTCAACTGACATTCCATAAAGTGCACGGCAGTAGTATTATAAGGACTTCACTGTGTCCACTGTGTGTAGGGAGGGGTGGGAGGTACGACTCTGAGTTGAAGGAGGCCACTCAGTGCTATGTGCAGGAGGATGTACAAGTCTGTCAGCACTGGGAGAGTGAGGTTGGCTCTAGCCAATAGGTGATGGCAGGTTCTGGCAGTGGAGTGTGAGAGGTGTGTGTGTGCAGAGGGAACATGGGGCGGGGGGGGGGTGCAGAGACAGAGGGGGAGAGAGAGGGTGAGAGACAGAAAAGTAAAGAAAGACATGATAGCAGAACCCAGAGCATGCCACGACAGACAGGCCTGTTATGCCCTCTGTTCTCACACCTGTCGCCAGATACATGTAAGAATAATGAGGAGAGTTGATTCTAAAGCCAGCAGTCAGAGACATAAAGCATTCAGGCACCTTTACTTTGTCCTGGCTTTATCTCCCAAACCGCATGCAACATAGGAGAGCCAGAGACATATTTCCTATAGCTTTCGGAAAAGAGCCATGGACCCACTTCACCCTTTCAGCATGTCTGCTTGACACTGCAGGGTTACTCAGTCTCAACTGAAACGGTATTTAGCAACATCGCTGACACTATTTAAAATTTCAAAATGCGAAACGGCTACTGACACAAAAAGGGTCCACGTGTGAGGAAGTGAGGATCGAGGAAAAAGCCAAGGATGACGGGGTAGACAAAGGGAGCAGGAAGGGAATGAGGGAGAGAGGGACAGAGAGAGTGGGAGGAGAGGAACGGGAGAGTGGGAAGAGGGTTTACCTGGCATCGGCCTCACTGTAATACTCTCTGGCTACAATGTCTTCAAATAGCTCTCCCCCAGTCACCCTGAAAAATAGGAATACACAGGTTAAGCTTTCCGCCCATTGCAGCTACCACCCTGATACAGGCTGATACCCGCCTTCATACACACCGCGAAACGAAGGAATGTCCTGGGTGACCTGCACGAGTGCCTGAGGGTCGGTAACTTGACATTGGCTATGATCAGGAGAACGAACACATGTGTGCATATTTATATCTGTGGAGGACTGTGTGCATCACCGTGCGTGAGATTTTAAGTACAAGTGAGTGGGTAGTGTCTGTGTGTGCATGTATGATGGTGTGAGAGTACGCACTCATGCATGTCAATGTGTGTGAGGTTGGACAGGGGAGCGGGGGGAGTCATCTTAAACAGAGATCTGCCGTTTAGGTGGGGATGCCCTTACTGCAGGATTCCCGGTTGCTCAACATCCTATGATTGTTGCCATGGAAACAAGAGCATGCTCTGGAAAGTTGTCGAGAATAAAGAGGAAGTACAAAGAAGGGGAAAGAGAACGGGGACACTACAGAGCAGCAGGATACAGAGGGTGCAGGAATGAAAAGATCACGGATGTTAAAACCGCAGGGGAAGAGGAAAAAGATGGGCAAATTGGAGGGAAAACAGCTGTCGTGAGCTGTTTCAGGCAAATCAGGGAAAAACAGGCACTTACAAGTCAAAGAGGAGGTAGTGGAAGCCTTCTTCTGATATACTGTCATGGAGGCGAACTGGAAAAGAGGAGAGGAGCAGGTCACACACACAAGCTCGCTCTGAAATAAGCAGCTAGACGCTGGCAGACAGATAGACACGCTCATACAGAGGGGCACATGGCTGCCATATCGAAGCATTGTGGGTACAAAGCCAGTGTTTCCATGGTACACAGATAAGCTTCAACACACAGAGATAACAGCATCATTCAGTGATTCATTAAGTAATAATTAACACTGAATATTCATGTGTCTGTCTTTTCAACATTTACTGAACACTCTTTCAGTCTGATAAAAATAAGTCAGGTTACAAGATGATGTGTGTGTCTTTGTATGTCATAGAAACATGACATTCCCTCTCTGCTAGGATGAATATTTGATCAACTTTCTTATTATTCTTATTCAGAGCTGTAATGAGCCCACTGTGGTAACAACCTTTTGCAAAGTACACTAAGGTGTATACAGGAAGGTAAAGCTTTTATGGTACTGCAACTGTGATGAATACAATTTCAGGGTGCAAATTAACACTTAATAATAGCTTTTCTTACGCCTTAATATGTCTGCTTTAAAAAAATTAATCTCAGTAGGAGCTGACACTTCAAGCTCTGTCCCTTCACACTGTACGTTTTTTGGTGTAAAACAGTGAAACTGTGAAACGACACACCTCAAACTACTGCACAAGATCTGTTTGAATAGTTCTATAAATGTCAACAGAATTGGATAAGCACATAATGCATGGCAAACCTGTACACTAATCAACCAAACCTTTAAACGCCCCAAAAAACTTCACACGCAAACACATCTCCCTTCCACTCTCTGGCTTTTGGCACAGTTAGGAGGTTAAACAAGGCCACGAAAACTGGCTTGAGAAAAATGGCTTTGGACAAAGGCTCGGAGCAAGCGGAGCCCCTCCCTAACACTGGCACGGCTCACAGACTGGTGGATCACAAAGGTTTCAGCCCTTCTGAGCTCACGATGGACAGGATGATAACCCTCCCTGAACACCTTTTTGGGCGGAATGCCCGCACCCGTTTGCGTGGAGCGGGTAAGACGGTTAACGGATAAGGCGGAGCAGCTCTGGAAGGTACAGATCCCGAACTCGCTGTCTGAAATGCTTCAGACTCCACCTGCTAGAATAGGATGCCTACAACAGTACAGCAAGCACTTACTGAGAAAGCCCAGAGACAAGAGTATTTAGGGATCAAACAACAGTCCAAATCAACCACACCGCCTCTTGCGATTTTCCTGAGCCGTGAGGTTGGTAGAGAAAACGCGACTGGGAGAAGCTGACAGCTTCTGATAAATCCTCCCAGAATTGGCCCCGTTTACAACTGTCGTTAGCTGTGCAGATGTCCTAGCCCCGGTCCCTGCTCCTGATCCTCGAGCCCGTCTCGTACACTGTGACGAAGGTCGCACCGCCAGATGGTAACCTCACACACTGTTGTGGTAACATCACTTCCCACACATCTTCCCTGCTATTGGCTCCCTCATGGATGACGACAGTGGCATAGGAACATGCCGGGGCCTAATGCACCAACTGGGATGAGAATGTAAGTCTGGGCTGGTGCACGGGGGCTTGGCAAGACCCCGTGTCAGCTGTGCCATGTGAGCCCCCCTCAGGCCACCCAATTCCAAAAGTTCCACCACATGGGGTAATGCTGGAGCCCTCTCCAGTGACTCTGCTTCAGAATATCTATTACATCCATATACCTGTCAAGTTTTATCCATGTGTAGTGTGTAGTTACGACCGTTTATGTTTCGTTGGATACGCTTGCATATATTTAAATGACAACCACTGTGTAGCCGATCAAGGATGTTCACAGGTTATCACTGCATAATTATTTTGCAAGAACAACCACAGTCAGACACAGAAGTCATGGGTTCTTTGATGCACTGGCAAGCACACACGTAGTCACACAGTCAAGTATAGCCAGCAGTTAGCATCAATATTAGCAGGTGAGAAAAATGAACTGCCTAATATGGTTAGAGCTATGACGGACAACACACAAGTCGCTCTGGATAAGAGAGTCTGCTAAATGAATGTAATGTAACGTAATGTGTTAGATACCCGCTGAAACACTAGAAGAGGTGTATTTTACAGTTGTGGCCTCAGCCGTCATTCAGGAAGCCAGAGGGTCATCAGAGCCTATTTGCTTGACCTGGCAAGTGTATAGAACTGTGTGTGAATGTGTGTGTGTCATTAAGAAAGAAATATTTCTCCCAGAAAATTGCTTTGTAACTGTGTTCTTTGTGAGCAAGTGTGGATCTTGTGATATCTTCCTGAGAACAGATGGTGTCTGAGTGAATCCTTTACTTTCCAACCTCATGAGCTGACCTACACTTGCATTGTTTTCTTCTGTTATTTTTTACTTTTACTATTTCCCTTCATTCATTTCTCATTTTTCTACTCTCCCAAATCAGGTTTAACTTATTCAGGGTTAGACAAGCTGTCCAGCTCACACCCTAGCAATGTCTAGGAAGTTTTTAACAGTGTTCTCACTGATAGCTATAATTATGGCTTTGTTAACTTTAAGAGTTTTGTTTACCTTTAACAACCCACTGACACCAGCTGAAAACATCAGTGAAAAGCAAGATTTTCAACAAAATATTAGAAGGTGCCCTTCATAAAGACCAATAACATTTGTGTCCAGAACATTGTGATTATGATGTATATGTGAAGTAATTGATGATTATCTCTTTTCAATGGGCTCATGCTGTGTCACTTTTGGGGAGAGAGATGTTATTATGGATTCTTTACCGATTTCTCTCTCTGGACTACTTGCTCAACCAATACCTACTTGTTTCCTTGAAGTGTCCTTGAATCAACTTGCAATCAACTGCTTCTGAATAAACACTATTTCACAGTTGAACTGTCTATTGTCCTGTGTGCCTCTGTGGATCAGATGGCTTAAAACATCCACACAAAGACTTACCAATATTAGGGTGCTTGAGGAGGCGACAGATACGAGCTTCACGTTCCAGCTTCTGATGATCTGAGAAAAGACACAGAAAGAGAGAGGTATAATGACTGAACACTGGGACATAAGGAGGAAGGCAGAGAACTGAGAAGAGATACTTATAACCAGGCAGTCACCTCATAGGGATGGAGGATTCATTTTCAGACTTCAAGCATTCTTTCCTGTGTGTCTATATTCTGTAATATTTCAAGTCTTTACTTAGGACTTACTCAGTGCTGGTCACTCAATCCTAAAGCATATTTAGATCCATAAATGAGGTAAAAATATGATTGCTGGGAATACAAATTTCTTTATGCTGACTCACATGGCATATGAAAGTGTGCTGGTGGGGTATTTTTGTTGCTGAATATGCAGTAAAACAAACAAACAAACCCCTCATACACACAGCCACAGTCTCCCTAGAATCCAGGTCCTTGGGGGTGGGGTATACATAAAATCATTCATTAAATATATGAACTGGAGTATTTAAAAAAAAGAAAGTGAAGAAAATAGCATTGCTGATAAAAAACTATAGTCCTCTTTTGTGCTTGTTCAGTGTTCTATTTGTCTTTTATTTATTTTTATTGGTTTATTTGTCTTCAGGAGGTGGTCTCAATCTGCTGTCATATTTGCATTACAGATTTAAGACAGACTAATTAAAAGGTACAGTGTCTTGTCTGATGGCCCCAATCCAGAATTCAGCTACCTCTGGGCACATAAGTGGAGTGAGTTTACCCTTTACTACCCTACAAAAGACAGAGAAACTAGTGGCCAGTCATGGATAATTATTTGTTCTCTGACTGTTAAATGTGTTGCTGATGATATCTAACTAAGAGCCTATCTGTTCTCTGAATGGTAATCTGGCAGTGATGATGACTGGTCAGAAGCCTAACTGATCTCTCAGTGTTAAACCTGGCAGTGATGATTGGTCAGAAGCCTAACTGATCTCTCAGTGTTAAACCTGGCAGTGACGGTTGGTCAGAAGCCTAACTGATCTCTCAGTGTTAAACCTGGCAGTGACGGTTGGTCAGAAGCCTAACTGATCTCTCAGTGTTAAACCTGGCAGTGACGGTTGGTCAGAAGCCTAACTGATCTCTCAGTGTTAAACCCGGCAGTGACGGTTGGTCAGAAGCCTAACTGATCTCTCAGTGTTAAACCTGGCAGTGACGGTTGGTCAGACGCCTATCTGATCCTTCAGTATTAAACCTGGTGCTAATGATGGTTAGCTTGTAGTCCCCACAGGGCTGACCAGCCAATCCACTTTGAGGCAGTGCTACTCCAGTCATCAGTCTACTCAGTAATCTCAGCTACCAAACACATGGCTTAAATGCCCATATTGTGGATAAAGTGATTGCCTGTTCTGTTAGACTGAGAGACAATGTGTATGTGTATGTATAGGTTACTGTGTGTACTTACAATGTCAACATGTCTCCGGGTTGTTTGCCCAGTTGATGTGTCCGTGTGCGCTACGTGTGCACTACATGTGCACAGTGTGTGCGCTCTGTGTGTAATGTGTCTGTGTATGCCTTTGTGTCTCTAAGAATAAAGCAAGCATGTAGTGTAAGTGAGAGTATGTTGCTAAGGGAGAGTGAAGCCTGGTCAATAATTAAAGAACAGAAAAAATCTGCTCCCAGCTACAACTGAATCCTTGCCTGTCTTCTACACACACACACAGACACACATACACACACACACACTTGGTAGACAGTTGCTCCCAGATGAAAATTAAATATATTATACATTGTAATACATACAAAAATATATATATTGCAAATACATTTCAAATAAATGAATGCAAAGCAGATATATATTGCAATATACCAACATGACAGTAATTTACATATTTTCAATATATTGATTGAGCTAAAGATGTATAAAAATTAAAATCTAAAATATATTCTCAACAGATTATTTTTGTATGGGCTAACGGTAATCCCTCAGGTCATGTGAAGCCCACACATGAATACAAACACACTCATACCATGACAAGAATCCTTCCTTTACCTCTCCTGCAAAAACATTTAGATGGGAAAAAAAATACTGTTATTTCCATACCTCACTGAATTACACTGTCTCTGACATTCTAAGTATCAAGGCTTGATCTAATATCAGGCCTACAGCAACTGTTACTGGTATTCTAATGAAAACTACAGGAAACAGTATCCTACGACTTGTAGGTTTCAGAAGTATCATAACAAATAGTGTTCTGTACACAGGATTTGAGTGTAACGAGACCCGATGCACAAGAACAACCACAATTCCACGGGCCAATGTCATCTGTAAGGCTCTGCAGTTTTCGAAAAACTGAAAACACAGCATCATCGAACACATTAGTACTTCCAGGGGTTACATAATAATCTGACTCTCCGCAAAGGTCTCTATTCTCTCTCACCCGATGAATCATCAACCTTTACTCTCTCAGACAGCTCTACCAATCATGATGCGGTCATTGTGGGAGATGTGCTTCCGTGAGGTCAGAACAGGCACACACTTTCATCAGTTCCGAAACGGAAACTGATTCATAATTCATTCTCCGCCTCAGCGAAAGCTACGCTCTTACGGGAGGATGCGTTGTCTGTGCTCGTTCCGGTACTCCTGCCCGGGTACAATCTGAGAGTCCACACCACAGTGGCGACTGGCAGGAATGGCGCTGTTGTGAGGCTAGAATACGACAGGGGCTCTGTAGCAGGGAACTGCATCCTCAGAAGAGACTCCCTCTACCATCTCTCAAGAAACGGAGACACAGAGGCCTCGTCAATGCCGCGGAGTAAATAAGAGATGAACAAGATGGGAGAGCAGGGGCCCCGGGGGTGGGGGGTGGGGGCAATGTGTTCACTGAGTGTGAAAATCCATGGCTGTGACATGGCTGTGCCCAAACCCTGCTGTACGCGCTGATCTCGGTGGGGAGCGGGCCGAGGGGCGAGGGGCGAGGGGCGAAGGCTGCCGGCTCCCGCTTATGACTCATCCGCGCTGCAGGAGGAGAGGAGCGAAAAGAGAACGCGATGGCTGGAGGAGTGCAGAAATCCTCCCGTTTCTGATGCCCACGCTGTAATTTCTCCTCTCCTTGCTGTGTGCGGTTAACTCTCTCGCTCCCAAAACGCTCGTATCTCCCCCAGTTAAACCCAGGCACAGTATCTTTCAGTCACCGCGCAGCATAGCGATATCCTGGAGAGCCATGTTGGACGCTGGTCTAAATATTTGGCACTATTTAACCAAATGTCAGTCCTCTGTTGCCACTGTGGCAGCACAGCGAATTAATATGAGAGCTCTCTTCCTTCAGTTCCTCCCCTAGTGGTGTAGTGCAGGGGTCTGCAAGGGGAGGGGGGGGAGTGAGCATGAGGGGTTGGAAATGCCTAAGGGTTTTTTTTTCCCCAACAGGAGTGAGGACGAGCGTGCCAAGCTGCCAGCTTCATGAATGCATTTCCTTGCAGGCGTGTAACATACAGTGATGGTGCCGCTGCTCACAGAATCGCATTAGTCCTCCCTCTCCTGACCTTTACACAGAGATGCTTACTTGTTGGGTTCTTCCAGCCCTACGCTACTGAAATTCCCTCATGACCGCTAGCACCCCAGGCCACAGTCTGTTATGATTTCCCTCAGAAAACATGGTGAACCTGAGGGCTTCAAAAATGGACAAAACACCAGCTAGCTAACAGGTAACATAGATATTAAAAAGAGATCCAAAAGTGGATCCTCACTCTTAAGTAATTTTCCATTTTATTTTTACCTTTTCCATTTTTCAGACCTGTTCACAGATACGACTTTTTTTTCTAATTAGTATTCCGTAGCTAGCTATGTATTTTTGTTTTTGTGTTTGTGGTTGTGTAAACAGCCCACTCATTCCCGAAACATGCCCATTTACTGTGCAAACTGTGGCACATTCTGCCTTTATTCCCTGATTTTTCCCTGATTCCCAAATTTTACACTACATGGTTGATCTTATGACTGAGGATATGCATACTGATTTTAGATCTGTTGTCAGGGGCAGAGTGCATCGGAAGCCCTGTTTATACAGTGGCAAATGAGAAGAATGCTATTTTTATAAAACAGCCAGCTAGTTAGACAAATAGCAAAATCAAACAAATTATAAAATGCCAGTCTCATGTTATTACTTACTTACATACTTCATTTTATTTATTTTTTACATTTTTACATTTATTATTTATCTGAACAGATTTTATTATTTACTTCATTGATTGCCTTCAGAAAAAGACCAATGCAATAACCAGATACAATTAATTGAAAACAGAAGTGATTACAGCTGACATTTACGTGTATCAGCCCAGTGATTATGAACGGCCATGCCCTCCCATTTCTAACGAGGAGTAACACGGGTAAATCCAGGTCACCATGCAACTGCATTGCAGTTAGTGTTGAGGAATGCCCAGGACCAATCATAATATTCTCCTCTGAACTGCTGGATGTTCTCATTGGTTCTTGTACATTTCCTTCATAAAGCCTGCCTAGGGTACAGCCCTCAATTAGTAAGTCACTTAATTATTGGCTTTTCACCTACTCACACACCCCCACCTACTCACATTTGTTGCTGTTTCCACTCACAGCTGAAGGTATTAACCGTTAATCTGCTGGACGATACACTCATCCTAATTTATAATTTATTATCTGTCCAAATCACATCTATAAATGAAATAAAAGAATTGAAATGGAACAAAATATTAATAAAATACACCACTCATGCAGCTTCAATATTCATGGTAATTTCTATACTTATTTCCAAAAAAGAGCTCACATTCAAAAAATAACTTAATAAACCTTATATAATTTTATAACAAAGCAAAGTTGCAGAGTAGACATTAAAAAAGGCTAGTCAATTTCTCAAGGCACACACTGAGTATTTAAGGTAGTAGTGAGGACCGTGGACTGGAGTCCTAGTATATGACAGTAGTGTCTCAGAGGTCCCTGGCCAGGCTGTGACTGACTCTCTTTGCCCCCCCAACCCCCCCCCCCCCCCCCCCTCTCTGGGTCAGATGAGAGTCCCGTGCTCCAGGCATGCAGGTTCACAGACGCAAGGCCTGCAGCTGCCAAGTGCCTGGGCTGCCTTCACACATGCTCTCACTCTCTTTCTCTCTCTCTCTCCCTATCTATCTATAACTCTCTCTATTTCACTCTCTAACACACACACACACACACACAAACACACAAAGACTGCTAATATTTCCCATACATTCTGTTTTGCATGCATGTGCAGTTACAACGCATGGAGCTTCTACCTGTCATGGACTGAAACCCGTATGTATCTTCTCCAATGAAAAAAGGTAGTCATTTCCCCTCCCTATACCTCAAAGTGAAATATGGGAATTAATTTTTTTTCTTATATTTCCTCATTTACATAATTTTTCATATATCTGTTATATATTAAGTCTTCATATATATGTTAAGCAGGTAAAACACTGGGTTTACTGCAACAGCTGTGTATAAGAGCCAAGGCAAAGCAACACAAACAGCACCTTTTAAAAACGTTTAAAACTCCTCATTAAAAAAATATCCTTATAAAAAATGCAAAACTTCTGCCTCTCAGAAAGAAGTGGATAAATGCGACCTGTTCTCTCACCTACAGCAGAAACAGACCCACATCTATTATGTACAGTACATATCAAATGTCATGTGGACCAGTGGTATACCGCTAACCAGCATAAAGTGCAGAGTAACGCTATCAAGGTAATGGTTGCTGATAATGTTAAATCCAGGTCTACTAATCAAATAATCAAAATGAAATATCAATCAAAATGAAACATCATTCTGTTTTAAAGCACACATGCTAATCCTTCCTGGACCTCACCAGCCATCTTTACTGAAGCAAACATGCAATCTGGTGCTTTTCACTGACTACAATTAGCATTAGCCTTCCACAGCCTTATGTTGATGCAGGTTTGCTAATCTAGGGGATGCTGCTAATCTCCTTAAAGCAGTGATACACTATGATACAATTCCACTTAACGGATTCAATGCAATCAGTATTTGCCGCTGAACTTCAAGAGCAGAATGTTTGGTATCTAAAAGCCTGTAGCCCATTTTCCTTACTGATTCTTTTAAGGAAACTATTAAATGCGTCTTGACCTAAAGTGCAGTCTTAATGAGTATTAAAACACCCTGCCAAGGGTATGGAACCGTTTCCCTTCAATCTTAGATTTAATTACTGAGAGCATCACAACACATCATCACAGTCATATTCAGTCAAGCATGTAAGATCTGCTTTTAAGTTTGGAGCATTGTTCACATTAGACAAGCGAGGCTTCAGGTACAACGTAATGCACAGCATAAAATTTAATCACAGACTTCAATCGGCGTCCTAGATTTCAGTTTGGTCAATATATCATGAGTAGATCATTATAAAACAGGTCTACTGAGCTCCCTCAAAAAGAAGGTGCCCTCTTACTCTGCAATGAATCAAAGTGACCTCAGAAGGGAAAGAAGCATACCGCCCGTGACCCATAAAGCTGCATTACAGGCATACAGAGGAGAATCGCCGCATATTGACACACACAAAGATGTTCTTACAGTAGTACACACACATTAGCTGCTTTTTTGAGATCATTTCCATTTACATGGCAATGACCTCAATGTTTCAAGGGCATTTGTGCTGTGTTACTCCTATGTCTGCAGAGGCAACTGAAGGGCTCCGATTACAGAAGACATGACGAGGGTTTCTGAGATGCCACCTGCAGAGTGTTCAGTGCCTTTCTGTCATAGACTCAGTCACTTTGGGTCTTCAATTAGCATGTGTACCCCAACCTCACCCAAAGGCATTCGATGCCTCTATAAATAGTGTGTACCTACCTCTTGCAGAGAGCTTTTTGGTGTTGATTATTTTTGCGGCATACTCCTGGCCTGTGCACAGTTTGACACATCTGCGCACCACTGAAAATGCTCCCCTGGGGAAACAAAAACAAGAGGATTAAACGATTAGGAATGGTCCAGCAATCAATTCAGCCCTTTCATTTTTCCCTGTTTAGATCTATCAGTATCACTTGGAGAGAGGCTGCATCTTCAGAACTAGAACAGACATATAAAGTGACTGACATGTAAAGTGACCAAAAGTGGGATTCCATTTAGGGATGACAGATCACTTCACATCTATTACACATCTTTCATCTCTTGCACATCACGTCTCTTTGTATGTTCTCTTTGCAGAACACACATCTCTTCATTCTCTTCGTGACTGTCTTTTCTCTGCATTTCCCACAACATCACCTTTAGAAAAGGAACTGGAAGTTTCCAAAGGATGTAGCTACATTACACTGAACCAGGAAATGGGTGCACTGCGTCAGTTGTGTCCCTGCCCTTTATTCTTCTATCTTCAAGAAATCTCAGCTCTGTTATGCTCAGGGTTGTTGCTTGCTTAACAGGAAAGAGATCACAGCAGTTTTGTAAATTTGGAAATTGTGAACTGACTGTCCCATTGGGACACACTGGGACAAATCGTTAGGTCTGTCCTGTTAATTACTCAATGAGGAGACTGAAGGCACATCGAAGATAATGCAAGTAATATGTTCAGAGATGAAATTACATGTCTATCACATGATTCAGAGATGAAATTACATGTCTATCACATGATTCAGAGATGAAATTACATGTCTTTTACAAGTTGAATTACGAAAGGAAATTTGAAATAAACTTGAATTTTGTTCAGCTACTGTAATATGAATGTTTTTCCTTGTTTTCTCATTTTCCTCATCTGCTCATGTTTTTCGCAAAGCTTGCATACCTTCATCACTTGAGATGACAACAGAAGAAATTGATGTCATCCCCAATCTTGCTAATTTTAGCTTACAGCAATGAAATACACTGCATGGGGCTGTCTGCTTAATAGACTCCCTGATGACATGCTTTGCTAAATCAGCTAATTCTACAATGTGTGAGATGACAAGGGACAGAGAGCAGATCCTGCAGCATAAAATCTACTTACACACACATACTCACACACTCTCACATGAAAGCACGGACATGTGATTGTGCACACCTTTTTGGCTGCATTTGATCTTTCTGGCAAATTTAACCTTAGTCATTCATTCTGTTCATCACTACCCAACAAACTGTACTGGTTTTTGCTAAGTAATAGAAATAAAACCAAATTCTGAGGTGCATTCTTTGATGAACATAGACAAAAAGTCTCTGAGAGTGAAGAGAAACAATTTTGAAAAAAAATCTGAAAAAATGTGACACAAAGCTATTGAAAAAAGAGAGGGGCCCTCTGTGCTGCAGTCTGTTAAGACCTGGACAAAGTTAGGGCCTGCTGGTGTCAGTGGAGGTGAGGGGGACAGTGGAGCAGTGGGCCACCCCACACAGCAAGGGTTAGTCTGTATTGTTGCAGAAAGGGACCAGCTGACAGAGAGGGAGAAATGCAATGCCAATTACTGAACATTCTCGCAATGTTCCTAAAATGTCACGGCAACACTGTGGAAACTGTCCAAGCTGGATTCAGTTCATGTGTGAACAAAGTGCTTTTAATTAGTGCCTGAGCTTGCCCCCTTCTGTCTTTGAGGCGACGTTGAACTGATTTACTGCACTCCGCCTGTCAAATGATTGAGGCAGGGGCAGGGGCAGGGAGAAGGCCACACGGCCCCGCTCCATCAGACGCGCACCTCACCCCACATTGCTGGAATAGCTGGAGCTGCTGGGGAACTGGAAGGCCTTAGCGAACTACACATGCACACACTGGGGGAATGCACACACTACAGCTGTCTCTGGCAAGCCAGGCTCACACTGAGCATGCTCCCTGCACACACGGTGAGGAGCACTGCAGCTGTCTGAATGGCTACATCCACCTGAAATGGCATCACACTCTGAACGAGCAATTATCTCACACAGCATGGAATCCTGAACATGACAGTGTGCTGGTAGGGTCTTATGCAGGCTCAGTCACTTTGAAGTTCATTTAGGCATGATAAATCCTAAAGCAGGACTCACCCTTCATCACCAAAGCCCGTCTGAATAGCGTGCAATGGCCACCTTCTCCCTCAGATCACCCAGGCTCAGATGAGAGGATATGTCCCCATAATCTGAGCTACAATGGACCGGCCTATGTCGCGATCGTTATCAAGGTGTAGGCCTATCTATTTCTAAGTTGTTCTTACATTACGAGATCAATTTCTAATGCCATCAACCTTCCTAAAGTAATCTGGTACATCCTGATGTTTAAACAACAGTGCACCCATCAATCCTCTGCGTTTTCGCAACATGCAACAAAGAGAGGTCTTGATAATAAGGCATGGGCAAAAATTATGAATGAATAAAAATGTAAATATAAACGAATTTGTGCTTCATGTGTGTGCTGGTGTGTGTATTAGAAAGAGATAAGAAGAGAGAGAGAGAGAGAGAGAGAGAGAGAATGAGAGTTTATACAAAACAATATAAATTAAAATTCGTATTGCTTACTAATAAACACTTTAATTACATGTAAAGAATAGTAAACTGAACAATAATTTTGAAAAAGAACGCAGAACACCAACTTGAAAAGCATACCGTTTTCCCCGAAAGATTAAAAATGTATATATATATGTATATATATATATTTTTTTTTTTTTACTTGGCGTGGATGTTAACTTGCAACATGCTAACGACCTTAGGATTCGACACAGCCGATGCAGTTGACATACTTCGACATCACTGTTGTGTGTAAGAGAGGACCAGTGGAAAGGGATGCGAGTGCACTGTCGTAACATTAGCTGTACTAAATGCCTTCATGATGCTTCAATATAGACAACGCGCAGCCTCCTCATTTGTAGCTGGAAATCAAACTACAAAAAATCCAAAGTGAACCCGCACTAGGGCACCAAGACTTGGAAGGGTGAGAGCCATGAGGCCAGCAAAATTATCTCATTACGAAGCGACGTAAATGTTTCATTTGCTGAAAGAAAGGGGAATGACACTCAGTCATTCAGTCAACATTTAAACGCTCGTCTTAAGCACACCGAACGCGGATCAGACAGCTTAAGTGAAAAAACGAAAACTTGATAGCTATAAAGCCAGCGATCTACAGCGATATCTTTTCAGGATGTGCCGTAAACGGGCAAATAAGGGAGCTGTTTCTGTTGCCTTCTCGCGGACTGGGAGCTCCATCTTTCTACGATGTCCACCCAATAATAAGCAAGCTTGCTCTCCATCTAACCACATGACGTTTGGGTAGCGGCGCACCAGAGTTTGCTAGTCCTAGCAGCACCCACGGATACGATTGCAAATCAAAGTTTTTCATTTGTTGGAAAAAAGGGGGGGCATCTGTATATTAACAGCAGACATTCATGATAGCAGTTAGCTTATCTGGTCAAGTTATTACAACCAGCTTCGTGCTATCACTGGCAATATTAATAATTCAACAGAAAACAAGGCAATGCAGCACAGTATAAACTGAGGGGAGGGGGAGGCGAACAAAATACTCGCCTGACGTCAGGCACTAGGCATGTTCCACCACAGACACATATTACAGACACCAAACAGCCGCCTCGATTTTTGACAGCTCAAAATGTCAGTCTCCAGCTACTGTGCAGCAGTGGCACAGGACCGAACGACAGGGCTTTAAAGAGAAGGGCGTAGCTCTGCTGCTGGCTTTATTTTCGGAGAGCTTGCTTTGATAGCTGTGGCAAGCCACTGAGAATGTGTGGGTGCGAGTGCTGTCGCTAGCCTTACCCCGAGAATGGAAGCAAGCGAGCGAGCAAGCCAGCAAAAGCTACATTCACTTGCCATGTAAAATGTTCCAGTTACCCAAAACAGCAGTAGCGACAACGTGTCACCATCCCTTGCCTAAAGAAATGAACATGCATTTACACATACGCGATCTAACAACAGCCATCATTGTATGATACACGCTAAATCTATATCTAGTCGTACATAAAAGGAATAACAAAATCTTACTTTCCAAGCTCCTCGTATAGCTGATACTCGTCCGTAAATCGCGTACAGGTTGTCGTAGCCATGTCTCCGTCTTATCTCGGGTCGGGGTCGTGTCACTATTTCGGAACGTTGTCTTCCACTCTGTGTATGTGATCTGACTTCTATAGAGGTGTTCTTGGGTTTTGCTGCCGATGTTATAGCAGTCACAAGCAGCAGCAGATATGTATTCGAGTGAAGGAGAGGTTTGCTAGCGAGCTAGCTGACAGCCTGCGTCTCTCCCCCTCTATCCCTACCTACTGTGTCGTGCACTTTCCCAATGCGCTACACTGCAGCCTCTAGGTCTCCCCGCAGAACGCTTATCGTTGCCACCTATTGGGCGCTCCATGTCATTACGTGCGTGGGCACGGATTCAATGCCCAGTCGCGCTACCGGCTCGTTATTTCCTTACGGGGACTGGCTTGCGAAAAATGAGAGCACTTGTTGGGAGGGGGGTGGGGGGGTGTAATCGGAAACGAGGATAATTTGTATTATCCATAACAAACAAATAAATAAAACTACAAGACAATGTTGCAATGCTACATGACACAGCTAGAGACGACATGTCCTGTTATGAGCCGCGGCGTAGGCTTCGCAGTTGCATCCCGGCCAGAAGCGGATGCACTGACTTCTTAAATACTAAACATTTAGACGGCGGCTCTCCGCGCACAACAGCAAACCTTGCAACTCCTTGTGAGGTTATTGCAATGAACCGCAAGTTGGTTAGCGGCGCAGGCAGATTGCGAGTGTCCGCCGATTGTATTAATACCCACACTGACATAGGCTACAACAAGGAAAAGCAGGTGCATGGTCCAGACCATATCAGTCCCATCTAAAGTTGTTCATTTCCGCTATTCCATAATCCAGTGCTCATAAGCAACTGCCCTAACTTCCACATTCTAAGCCACGTTCAGAAAAGATGTACACGATCCACGCAGAAAAATGTAGACGATCCTTTGAGCACCTGTAAGATCAAAACGGCCTTTAGGAACATCAAGTAGGGCCTACGCCTTGTCAGCAGCAGAGAGTTTGTAGACATTTAATTCTTTTTGACAAATTTCTCGTCCCATGGCCTGGAAAATATCTGATGTGCGTGATTTCTGTACATCATGCTGAGCACTTTCACTGATACTACACATAAACGTACACATTACACATTAAAAGAATGGCACATGGCACCTATTGTAAGATCATAAGACGTGACAGATAAATATTTCCCAACCTTCTCTTATATGAAAATCAGGATAGTGATGCAAGGACATATTTGAAAATTAGACAAAAACCTTGCACAGTGCGGATGCTATGTTAGCATATTTGATATCTGAGCTACTCTCAAACTGACTACACTTTGTTGTGTAACATGTTAAGATCCGTGTAAATGAATTATAATTATTGCTAATCTAATACAAACCTCATTGCAAAGAAGGGAAGAACATGAATGGTACATTGCTTGCATGGCATTCAACAGAGTGCACGGCTCTACTACAGTCATCCTAGCAAACCTTACATCTAATTATTCTAATAACAATATTCTAATAATCTTATTTATTCTTTCTTGCCCCAAAACCAATCATTGAAATCCGTTCTTATCTTTTTCTGTTATCCAATTCGCAGACAGACAGCCACATAAATGTATGGAGGTTAGGACATAACCTCCTGGTTGCAGAAATAACGTGCATATATTCTTACTCTGCCGCACTTGCACAAGTCAAACCTTGCAGTGCCATCTGGTGTTTCTAAGAGATAACTGCAATGTTAATGCTGCATGACAAAAACTGTAGCCATTTGACAAAAGCGGGAATCTTCTCATTTAGCCTATAGTACAGCCTGTTTAAGGTACAAGACATACCTTCCGTAATTATGCGTGAATTAATGAGTACGTGCATGCTGCAGTCAGTATTCGCAATCACAATCATCATTTACCACAAATTGAAATGCAGGCATGATGCCATATTTAGGATAAACTGTAACCCATGGCGGAACCAGACGGCCACTGATGAACAAGAGCACTATTTCATGTTGTTTGCCTGTTACTGAGCATATCTCACATTTTTCATTAATTTATTGGGCAGACGTAGCAAGGCTGGTATTAACCTTTAGTACCATCACAAAAGACCCTTTCTAAAATCTGGTAATTGTTTTATGACATCCAATTTATTAACCCATAGGCACACAGAAAACACAGAGAAAAGTTCAAACTGACAGAAAGAAATGGGGCTAGGGGGAAGGAGTAAGGACAGAGGTATTCTGAGCCACAAAGCAAAAAAAACGAACCAGTCCATCGACACCTGCACAACAGCTAAAGCATAGACCAATTCTCACTGTAAAATGACAAAGCAAAGGATAATTGGCAGCAGAAAAACTACTGCTGCTCTCAATGCAGTTACACTTGCTCTGTAATCATATTATTCACTGTGTTGAATGTATTTGCAACAAATAATCATCTGGGGCTTAATCCATTTCCCTCATTCTCAATGGACGCATGAAACACTACAAAAATAAAGATGAATAAATACAACAAAAAAAATACATTTCAGGGTAAAATATGTAACTGCAGTTTTGAAATTTTTTGTTGATTGCCCAGCTGTGAGTACTGTACAACAATCCTCATACATCTATACACAGTTGTCAGAGGGAAGGAACATGCCACCACTATACAGGTCATTGGTGCAGTCCTCAGCATGTATCAGCTTCAATGTGTCAAAAGACCATTGAATTGCTGAGGCATAAGACCTGAAATGGAAAGACGGATAATGTCGGCTATGGCCACTGCATTCAGAACAGACAGACACTCTAGGTGCACAAACCCATTTACACATTTTAACCAAAAAAGCATTAATGAAATACAAAATTGTTTTATGTACTTACAAAGATATTCACCACAGGTTACCGATATATTCACAGGCTGTTTTCATCCATTACCAGCTAACAACTACTATGCTCTCATTCCCAGCTCCTGTCTTCATTCTTCTTGCATTTGGCATTTGTTGCAAGTGAATTACAACTGCTATGTTGATTAGCCTTCTTATGCATCAGGATGCCCTGCAGTAATGAAGCACACACAGCATGTGTGTATATGTGTATGGTGGCACATGTCTGGATATGCACAGGTCCACGTGGCAGCAAGTAGCACCAGCAGTCCACCAGCTGTTAGCCTCTCAAAACTGCACAGCACTGGCCGGGATGTCGAACATGGCTGGATCAAACTTCTGTCCTTTGAAAGGGGAGCCCTCAGCATCCCAGCCTTTCTTCAGCATCTCGTGCACCTTCTGAAAAGACACATTCCCATCAGCATTAGCAACCAGCGTACATCCACACATCAAGGGCCACACCCCTGTAATCCCACAGGACCTACAAAGGTTCCCCTCTCACCAGCTCGTGACTCTGTGGCCGGCCCTGCAGCTTCTGCCGGTAGTCAAAAGTGAGGCGGTCCAGCACAGCGTGCTCCTCCTCGTCCACGCTGGCCATGGAGCGCTCCCGGTTGATCTGGTTCACGTCAATCTCCTTCTCTCCCTTCAGCACCGCATTCCACCACACCTCTCCGGTCTTGTTGAGAGAGAGCTGAGAAGTGCAAGCCAAGCAGATACAGACTCATAAAAGTTTCTGCTCCAAATGAAAACACACCCAGATCTCTCACAGTCTGCCACTGTTCTAATTCTGACCCAAAAACTCTTTTTTGGTATTTTTCATTTCATTTTTATAGAATTTGCTCCATGGAAAAAAAAATTTACACGAGTTCACAAGACTCAAAAGAAACTAGCCCCACCTGTACTCTTAAAGACAACAGGTAAAGTAATAGTACAGTAATAGTAGCATTAACTGTATTTGCAAGGTTATGAGTAAAGGTGACTTGGGTGGAATGACTTTGTTGCAGCTATATAGTGACTTGTCATTACAATAGATGGTTTATCATCACCACAGCCAATGACCATGTCAGTTAAAAATATTGCATAAATCAAAATACATTTCACAATGCAATACTGAAGTGCACCTACTATCAGACAGCCAGAAACTGTTTTTTGTGAATACCTCACCTTACATTTTCATTGGTAGTTTACACCTCAAACAGTGCTATTTTGCAAACAAATGAAATATTTACCAAAAAAAAAAAACTCTTTTTTGTCTTAGCAATGTGTCATGTGGTACAGTGTGTTGTGTGGGGCCATGTGTGATGGAGTGACACAGTGTTAGTCTCACCAGAACACATTTTCCAGGCTCCAAGCTCCAGAGAGAATTCTCAGTGTTGATCTTGTGGCTGAGCTCTCCCTCCATCAGTACGCGCTCCGCCGGCCCCTCCCTCACGGTCACGCGCACGCTGCCCGACTGCAAACTCACCGACACCTGACACGCAACACACAAGGGGGGGATCAGGCTCATCAGCACAGGGCTGTTGTGTCTGATGTGTTTCCTCACTAAAACGCGCTCAACATTTTAATGACGAATACAGTGCTAACGCAAATGAAAAAATTATTTGGGGAGTGGTGCATTTCAAACCACAGGAAGAGTGGCTGAATTGGGTTTTGGCAGACATGAGACCACAGTATACCTGCTTGCCCTTGACGACATCAGCGGGGACGTGCACACGGATCTCCACATCAGTATAATCCTGAGACCAGCTGTAATTTTCTCTGACTGCACCATTGTAGCTGTCTGGGTTCTCCTGAAATTGTGCCTGCCCACTGCCAAAGACAAAACCAAGTGTATAATTGGAAAAGCAGAAGAATGACATTTTAAATCCGGCTAAATCTGATGTTGATGACATATGGCACAAAAACTGACCCTAAAGGTCACAAAACCCAGCTGTGTGATTAGAATGGACCGTGTGTTGGGTAGCCTTGAACTCGACATGGGCTGGACAGACTGACTACATAATGTCAACTTTTTGGCACAACACTCACAGTTTTGTAGCAGCTGTCTGGGAGCTGGGTGTTGCTTGAGCTTCTGGCGATGGCACAATGTCACTGCTGCCTGACTCTGCGCTGGGAGGTGGGGACTGCACAGCTGGTGAGGATGTTGCACCTGCAGACTCTTCCTTCTGTTCCATTGTCTCCTCCTCCTGCCGAGACTCTACCACCACCTCCTGCACAGCAGGGGGAGCCATCCTGGCCTCCCTCTCTCTCATCTCTGCCTCTCGGGCGGTCCTTTCTCTATCCTGTGCTGCTATCTGCTCAAACAGCTTGAAGGTCTGGGGGAGAGAGATGGTTAAATAAACACAACTGATTTCCATGACTTAGGACGTAAAAATAATAACTGCAGATATGCTCTTTACTCAGTTTTTTAAAAATCTGTAGAAATCATCCCCTCATAACCTAGGATTAAAATACCTTCCCATGACTCTGATTCATCTTGCACTGAAGGCTATATTCAGTGCCAGTTAAATTCACAATTGCAGCGACAGAAGATGACATGTTATATATCCTATGGTAAAGCCAATCCAGTTTGACCAGCAACACACTAAACATTTGGACTTAAGCCAAGGAGTGATCAGATAGAAATCTGTACCTTGAATTTCCTGTAAGAATCGAGGCTCCTAACGGTGCCCTGGGCATTTGCTGATTTTTCGAGTGTAAATTTTGTAACAGCAGCTAGTTGAACAGCTAAAAAACTAGCTTGCTAATACCCTACTGTTTTAGTTGTATTCTAGCTAACTACAAGGATCAACAAAAACACACACAGGCTTCACCCACTACCAAACTAAGTTACCAAGTTATGTGTCATGCAGTTTGTTCTAATTATCTTACTGGTTGGTTCTAAAATTAGCCAACTATAGCTATATACCTTAAGAACCATTTTCTCCGCAACTCCTGGGGGGAAACCCATACGATCATTGGGGCTGCTGAGCAGGCGGTAGAAATCCGTCTTTCGATACAGAAAACCAAAATAAACCTGTAGAAAATTCTGGATATTTCCGACATGCTGCAAGATGCCAAGCAGCGCGTTGTCATATAGCTCGGTCATCTGCACGGAAGACGACATTGTAGGCTCAATATTTCAGGTAAAACAACTATATACTGTACTTAGAGACTATTCTGTTTTTTGACATCTACTTTGTTGCCTAGCTGCTGTAGCTAGTTAAGTATGGATCTGTGGATCAGCTTCCTTATTTTTCGGTACTCACGTTTTAATGTCCGTATCGAAACAAAAGCCATACTTTGCCTTTCAGAAAAGTTAAAGGTAATTGAAATTACACGTAACACTAAAATTACTAATTACTACAAAAATTGCCAATTACTAATATTTACTACTCTTAAGTAACACTGATATTATCTGTAATAACCCAACAAACATTAAATAGGGATACAGCCAGCAAGTTGTGAAGAACTACTTACTTTCTCAAATTTGTAACTAGATGTCACATTTATGTAGCAATTGTTATAGTATTATAATATGTATCTGTCATATGCATTATATTTACTACAATCTTGTTTTTTATGACCAGATCAAAAATATTTTGAGGGAACTGCGAGAATCTCGAGCTGTTTGTGTAACTATATAAAATGTCCCCTACAAATAAGACGTAACGCGTGCAGAGACTGACGTGCTTTCCAAAATGGCGCTGTCCTTGAGCAGGCAGAGTTCAGCTATACTGGTAAGATGCTGCTATTACCTAGTGTATCTAGTAAAAAAGATAGTGTCATATATGTCTGTAAAACCATAGAAGACAAACAAACTGTGTCACCTGGCTAAGATGTAAATAGCAAAATAGCCACAGTACTTTCAAATGCACAGCTAGGTAGCAAGTTAGCAAATGCTGGTGATTCCGTTTCACCTAAAAGTTAACGTTATTTTAACCAATCGTGACACCGAGGTGGTGTGTTGAGTAGCAAGCTGTTGCTCGGTACTTAAGTAGTTCGCTATCCATTGGTTTGTTGAGTAGCGCTAGTTTATAGGTTACGATTTCTACAGTATTCAGAGCCATCAGTGTAGCCCTTTCAATACACAGTGATTGAAGATGTTTTTTGTCTGGGGGCATGACTTCACACAAAATAATCATTCACTTGGTTTTGGTAATTAGTGGAGTGATAAATTAAGTCTGCTGTTTTATTTCCATAGAAATCGCTGAACGCAGTTTGCTCGTTGCCCAGACAACGGACAATCCACTCAACTGCAGTTTGCTGCAAGGTATTATTTCACTGCTTACTATACATTGTACCTTGGCATGTGACAAATAAAACTTATATAGCGTATTGGTATATAGCGTATTCGCGGTTCTGCTACTTTGATTTCTTAAGATGCTGTGATGACTGATTTGTTTTAATTGGTGTTTAATTTGGTCTTTCCTACTTGCAGAACCGTGCAGCGCGAGTTCGTGTGGGGAAAGGCGACAAACCTGTGACTTACGAGCAAGCCAATCCCCCTCACTACATTGCCCATCGCAAAGGCTGGCTGTCGCATCATACTAGTGAGCTTTAGCCTCCCAGACGCATCTCCTGACTTAAATTTTTAATTGAAAACTCTGAACGTTCGAACACCTGAATTTCAGCAAAGACTAACACAGATTAGCAATTTTTCTCCAAAATATCCTCCAAACGTCTCCAATTAATGTAATATTACAATCATCTTCTTAATTTTAAACAAGCTCATTGGAACAACTGGAAAATGAGACCATTAAGTCCCCCAGTATTGTCCCCAAGTGTTTCCCCATCTGTCAAAGCAGGCTCCTGACTTCCCTGTCTCCACAGGTAATCTGGAGGGGGAGGAGGGTGCTGCAGAGAGGACAATAGAAGACGTTTTTGTGCGCCGCTTCATCTACGGCACATTCCATGGCTGCCTGGCAAATGAGGTGGTCGTCAAGCGGAGGGGCAACATGCTGGTGATCTGTGCCCTGCTCCTCCAGAAACTGCCCCCCCAGAAGTTCTACTTCCTCATCGGCTACACAGAGACTCTGCTCTCCCATTTCTACAAGTGCCCTGTCAAAATGGAAGTGCAGACCCTGGAGGAGAAAGTGGTGTACAAATACCTTTGAGTATGACCCCCCCGACCACTGTCCTCCCATTTAAAAGACTGTTGTGACACACAGAGGACTCACACTTCTCTTGGATAATACAAGGTTGCGTGGCTTCTTGTGAATTGTACATTTGAGTAATAAGTATAACATAAGTATGTTTGGGTCCATGCTCAGTATGTGCTGGTTCAAGATTGCAGGAGTGTTCTATCTGGACAACAAAAACAAAAGCGTCTGTGAGTCGTAACATCTTTTGCCCTTAGACCATATAGAGCTATTCTGTTGTCCCTTAAGATGCCCCAGATCATGTCTTGGAAATGTGCCACACTGGTTCCATTATGCAGGAGACTAGTTTATATTGGACAATGATGTCACCCCCCCCCCCTAATAAAAAGCTAAAAAAACATACAGAGCCTTTGGCCCTGATTACCTGCATTTAGCAATAATAGAATTGAAGAACTACAATTTAAAAATTCTCCCAAGAGAGCAGTTTAGCTCAATACACATTTGTGTTCACTCAAAAACTGCTCTGATCAATGCAAGACAAGATCAATACAAAAAATGTAGTGTTTTTTTTTTTTTTGGAGAAACAGATAAAGTACTTAAACATTCAGCTAAAAAGGCCAAAAAAAATACACAAAGAAAAATTTGCAGAAAAATCAAAGACCATACTGTTTATTGCTTAATATGCGTACATGCCTGTGGAGTCTTACCATGGATGGGAATAGAGCAACAGTCTAAAATCGCAGATATTTTAGGTTAGAATTGGATTCTTCCAGTTTAAGGTCAAAATGAACTCTTCCATGTTCAAAAATCTAGGGATGAGGGATGAAGAGGGATGCAGGACGAAAGGGTATAGGGGCAGAGTAACTGAATGACGGATGAGAACAGGAAAACCACCATAACAGTTCCAGAGGGACACAGTGTTACACCAAGAGACGCAGTGAGTTGACGTGCAGGTGGTAGAGAAAGTCTGCATATGATGCCCCACCATTGGGGCTTTTGTCTTCCACCAGGAGGTGATGAAGTGCTTCCTCACTGCTGTCTCCCTGTTTCACTACCTGCAGCTGAGGAGAGAGGAATCGGATGGATCAACACTCAAGATGTGTGTCATCTACCGTGTCTACTACTGCTTGTCTATTACCATTATTATAAGATAACGTGACTGAGGAACAGACAAGCATTAGTAGAGACTGCATATGATGATACCCTGGCGTTTATCCAGAATTTAAAGTTTAAACAAGACTAAGTCAGACAATTACAATATTAAATAAACAGTTTAGCAGTACAAAATGTGCTGTTAAATGGCACACCATAGTATTCTGATGTCTGCATTTGTGGCTGTTTGTGTTTGTAACACTCACCTTGAGAGTATAGGGTGCATCTGACTGCAGGTTGTCAATGATTCTCCTCACACTGATAGACAGAGGGTTCTCTAGCACAGGCAGGCATACCTACACATACATACATACATTCACATGTTTCCCAGGTCAGAGCAAAGGAAACTCGGAAAACACACTGTGTTCCAAATATCTGAACACCACTGCTCCACAGGCCTTGTTTGTTTTCTACCCATAATTCCCCTCCACATCTCAAAGATCAAAACTGCCATCTGTTCTTTCTCTTTCACCACATACCAACACAGGGTCACTCTCACCTGTCCCGAGGGCAGCAGGGAGAAGCACGTTATGCTGAAGAGTTGCAATAGGGCCTGGTGGGGGACACAGCGCCCCACCCACAACAGCAGCGTGAGGGGGGAGTAGGCCAGGTATAGGCCCCCCGGGTCCAGACTGCTGGCACTACAGCGCACTGCTTCCACCGCACTGAGCATGCTCACTGGCTCACTACACATTGGCTGGGACAACTGTACAGACAAAGAGAACGAGGAGTAAAAGGAGGGGCAAAAATCAGCACTCATCAAATATTATGTATAAATGTGACATCTTCAGAAAGCACGTAGTCACAAGTGTTACAGTGCAATTATACATATGCATCAAAAGTGTAATCAGTTTGTTGTGAAAACGCTCCTCACCAGTGGGAGAAGGAGGGGGTAGAAGTGGGTGGCGGTGTTCCTGACATCCATGCTGACAAGCTGGCTGCGCAGCAGCTGACGCTCGGTGACAGAGCTGTGCAGTCCAGGCAGCAGCACCTCACTTTTGCGCAGACTGTTCACATAGACTGGGAGAGCCTTCAGGAACTGGGGCAGCACCAGCTGAATGCAAAATATGGGTCAACAATCGGTAATGGGGTAACATTCCATTCTGCATTAGCAAAAAGCCGCCAAAGGGAGGAGGATTTTGCAAACATCCTACTACTTAAACTTTCAGTGTAATTGAACACATTACTGTACACTGGACCCGGCTCATGAGTGTGTACTGTTTGTTTGTGACCAAACTGCCAGATGAAACTAGTTATCATCTTTGTCACCTCTTTGCCTCTATGGCTCACCTGCCCTGGCGATACCGACGTGGAGCAGCAGTGCTTGCGGTAACAGGCAAGCGCTTCCGTCACTTCTGTCTGCAGCTCTTCACGCAAATCCTGCAGGGGCCGCTCCAGCACTGCACAGTACACTTACACAGAGACACAGAGCATTAGAGGAAACCGAGTTGGCAAGAGAAAGAGAGAATACACTGACATGCAGCACAGCACGTTCTCAGCACTGTCACTAAGACCACACAGCCATTTGGCCTATCAGATTTTATACTCAGACCACATTAAATGGTTCTACGTCTGTGGGGGATCTGTGCAGCTGTCACACACACCTTGCAGTTGTACTCCATCGAATGAAACTTTGTTAATCTGGCTTTACATTTTAGAAATCAGTGAGATAATTCCACCATCTCCGATGATCTTTGAGCTGACTGGCCTCAGGACAACAGAACAGAAGTAGAATCAGTCAAATTAATTTTCGGTAGCAGAGCTCTAAAGGATTTGTGTCCTGCTCAATACCCAAGGTGTTGTTCAAGGTGGACCAACCACTGAGTTCCACTTTATGGATTCATGATATCACTACATACCATGCTCATTCATTATTTTGTGTAAAGCTGGAACATTTTAATACGGCCCAATTCTAATTTGCAGGAGATAATTGCTCACTATGTGTTTATTGCTTCACAAGTCTTGTGTGCTTTTTAATTATTCTTGACCTGAAATGTGGGTGGTATTTTTTGTGTGGGCTGAATGAAATTAACATGAATCCTCCGTCCACCCACCCATGTCCACATTTTCCACTGAGTTTGATTTCACAAGGATAATCATAGGGAAATCTATAAAAGGAATCATAGGGAAAGGAATTCACAAATCCACTGAGTTTGATTTCACAAGGAATCATAGGGAAATCTATAAAGTATGCGTGTCCTTATCAATTTTTTGTTCAGCACATTCAATATTACAATTCAAACAGAAATGCTGAAATACAGGTGATCATTGTCTTGATAAATGTACTGTATTTGCACAAAACAGGGTTCATGTTAAACAGGTAACATTATATTCCACACTTATCTTAAATACACGCAGTCCAATGCTGAGTGTATTTAAGATGATAAGATGTTAAGTTCTCAAATTGGAAAAAAAATGTTAGATTACCCTTCAGTTAGATTATGGTCAAATACAATTAAAATGCAAATATACAATTTAAATTAACATAAGGCCAATGATCCAAGCTAAAATGGGGTTATGTGACCTGGACAATGCATATTTATTTTCACTTGTCATAATTGCTGAGCTTAATTTGCATTCCTTATTCCACCATGCATAACAAAATGGAGCACACATGGACAAGACCGAAAGAGCTTAAATCTAAGAGCTAACAAGAAAAGTCCAACTGTGAGTTTTACCCCACATCTAGTGTTTACTTCTGAGATGTCACCTTGACATCTTTTACCCAAGATTTATACATGAGGTCACTGGAATATGTGCAACTCATTCTAAAATGTGTTTTTCTACAGAAGAAAACCAGCATCGACACACAATCCTTACTTTTCTTGCAGTAGAAAGTGAGCAGAGTCTGGGCCTGGCAGTTGCGGAAGGTGTCCAGCAGGTGGCGTGAGCATTGTATGGACAAGCTGTGGACCCTGGTCCTCCTCTCCCCCTGAGAACTGGTGTAGGATAGGGCCACCTTTCACATGAGACAAAGACGATGATCAGGGATGTCCTGTCCTTGTATTAGAGGACCTCAGTGTGAGTCTGTTTTTTCAATCTAAATGTTGATTCAGCTAATGCATTGCCTTTACTCTGTTCCCAAAATGTTAGTAAAAATGACAGAAAACAGCTGGGTGGGGAATCCAGCCTCAGCCCACCTGTATGACCACACCCCTCTGCTCATCCAATGGGCTGCAGTGAATGAACTGTATGGCTAAGGCTGTGCGCCAGTCGAGGGCTGCCAAGGAGATGTGGGTGGGATTAGTACCAGGGTTGCATGAGCCATAGACCCCAGACACACGCAGGCCTGCAAAACAAATACACAGTGAAATGAACAGAATAGTCAGTGAACAGAAGCATGTATCAACACTGACTCATACTGGAATCAATGCTGCCTGCTCAAAGATATCCATGCATAAAATGTACACACGGGCACATCGATGTGTGTCCATATCACACTTACTGAACACAACTGAATATACTGTCTTTGTCTTGTCTCCATACCTTTGCTGACAAAGACTCTGAGTTCAGCCTTGTAGCCTGTCTCTGTCTCCACACACCTCCTCAGATCACAAGTCAACTGCTTTCTGTCCCCTTCTGACTGAAAGAGAAGAAAGAAAAAGACAGCCTCATATTTTGCTAATTTAGAGTCATGTCCCATGTCAGCTTCGGTTAATCTGGTAGGCACACCTGAAGACTCTCATAGCAGTAGAAGCCTCCACCTGTCAGGTATGGGATGTGTCCTGGCCAAGCACCTCCTACATCTTGTTGAGAAAAGAGGAAGAGGTGTACACTACAGCCTTGACTGACGCACTCCTTAGCCAATGAGATGCAAGGCTCCAATGGCTGGAAAAGGGACTAGAATGGAAAGCAAAAGAAAGAAAGGGTAATATATTACTACAGTACAATGACATTTTTTATTTCAGTTAAGCTCTGACTACATAGGCTGCCAAAACTTGGAACAATTCCATCTACAAACCTTTGGTTTGCTGGAGCCGAAGAATCCTGAGGAACTCTGCTTTAATGTTCTTTCAGTTAGGGGTGCACAGTGGAAAATAAGAAGCTTCCCTGGACATCCAACCGCCTGTGTGAAACAGAGATGTTTTTGGAGGAAGTGCTGCAGCTGCATGTATGGTCAGTGCATATGTAAGGAACGTTTGTGCGTATCACCTGAAGTATCTTGAGTCCAGCATGGATGGGGAGGTCCTGTGAGCTGGACGTGTCCTCTGATCCTGCAACCAGCTGGGGAATCTGCTGCAGCATGCTAAACACACACCGCAGGCCACGTCCATTAACACCAACAACATTTCATCCATTATATTACATTGTTGTCATTTAGCAGATGCTCTTATCCAGAGAGACTTACATAGGTTACAATTTTTACGTGTTATCCATTTATATAGCTTATATAGCATTATATATTTATATAGTGCCTTGCTCAAGGGTACAGCAGCAGTGGCCCCGCAGGGAATCAAACCAGCAACCTTTTGGCCACGAGACCTGCTCCTTCCACTATACTACACTGCCATGCCTGACAATATGCCAACCTGACTCGACAGTCATTAATCCAAGAGACATTGGATCAACACTTCAGTTATCTGTAGTTCTGAGGTGAAGGATGCCATAATAGAGGGGATATATCTATACATGTGATAATTACTTATATTCCCCAGCTCAACTCAAGAAGGTTTAAACAACACATCAAATCTTCATTTGAGCAAGCATAGTAAAAAAAAAATCAATGCATTAAAACAATGAAATAAAGCATGCTGTTACTTGTGGTTAGTAAGCAAGTCAAGTGGTACTCTATCACATTACTTGTCAATGCAGTCCTTGCAGTCTTTGAGCGGTACTAACAGCCCGTCTCGCACCGGCAGTTCAAGCTCCTCTGTGTCTGTGATGACCAGCATGTGAGGGCGGGACAAAGTGGGGCTAAGGTCATAGAGGTGGAGCCTACTGTCATAGGTCATCAATCCCACTGGTACATCTGATTGGTCAGCACCTTGTTCACTGTAACAAATCAATACTGAATCAGTTTTGAGTCATTTTTTCACCATGACTAAGTACAGCGCAACAAGAGCCTAGTTTGTATGTTTTGTAGTATTGCGTGCATTGTCTTATTATTACATTACTGTGTAGGTATAACAGAATTGTAGATGTTGTTTGTATAGGTAAGTACGTATGTCAGCATTCTTAAAATTCTTTAAAGTCCATGAAGTGCAGAAGGTGAGTGGGCTTCATTGCACCTGAGGCTTAATTAAATCACTTGTGTTATTCGATTACCTTAAACATTTTCCTTGAATTTCTTTTAAAATAGAAAGACATTTTAGTCAAAACCTACTATGGTACAGCCACTGAGGATGAGAGTTTTTGGTGATGGGACATACTTGTTCGTATGAGAGCTTACTTTTCTGTATGAGTTATGTTTTGCATACTCTGTGTGTGTATGCGTGTGTCTCACCTTGACAAAGAGGTGAGGAAGGAACGCAGGTGCTGACAGATGAGATCCAGCTGTCCCCCATTCACTGCAGGAGCAGACACATCCAAAGCCAAGAGCATCCCCGCAGCCTGGCCCTGTGCACACACCAGAGTAACTCAATCCAGAGTCCACACACACACACACACACACACACACACACACACACACACACACACACACACACACAGAGTTCGCAATGTAATAAACTTGTGTGCTTGGTATAGTTCTGACCGTGTGCATCTCCAGGATCTCATATGACCCGAGAGAGAGGTCAGGCTTGTGGTCACTGTCCACACGCCGACCCTGACGGTTAGTGGGCTGATAATATTGCCACGGCACTGAGAAGAAAAGAGGGCAGGGTGAAGAAGACACATGAAACAGTGACAGATTTTAAGAAAAAGGAAGAGAGGGAAACCAAAGAGGACTGAGGGACGTAAAGGAGAGTGGAAAATGGAAACCATGCAGGTCTTACCTTCAGCAAGTTTTCCACAGAAAGGGCAGAAGAATCTCTGTCCACAGTCCTGCCAGGCCATGAATGGACACATGTAGGCACCACATGCATTACAGCCTGGCACACACCCTTTTTCTGCAACACTGGGGCACACAGGTGGGGGGCGCTGACGAGCACAAGGAATCAAGTAAACACTTGTCAGTACCTCCTCATTTTAACATCTACCTATCTATCTATCTATCTGTCTGTCTATCCAACATAATCTTGCAGGATAATAGATTACAATACAAAAACCCAGACAACACATTGTTGAAGACTTTTTCCTGCATCTATGACAGAACTGACCTCTCCTTTCTCTAGTCTGGCAAGGGGGGTCACTATTGCCCCCAGGGGTAAGTGGCTCTGCTGAGCAGTTGTGCCCTCAGTGGGAAATGAGTAGGAGGTACAGCGGATGAAGCGCGGGCTGGCATTACCTGAGAGAGATGGAGAGACAAAGAGCCCACTTTCATTATACAGGATGTTTATCACACCAACAATTATACCATGATTTCCTGGGAAAGTAATACTTAACATATGTAAGTGTGCGTGGTGGGGAGGGGGAAGGGATGACAAGGAGACATACCTCTATCCTCCACAGTGCAGTCAGTGGTGGCCAGTGGAGGCAAAGGGGAGCCTGGCTCTGACACATACACTTTCCCCTCCCATTCCGCCCTGTCTTCCTCCATTCCCCGCACCTGCACAGAGCAGGGCAAACAAAGTGGGGGGTTTGATATGTGAAAGACAAATGACAGTAGGAGAGGGCATTCAAAACTGAGATGAGCGAGGAGGAGGAAGACTCACAGCACTAGGTAGACACTGGGGGTCCAGACCATACCGTGATTCAGAACTCGGGCTGGAGACCCTGCTGTCCTGAGAGAGTGCAAGACAAGAGGAACATTAGTGGAAAATTAACGGACATGGTTCCAGACTTGGAATCTCTGGGAAATGGCTGACCTATGCCAAACTCAATCTCACCGATTGCGAGCTGCCGCTCCCCTGTGGTGACTGTGTATTACTGCAAAAGGACACACCAGGGTTGGCCTCATACAGCACACCTGGGAAAGTGAGAGGAGCCCCAGAAGAACACATGAATTGCAATTATATACTGATAGTCAGTCATATATTTACTTTAGTCCTTGCTAAAGGGCTTGATCATACCAAGCAAAATCATAATATGGGTACAGAAAAACAAAAGGCACTCAAATAAAACCAATACCAAGTTTCCAGTAGGAACTCAAGTCAATTACTCCAATTTAATTTAAGATAAAGACAAAAACACTGTCTGTCTGGACGTAAGAAGAGCAATTTAACCACTGGGTTATTAGATATTTAAAAGAAATGAGAAGGGTTCAGTGGATTAGGTGTATGTTTCTTCGGCTTACCATTGAAGTAGTGCGGAGGAGGACCCCAGGGAGGCTGCTGCTGGAGCCAGGGGCCAGCTGACAGCGGGGGTGGGGCTGAACTGTCTGTCATGCACACTGGGGGAGGAACTCCTGAAACCATAGCGCTAGATGCACTCTGAAAATCTGAGACTGGACACTGAAACCCTGCTGGAGCACTGTTTAGCACTGCTGTTGGCTGGCTGGTCAGAGGGGTCACTGCGGGCCAGCCAGTGTAACCCTGCCAGGACTGCTCGCTCCCATAGCTGTGATTGGCTGCTGGGATGTCCATCCTCTTCCATAAATCTCAGTGACTGGGTGATTCACTCAATAAAAGGATGTCCTGACAAGGACAAAAACACATTTATCAAATCTGCTTGACACCATAAGAACAGACAAATAAAACCATAGCTGACCCTAATGTTGGTCATCTGATTGTATAGCATCATCTGAGATCTTATAATCTTATCTACACTTATCTAATCTTATCTCTACACTGTCCTTACTTTCCACTGCACTGAGGGAAATTCACAAATGATTGAATTGCCATGTAAAATTACCATACAAAACATGAAAAACATTAACTTGCAATATTATAAACCAGAAACATGGGGTTTTGACAGACACAGGCTGTCAAAAACACTGGCCACATCTGTATGCCTTGGCAGTATGCAGTGCACAGCTATAGTCCTGTTCTTGACAACTGAACACTGTCTGTGAATTTTTCAGAGGTGGGGCGTATGATGTTGTGAGCAATTTTACATACCAGACAAGCATCTCAAAGATGTCTAAAATGATCAAAGCCCACTAAGATAAAATTTTAACCACACTGCAGTTGTTATTGTTGTTTTGTTCTTCAAATAAATTTTTTCATGTTTGTTTTTAAAGGGAGTGAAGTGGTTCTCTTGAACTTTACCAGCTTGTGGTAAGAAAAAAAAATCAAAATCAATATAAACTTTTAAATACGTACCGCTTCATTCTGTTTCATAGTGAAACACCTCGCAATAATTTTAGCTCTTTGACAATTTGGCACTTTGATAATTCATGGTTACTTACACAGCTTGGTGACTGGTTTCGTATACAAACACCAACCACTGTGCATCATCTACATACAATCTGATATCAGCACCAGAACTCACCAGTGGCAGATATGCATAAATAAATTAAATATAGGCCCCAGAACTGACCCCTACATTTGATAATACGATAAACGTGTTTATTACAGTAACCACCCCCTGCAGATACATGTTACCTTATCATGACGGATATCTCTTTTTAAGCCATTCGTTACTACAATAATGTACATCGTAGTTGGCGAACTAGTTAGCCACCTTAAATACAAATCTATAGACCTCACGTTATTCCTCTGGCTCACGGCTAACTGATCTGTGACATGTCAGCATTTCATTTCATTCGTTCTGCTAGATAAAGATTATCTAGGACAGCTCTGTTCACAGTTCTGGAAAACATTAGTGTAATTGAGGGATTTTTGGGCGGCCACATCGAGATCATCAAACGTACCTAGGTAACATCACAATAACGCTGTGCAGCGAACTAGGACAGAGACGATGCATACCTTGCACATCGTAAGAACACGCGTATCCTCGCCAGAAGCTCGCACAATCTTGAGAACCACTTCCAAGAACACCTTCATTACTGTCATGAACGCCACATTCATCGCCGTTGGCTAAAGTGTTCTCTGTGACCGCCCATAGAGAGTGTATTAGGTTGCAATAACGTCAAGCTCTGTGCAAAAAAAAGCAACATACACATACAAACATTGTGTTTTCCCAGAACACGCCAGAAACCCTGTTTCGAGATTGAAATGTATGTAGTAAAATGACGAAGTCCCTCCCCCCACTGCCCATTTCCGCCGGCGACGTCAAGTGTTTTACGCAATGGTACAACAAGCAATGGTTGCCGTAACGGTCCAGATAATTACTTCAACATTCGTTCTACTTTACTTCAAACTAATGATTTATGTGTAATATCACGACGAACAAAAGCGATAAGAATAGGATTCACATGTAAAGTAAGATTCCTCAAAGCCATGATTACTGTAAGGAGCAAACGTTACATTGCAGCTACTGCAGCACGTGCGCATGCTCAGTTTGACCAGTCAAGAAATTGACAGCCTCACAAATTAAACGTATCGATAGAATCCTTTTGACAATGTACATTTTATTGATCAAAATACAGTTAGCTTCATAAAAACAGAAGAAAGATAAAATCCAGTGCTTATATCAATTATTTATGTGGGCTGTGGCTTTGAATCATTGCATTTTCTAGGATTCTATTTTTAGTCTGTTAAAGGATATTAACATACTAAATAATAAAAAATATTGAAAAGTATTTAAAATCAAGTTATGTTATATATGCCTCAGTAATAGCCCTGGTACTTAATTTTCATATTAAAGAATAATTTAAATTTCATTGTTGAAAATAAAAGAACATGAAAGACAAGTGTATATCAACAAGCCCATGAACAGATGTATCACAATCACTATTCTTCATCAAACGGAATGTATTATCTAGTATCAATCACTGAAAAATCATTTTGAGGCTAAATTCCTTTATGATGTGATTAAATACTTACACTGAAATACACTGACATTGTGACATTACTGAAATTATGTCAATCATCCTTTTGCATTACTTCCTTACATAGGGAAGAAAAAATGTAAAAAAAAAAAAAAAATCATGACAGAATTTAAGTCAATGAATCTTTCACTTCCATAAAAAAGCCTATTCTATGATTTTTCCACAAACTGATGCATCCAAACTAAAATTAATTAGAATATCAAAATATGGTGTTAAAAAACATTTTCACCAAATCAGGAATGTGCAAACAACTGCAATAGAAAGCAACAGCAGCAATAATTATTTGTCCCTAAAATTGGCCACTTTTTGAAACATGCACCAAATTCACTGTCATTTTACTTCACTGTGTATGTGAGAACCTGGATAGCTAAAGAAATTGTTAATTTCATATGTATTTAATTAATTCTTTCTCTCCTTTTGCTTTTTTTTTTAAACCAAAATGCCATTCCATAGTGATAAAAACAAACCTTTGTTATGAGACAGGCGATTGAACCACTGACAACAGTACTCTGAACATATCATTGTACTCGACATATATCACATCATCCATGTCCAGATGGGCCAATATTTTGTGGCTAATATTTGGTGTTCCAGCAGGTGCTTCCCTCACATGACTGCAGCTTGATCAGCCTTTGGTTCATAGTCTGCAGGAGGGTAGGATCAACCTTCTTCAATATGTTTTCCATTTGATGCGGGTCAGAGGTCAGATCATAGACTTCCACAAAGGACTGTGAGAAAGTAACAAATTGGTGTGTGAGATCGATGCAGAAGTGTTTTTTTTTTTCAGACACAAATGCACTACAAATTATATGAAAACTACTTCTATTTCTCATCTAGTTAAGATCTACATGGATAGCTCCACCACTGCTCCTGTCTTCACAGACGTCATGCCTTATTCAATGTAGGTAGACCTAAACCACCTTTATCATATAATATACTGTATACACATTCACTCATTCATATATACATTCTTATAACAGTTACAAAGTAAACACCCAGAACTACAATTTTTATGTTGATGTTGAATTCTGCAGTTCACATTTCTTAGGCACAGAGGGCTCACCTCACTGTCTGCAAATTCACAGTACTGCAAGTTCTTGTCAGTCAGCATACGCACACAGGCATATGTGTTATTAAAGGCATCTTCACAAATGCAGTCTGGGAAGCAGTGCTGCAGAGTGATCAAGGGAGAGAGGCAACAATGGAAAGAGAATATTAAAAGCATGATGCTAAGCTTTTGTCCATGGCCAAGAGTGCAGTGGAGTTGGAAGTTCTCACATTTCTGTACTGCACTGTGCTAAAATAGGCATTTTGACTTAACACTACAAAAATTTGGATTTTTTTGGATCATTATTATTTTTTTTTTTTTACAAATGCAGCCCTTAAAAATTCAAGCAAACTATTACCCTTCCTTGGTTGGCACAGTTCAGTTATTCAGATATTTTCAGTTGAATCCAAATAAATATTTGTTACTTTAGAGCAATATACAACTGTCAGAGGGCTGATATACATGGAAGCAAGCAATTAAGGGGAAACTGAACTCACAGACAGGCCTGGGCCCAATTTAGGACAAGCTGGATCGGAATCGGAGTGTCCCTCCCCTGTGTGTTCCACCAGAAAATACGGACGAGTTGTACCATTGCGCAGAGAAGGGGCCTGTGAGTAAAACATAAAGGTGTACTCACAAGATACTTCACAAATTCACATTTGCCCTCAGGCACATATGCACAGACTGTTGGACCCCTCCAATCCAGACAACTCACCATATGGTGCAGGAAAGACTGTCCATCCATGTTCACTGTGGACAGATTGAACCCAGCGATATCCAGGAAGGTGGGAGCCAGGTCAATATTCAATACAGGAGCCTGGCAGACGGTGTTATAATCATGGTTATAATCTCAGTTGTGACATGAGGGCGGCAGCTGAAATGCACAGTAAAAGCAATGAAGGATCTTAATCTTGAGTCATCAGCACTTCCATGTTAGGTGTGAAGCGACAAGGTTTTCGTGTACAGAACAGAAGTGTGACGTTGCCTTGATAAGATAAGGAAGCCTCTTTAAGGCTGTACAGTGGGTCATCACTACCAGGCTCTGCACAGGCCTCTGTCTCTCACCCGCAGGGTCTGGTTGGGTTTGATCCCTGGCCCGCGCACCATGAGTGGGACACGAATGTCACACTCGTACAGATGCCTCTTGCCAATGGGGAGGGAGAACTGGCCTGCAATGAGGGAAGAATCTTTTGCCATCAGTAAATCAGGAACCTTTATTAATTATTCACAATGAAATACTCAAACAAATATAGGTCACACTATTTTGGGATCCTGTTTACAGTGATGGTAAAACAGTGAATATATAAATGATAATTATTAAGAATGATGGTTTAATACTCATAGACAAATTGTAAGCAAACACTGGAAGTGTGACAAAATGCCAAATTATTAACTTAAAATGATTTGGTGATGATAAATGGATTGGTTTTACAAATGCATATATATTTATCTTTGGATAAATTATTCTCATGGTTGCAATAATCATATTAACAGGCATTTTAAAATAGCCACATTTTCATGAAGCTGATTAAACACAGTATCTTCATAAACAGTTAAGAATCACAGCAGCAAACCCCAAATATCTCAAACACCAAGACAGATAAAAACACGAGATACACGACAAAACAATCTTGATGTAAATTAGAAATGAGAAGTTGAAATGAGAACACAGTTAACATACCAGTATGGTAGCCATGGTCAGAGGTGTAGAAGATATATGTGTTGTTCAGCACTTGCAGGTCCATCAGTTTCTTCACCACCTTCTCCACCAAATCATCCACAGATAGCAGAGTCTGCCACCTGCAGGTTGGGTGAATAACTGCAGTCAGCGACAGAAGTCATACTTACATGATTTGCTCAACTACCTCTCACAGCGTCAGCACTACAGTAACCTTTCCACATTCTGAACAACCAACACAGGCCTCCTTACACATCATACCTCTTGCGAAAAGCATCGTCCAGGAACTTGATGGAATTAGGTGACATGGGGTTGAGGGGCTGCCGCAGAAGCCAGTGTTTATCCTGTAAAGACAAATGGTAGCACAAGGGAAGGGCTTCTTCATTGCACATGCTTTTCACCTTATATCACACAGCAACACAGCCTGTAATAGACCAGCCTTCCCTCTAGATGGCACTGATGATGAAGAAATAAGACATTCCATCAACTTTACATTTTATCACTTAGCAGACGTTCTTATACAGTGTGGCGTACCAAACAATGTGTAGGGATGGCAACACACCGCTACCAAACCTACAATAAAGATTCACTTTGCCAAATGAAATGCATTTATTGACTTCAATGAATTTTCAATCTGAAGAAGTAGCCCCACTAACTGACAGACTGTTTATCATCTCACCACCTTACAGCCTGCTGTGCCTCAGTGCTCTGAATAGAATTTGCCCTGCATGTCCCCTTTAGCTTATTTGATGCAAATGACCAGGCTGAAAGCAGAAATATAGCTGTCACAGCCATTGCCTTGTGCAGGTTTGTAAGGCTGGCTATATGAGGCAGGCTTGACGTGTAGCTTGTAAGTGAGGTTATCACAGACACATCCCCCGACCTCCCTAGGACAGAGTGGTCAGGTTACCTTGCCTGGCTTATTGAAGCTACCATCACGGGGAGCTGTTGTGTTATTGAAGGCACCCTCATATTCAGGAGCTGCTGTCCAGGGTGAATGGGCCGCAGGGGGAGCCAGCATGACAAAAAATGGGCGCTGGGGGCTCCGTTTGTCCAGGAACTCCAAAGATCTGTTTGCCTGGGAGGGGGAACAAGGGACAGGAAAGGGGTAGAAATGTTTCCCCAGTAATTTCAAGCCACACAAATATTTGAAAGATGGCACGTTCCCTTGTTTGAACAGGTTTTGAAGCAGCTTTTGTTCATGACTACAGAGAAATGAAAAAATAAAAGGAGCCAGGGTGTGAAAATTGCTGTGCATGAGGCTGAGACCTCTCAAATATGCAGGAGGCAGCCCCTGTAAAAAACCTTCTGAGTTCATCTTAATTTAATAGTTCATCTATGAAAGAGCAGCCCTTGCAAAAAAATGCAAGAGAATGTATACACATGACCTGTGGTATGTACAGGACAAAGAGTCACATCCAGTCAGTATTCATTTTCTGACTCGCTGTAGCAAATTAACCAGACAGTCCATATGACTGAAACATTTTCCAGCCTTGGTGATACAGGTTTACATTCACTAAGCAACGACCCTACAATGCCTGACTCCACAAATACATCACTACAACACACAGACATCTGGTACACAAACTGCCCGGTAGAGCCTAATTGAAACTGATTTTATATTTACATAAATCACTGGCTTGAACCTTTGACCATTCAGATTAACTAAGTCTTAATAATCAACCAAACCAATGAAGTGTTTGTATAGGCATAAATGTTAAAGCAGCATAAAGGGGCGGGTCAATCACAGCATAACAATAAGGCCACAGTCTCTTCTTGAACTTATGTCAAAATGTGTAATAATAATAATTTTAGGCTATGAAGTCACAGAACCCTGATTAGTGCCCATGCTGCCTGTCCCTTGTGATTCTGGCATAGGGAACCCACAATGAGATCTGTCAGGTAGTCCTGGTCATGGCGATCACCATGTTGCTCTTCCTTGCCATTCACTGACAGGCTGTAGTTGTAATACTTGGAGTCCCCCACCTGCAGACATGACAGTAATCAATGTTTTACAACTGACTTTTTATAAGCCATTTACATGAAGACAGACAAGCACATGTCCTACAACCAGGAACAGTATGTTCACCAACTGTACTGGCAAATGACAGTTATCACGAAGCTACTCATCCACAGCATGAGATAGGAGGAGAAAGGTGTCCCAGACCAGGAAGAGGCCCTTATATGTACGCCCCAACCAAGCTCTCAAGACTTCTGTCATGCAGAGCCTACTTAATTCATATGTATTTGAAAATACACTCTGACTGAATTTGGCACTATACTGCTGCCTGTATATTGTGACTGTCTAAGTGCCTTAAATTTGTATCTGTGGTAATTTTTACTGGTTTACTTTAGATCATTATACCTTTTGCATTCAATAGCATATGAAAGGAGTAAGTGCTGGTGGCAAAAATGCAGATGTGGCAGTAAGACCTTGACCAAAGGGTTGACTCACCAACGCATGCCACTGGTCCCAGCCAGGAGGGATGTAGCTCACCTCTCCTGCCTCTTTCTTTCCATACTGAGGAGAGAGGGGGAGAATAAGTGAGAGCTTGTCACTGTGCCAGGGGAATGAGCTATGTATGCACTGCGCAATTACTGAAGTTATCAGCCATGCCACTGAAGCATATCAAAAATAAACTGGACTCAAATGGCCACTCAGAACCTAAAGAGGTGCAAATTTTGAGCTGTAGACTGAGGGACTGCCCTCATTGTATGAGGCAAGGTATAGATAATCAGTCCAGTGTAAAAAAAAGAATCCTTAGGGATATCCAATCAACAAAATCAAAGCGTTTTTTTCCTCATGAGCCATGCTGCAGTGTGCATAAGATGCTTTGCCGATGCACATGTGAGCCATCTGTCCATCAGGAGGACTGTGATGCCCAGCTGTATAGTGGGATGCTGAGCTGACCTGGTTGAGGTATTTCCCCCCATAGAATGTCTGGTACAGTTGCTTGTTGAGGTAGACAGGAAAGGCCAGGCTCTCTGGGCCCTTCTGCCAGGCCGGGCTGCTGCAGTTGCCTGTCAGGGAGTTGTTACGGACCCCGTGGTTGTGGGGGTACCTTCCGGTGAGGATGCTGCTCCGACTCGGACAGCACAGGGGTGCCACTGTGAACTAAGGAGGAGGGAGTGTGAGCCAGAGACAGAAAACATGGAGTCGCTCAGGAAAGAGGGAGGGAGAAGAGGGGAACCAGAGACTGAACCAGGAACACTGAGAGGATGAGCGTGAAGTGGAGACAGCATGGGGGGGAAATTAGTAAAGACACAACATGTGTGAACTGAGATTGAGAAAAACTGGTAAAGAGTCACTGAAAGATCACACACTCATTGATCAAAAATTAGAAATGTGGAAAGTGATTCAGAAATGGCTCCTGAAAGACAGACAGAATCAACAATTACAGGTAGGTATCTAAATGGAAATCACCTGGAAACTGGTTCAGACAGTACATACTGTATGCGCAAAAGAAAACATCCCTGGTTCAGAATGAATTTGCTTTGTCAAGACTCGGAAAAAAAAAAAAAAAAAACTCACCGCATTGGTGAAGTAAGCACCAGCATCACCTATCAGGGATCTGGCCTTCTTCATCGGGGTCTGAAGCAGCAAGGACAGACAGGAGAAAATCCGGGGGACAGGGTTAAGGAGGGTGTAGGGAGAACAGATTGGAGAGGAAACCAAGGACAAAAATGGAACCAAACGGAAGAGCACACAGCTGCTCCTTTTGCTCCCACGCACCTTTGCTCAGTGGGCCGTGTCTATTTAAAGCGCATCGGAGAGAGCGCCTCACTTTCACACCAGCAGGTTCAAGAGCCCGGTTCAAATAGGCTTCTTACACCCCCACTGTCTGATATATTATCAGAAACACCTCACTGCAAACAGAGGTAGCAGAGCAGCATGGCGTTACGGAATACGGCTTGTAACCCAGGGCTGCCTGTTTGATTTTTGAACTTGTCTTTTGTATCCTTGTGCAAGGAGCTAAGCTGAACTGGCTCTGTAAATACCCAGCTGGATAACATGTCAAGCTATGAAAGTTGCTCTGGATAAGAGCATTTGCTCAGCAAATACAATGCAATGTAACAAGTTCTCATGCAACAATCAGGGCAGGTAACCTGTCTTCGACTTGATTATACCAGTTCCCATTGCTCATGTTTTCTGTGGTTAGCAGTGCATTTCACAGTATCTCTGGGTGCTCCATCCATGATGAGTATCAGCTTGCTTCTGTAACATTCACAATTGCACACTTGAAATGAGTGTATCTTCGTGAAACTCATCCTGGTTCTTGATGTTTGGCCATACGCAAACATCAAGAATGTACAGCTGCAGCATGTACTATGGAGTTAAATATGGAGCAAAAGACAGGAAGCTTAGATGGTAATAGGAACTAAAGTCACACGCATAAACTGGGTGTAGAAGAAAGGTCAGAATAAACACAGCAGCCAATTGTATTTTCACAACTTAAACTGCGAATAAACTACATCGAGTAAAGCTATGCAACTCAAACAATGGTCAACATAAAAGTGTTATAACCAGCCCATTCTAGAATTTAGAGCGCCTTGTAGGCTATGTCAAAACAAATATTTCCATTCATGTGCTCTGGCTCAGTATTGTATGTGTATATGTACATATATATTTTGTTGGGGTTGTTGTTGTTGTTGTTTGTCTAGATTGCCAGGCTCTCACCATTCCCCCAAGCTCCACGTCCTGGTCGTCGGTGAGAATGACCACGATGTTACTCGGATTATCGCCCTCAGCGCACCTGAGCACGCAGAGAAGCAGCGTGAACAACACCGCGCCACACATGTCCCGTCTCTGTCGTCCTTTCCTCCGTGTGTCTCTCACCCCTGAGCTTGCCATGGGCAAGCCCCGTCTCGCTGCCTGTGCTGTGTTTACACTCTCTTGAACAGAAACTGACAAGACTAGAAATGCGAGGGGTAAAAGAACAAAGAACGCAAAAGCCTTCACATAGGAGGGTCTGACGAACTGAGGAAGTAACTACCGCATATGTTCGCACATGGTCATATGACACGCTTATTTCTCTCGAAAAAGGGACTTTAACCTGATGTCTCATATTCTTAAAGTATAGCTAGTTGGGATAAGTATTATTTGCACACGTAGGTATATATGGCATGATTAAAACATAGCCAAGAAGAAATTTGGCTTAAGCAATTATATGGTATTTAGAAGGGTAGGTATTTACCAAGCAGTTTTGCGCGACTTATTTTATAAATTCCGATCTACGGTATTCTTACTAGAGAGTATTGTCTAGATTTTTGCTTCGTCAGAGTGCCTAACCACTTTGTTTTCCCGACATCATTGGCTGTACGTTTTGTACTCGAATTTGTAGCAATATTTGTATTTACTTGTGCTATGCATTGCGTGTCACATCATTACTTTGAGTATTGTCTTATACTTTTGAATTAGGCTTTATTGAGCATTTCATTATACTACATCAGCAACCTAGATGGCCGCTAAGAAGGAAAATAGTACTCAAAATAAGCAACGTAAATTAAATGGAAAAACAATGAACGTCCAGCATTTGACATGCCAGTTACTGCTGACATTACGTAAGTGGCAGTAGGGTTGGGTCACTAAGACAGTCGAAAATTTGAAACTGCCGATGGTGCATTTCTAGTAGAAGAGGGATCAGATCTGACTGTGCACTCTGATGACCCAAAGAAGAAAAAACAGACATGGGCATGACATTAGCAAGTTCTCAAAACAAATCGAGATGGAACAGTATCACTGACAGGTGAAAGAAGCCACTGTTCATGGCAAAAGTGCATACATTGGAGTGTAATGTTCCCATGTGATTTGAGCTTGGCTGTTAAAGTTCAGTCAAGTCATGTGTTCATGGTGCTCTAAAGATTTTATGTCAAGCAAATCTGTCCCTCCTGTATGGCTCTGTCTGGGCCCATTACCTTGCAATTGGTAAGTTCACAGACAGTTCACAGTGTCCCTGCCTCCTGATGACAGGCTCTTAGTTCATCATGAGGTAGCAAATCAGGCGTAACCAATGGCATTCGAGATGAAAAACCTGCACAATTTGTGATCAACATTTCTCTCTCAGACACCGTTGGTGATGAGGTTTACTTATCCAACAGGGTACAACATACCAGTATGTAGGATTAGCCATTTCTTTAGGCGAGTTCTTGTTCCAGGAAGGTATTTTGGCATATAAAGACAGGTAAACATAACTTCACTGGGTGTCCCAGCAGACATCATGTCTGCTTCAGGGGACTCAACAGCTTGGATGTCTCTCAACCTCTGAATGGTTCCTATCTGCATGTACTTTGTGGATGAAGGAACAAAATGCAGTCTAGTGGTCTGGAAGGGGCTTCTCTACACTTACCAGCACTGGATATAAGCTGTCTCAATGTACAGCATGCAGGGACATTCCTCTGCCTATTCACTGCATCATTAGTATGTGTGTAGTATGTACGTGTCTGACCCAGACCAACTCTTCTCTTGGTGAGGTTTTTTTGTTCTGGAAAGGAGACATTTTGTGTAAGGGATGGTCCCAGACACAGGCATAAGGAGCAAGGTTTATTCAATACATAGTGTAATAAAGAACGCTTCAAATAAAAGAGTAATATTCTGCCATCTGGTCTAAGAAACCAGTTCCAGACTAGAGGTAGAGGTGCTTTGGCCTTCTTGACTGTCCAACAAACTTAGTAGTCCAGACACATATATCAGAAGACATTAGTGAAAAATGAAAAAATGAAGTAATAAAAATGATTACATTCAGAAGTTATAGCAGTCATAATATGAAATCAAATGCAATTCACTGTTTTCCACAAAGGGTGGACACAGTCAATGAATAAAAGGTTAGGTGCCAAAGAAGCCAGCACTGAATGAAACAATTCACAGAATATTGAAACTTGCAGAATTAAGCACTACTTAGTGGATATACTGCTGTTTTTTTTCTATAAAACCATTTTTGGATTACAGTCATAACCTGCAGAGATTTGAAATGCTCATAACAACCTTCAATTTGGGAAAATCGTGTCTGAGAATGAAATATAAGCTGCCTAGCTGTTTCCCGATATAAACAGCAGACACAAGCACTTTATGAAATAAGCTTATTTTATTACCCACCACTGGCATTTTATCCAAACTCTGTGGTGACCAGACTGCACTCTCAGTTCTTTCCGATTGACTCCCCCCCCCCCAAGAAGAACTGTCAGCACAGCTGCAGCCCTGACAATAAGTCAGATTGTAAAGATTGTGTGGTTCATGTACTGCTTACAGCTGTCACGGAGATCAGACTCACTTGAAGATTCAGGAGCTGAAAAGGGCTCTTGACTGAAGCCGTGAAGCATGCATTCCAAATTGAGATGAAGACTGGCTGGAGAGGCCTGTGCCAAGAAGTTATTCCTGTGCCTGCATCTCATCCCCCCCGACCCCTCCAACTCTCACTGTGGACTTCCTCATTGCATATCGTGAAGAAGGGAGGGAGCATTGTAGTTAGAAGTAATCCGTAAGATGAGGGCTTTCACTTCTCCAATGCTACAAGTTTCTTTAGAACACAAAGCACCCAAAGGAACTTGAATGCTTCTCACCACCTTTGTCATTGGTGTGATAATGTTTTTACTTTCCTGCTTTGGCTTTCTATGTCACCACAAGTCAGAAGTGAAAATTTTGATGAATAGATGGGTCTACGCACGCTTCAGATCCTTAAAGTTGTCTCAAGAGAGGTACAACTAATGAGGTAGTCAAGGAGAAATGTCACATGCTGGGAATGGTGTATGAGGTAGTTCCTGGTTGGAATGCATTTAGTGTTGATTTCATCACCTGGTCACAGGCATCTTTTAAACACTAGAGTTTATTCTTTATGCTTCTGCAATACACTCTGTGCCCACACAGAAGCATGTAAGTGAGTTGATTGCAATCCTTTGATTTATTTGTACACAGCCAACAGGTATTTATTATACTACAAGTACCGCAGTTCACCACAGAAAAGCGAATGCTGATTGTATAATTGGTGCATCTCCATTTATGTCATTCAAGTCACTCTCTGATGCCCCACAAACCACTAGTGGGTGTCATAGCGGTGAAACAAGCAGACCCTGGCCAACAACACCCACCATACCCCAGTGGAACAAACTGTGCTCCACCGTTATGGACTCTTGGTTATTGTTTGCCATTGACATAGCACAGACTTGTACGCGGCACTGAATTGTAGGACATCTTGAAGCATCCTGACAAGAAGAAAGTCACTGAGAACAGCTGTTGGTGTGCAGGTGAGCAAGGAGCAGGAGTGACTAGTGATTGGCAGTGATTGAACGGTGTCAGGCTCAGAGCGCCTGTGTTCACCAACCTCACAGACCGCCTATCAGGTGTCATACACCTGCTAGGGTCAGGTGCTAATTACTTAATTAACAGTCTGCTTTGGATAATTAGCAAACTGTGTTTCGGTCACCGATTTTGGCCCTTTGTGGGTCTGCATCCTCTTCCCTGCCTGTCTCCACTGTTCTCTCTCAGCTGGCCTCTGCCTTCCTTTCCCTCTCTGTCTGTCCCCCTCTCTCTCTCTCTTTCTCTGATTCTGTTCTTCTGTGTAATATTAAGGCTCAGGTCAAGATATCCCTTCATCTTTTCTTCTCTTTAGATCTCCCCTTATCTTTTCTTCTTTACCTCCCAGCTGGTAACACCAACATTCTCCTTTCAGACCAAACTCAGCCTTCCTCCTCTCCTGCCCTTTCTTTCCTTGGATCTCTCTCTCTCTCTCTCTCTCTCTCTCTCTCTCTCTCCTTCCCTCTCTCTCTGCAGTACTGTGAAAGGGAGCTGTGGCACCAGGCCTGGCAGAATAAAAACATGGCTCAATACCTGAATGACAAGAACCAGGTAGGGGCTGATGTCAGACACACATTCATTCACACACAGGTCTCTCCTATTTTGTGGATACTTTAATTGGTGCGCTACTTTAATAAATTCATTTCACACTCCCCTCTTTGTCGCAGAGGCGGTAGCAGCCTCTATGGTGGCTCAGGTCTTCCGCCACCCATGCCTTGACCTCATTTTACTGAAAAAGTGGAATGATTGACCCAACAGTTCTGCTTCTGGTACTGCCCATGCTGAACCTTACTGAGTAAGGGCTGGGTCATACTGTGATCCCCCATAGATCGCACTCTTTTTATATATTCAGTTACATCTTTATGATTTTACTTTGCGTCAAAAGCTTTCACCACAGGTATTAATTGCGCTGAAGAAAGATTGTTGTTTTGGTACACAGAATATTCAAAATGGTGTACAAAATTATAAAACCGCTAGTGCTTCAGGAATAGCTATTCCTTCAAAACATGCACATCAGCTATTGAGGACATAGATATTGCTCTGGCAGGCATGGTGGGGGCTGCTTTCCACTGATATTTTACTGTACAGCTTTCACAGTTCATAATGATCTGGGGGTTTAGCCAGCAGGTGGCACTCTTCAATCCTTGGTGCCCTTGGTGTAGTGTGGGAAGGTGGGGAAGATGCTGCACCTATGAAAATGGTGAAATGCCTGAAGCACAGATCTTTTAAAAAGAGACTCAAAATCCATTGACGGCCTCTCTTCTCTGCATTGTGTCTCATTGTTTGCTGCAGAATTCCACTGAGACTCACTCAAGGTGACTGGAAGCACTTCAGACATTCTTCTGACAAAGGCCCAATTGTTAATGTTCACAGTGGCACTTTATGCATGCTTTGGCGCTGTTCAATGAGCGTCATGTACCGTCTCAGTCCTTGGTGTTGATCCTTGCCACTGCCCCTTTGTGCTGTGAAACACCCTAATCACAGCAACAGAATAAAATGACAGCTGAGGCTGGGACGTGGCCCTAAACCACACAAACACAGCTACACCTCTTACCTTAAGTCTCACGTCCTGTGGAGTTAGGAGTTAGGAGTTAGGAGTTTCATGCACAGAGCCTCCACTCGGTGCTATGGGTCTCTTATGGGGTTTTGGGCCCTACCGTGGGTCCATTTTCATCTCCCCTGGCTCCTATTGTGGCCTCCATAAAGGCAGTTTTGACAGTCCTGTAGTTTTGGATTATGTTTACCTATGAGCCCTTCACACCGCAGGTCAATGATGCCGACAGGCTAAAGGTCCAGTTCATTAATGGCCTCACACAGATATCCAATCATACGCACATACACACTCATACACGCACACACACACACACACACACACACACACACACACACGTACCTCCCTGTAAAACTGCATAAAGCGGTGGCCATTTGCTGTATACATTTTCTTCTTTCAGGAATGAGGAGAGGCAGAAACAAGAATGGAGGTAAGAGGGGGCTGTGATAAATATTTGATCTGCTCCTCTCCATGCCCTCGCCCTGTGTACTGTAATATTGATGGAGTCCAGGGCCCAGTGGCGGGGCTCTCAGCTCAGCCCATTAACACAGGCTGCCTGACGCCGCAACCCCCCCAGCCACCTCCGCCCCTCTGTCCCCCCTCTCCGTTCCGCCGGCTTGCCTTGGTCCCTCTCCCTGACTCTGATTGCTGTCAGGCCAGAATTGCCAAGGTCTGCAGCCAGCATTTTCATTTTATTACAGTACTTAACCCCTCATATGAGGCAGAGACCCGGTGAGTGTGCTTTTATTGACTGCTTTTATTCCCATCCTCAGCACTTTGAAACATATAGAGTGAGGTTGGTTGGGAGGGGTTGGGCGTAATGTTCTTGTCCTAGAATGTTACACAATAGATTACTGTTGTAAAAAAAAAAATCCACCTACATCCGGTTTATGAAAGGGTCATAAATCGTTTTTTGACATTTATCATCCATCCCTGAACCCCTGATATTATGCCTAATCCAGTGCATTGGAGGGACCTCCAATGTCAGAGTGGTTGACCTTAGGAAAGCCATACATGTGTGGTTTCAGAATTGATTGATGTTTCAAATATGGTAGACTGTTTAGGAATCTCAGCACCCACGGAACATTAGCTGTTAACTGGCTGTTATTTCAGGAGAAGATGAATCTCCAAGTCTCCTAAAGGAAAAAGCTTTAGAGAGTTAGGCACTGAGGGACATGGGCACATTGAAATTCATCACTTTGAGTTGAGGTTTGAGGATGGAAATGGAAGGATCTGAAAAACATGGTGAACGACCCACTATTTTCAAAGTATCATTACACACACTACAGTATGTAATATAAATGTTTTAATCTAACCAGTAAATGATACCAGTGCAACTGTTATCATCAGGCATGGTACTGCAAAATCAGATCCATTTGTGCTAACATAAAATACCTCTCTATACCCACATGTTCACCAGTACCAGTGTTTTCTGAATAACTTGAAATACAATGTCCCAAATGCCACTGTACTGTCCTCTGACTGAACAGTGGATGTGACAAAGCCCCTTATTGACATGCCTGTACTCTCAATGCGGAGCTGTATCCGAAAAGGTTACCAAGTGGGGGCTAATTAAACGACACACCGGGCAAAGAAACAAAGAATCTCGACACATGAGACCAAGACTAGAAGGAGGTGTTCTACTGCGGTCCTCTGGGGGAAACCTTCAGCGGTCATGGCTCTTTCAGATTTTTCTTCTCTTTGGTGAGAGTGATGATGTATCACAGGGGAAGAGAGACGAGGACAGACTGGGAGAAGGGGGGGGGGATAGCTTGAGGCAGACGGGGTTCTCCAGGGGTACTGAGAAAGCTAGGTCATGTTCATGGTGGATCATGGCTAATTTTTGAGATGCGGCTGAATTATTCAATAGCCTTTACTTGAGAGTTTTTTCTGGCAGCAGAGAGAACCTTAAACAAAGGCCACCCGCTGTGCGGCCCTTCAGCAGAGCTTGGGGACCGTCACAAAGCACGCGGGCTCAGATCGACATGGGACACACTGTCACTCTGCACACACCGTCGAAGCTCTCCTTCATTTTATTCTCTCACACACATACACACATGCACACACACTACCTCCCTCTGGATGCACTTATTCTGTAAACAAGTACGAGCACAAGCTCATGCTGTTTGTTAAACTCTGGTATAGCCTAGCTTTAATGGTCACAGTAAACTTAAAGTGAACAGTCAGAGTGAACACCCAGCAGTTGGGATAATATTTTTAAGCTGTGGAGATTGCATAGATGTGGCATCATGTCAACTGCAACGTTTGTTTTTTTTTCCACCTCAAAAAACAGAATTACTTGTGTTTGCATAAACCCATTAAGTCAATCTCATTACACAAATTAAGAAAACATTTTTAACCTATGGGAATTCCCAAGGCTTCCCAAATAGGAGGAAAAGCCAGTGACAAAAGGCATGCAGCATTTGTCTGTGGGAGTGCAAGCACAAGCAACCAGATTTGTGAAATGAACAAGTTCTCTGTCATGAGGGATCAAGTCACTGTGGAAAAGGCAACCTACCTGACAATGTGGATGCTCTGATCTGGAAAAGGCACCTCTTCAAAACTCTGACTCTTAGTCTCCAAGGTGGTTTGTTATTAGGGAGCGAATAAAAGGAAAAAGGACATTTTGCCCACAGGGATTTCGCCTTGCATTTGAGACCCTCCCTCCTCTGCCCAACCCTCCTAGACAACACATCGACGGCACTCGCACACCTACAGTGCTACCGTTGTGGAGAGGACAATCTAATAACTCGACACGAGAGCAGGGAAGCCCCACTGGAACTGCTGCCGAACAACAAGGCAGAAAGCATTCCCATCCGGCCACAGTTGGTAATCAGGCACACACTGAGCACAATCATCATCATCATCATCATCATCATCATTACCATCAGTGCAGGAGACAATGTGGTGTCACAGCTGACGCTCCAGCCTGCGCGGGCGGGAAACAGCCGTTTTTCATCAGAGCTCTCGGATGGACTCGGTCCAAAACTTCTGACCAGCTGTCAATTGCCATTATAGGTCCAGATTCTGGCTCACGTGAAATGGCAGCCCTTTTCTGTCGCATACACGGGCTGGTCTGTTTCTCAGTGGGAAATGAGATTTTCATCTTGGCCCATTACATTGACAACAAAGGAATGGGAACCGGTTCAGTTTCAGCAGATTGGACCCACATGGACAATGAAATCTGGACAGGTTGTACAGCCATCATCCCATCAGTCCTGTAAATCACATATTAATGTGTGCATGCCAGCTCAGATTTGGCTGTTTCTAAGTGTGGTTGGTTGCTTTCGTGCTGTTTCATATTTCCTACAGGTATATCTTAGCCTGAGCCAGGACTAAAACTCCTTCACAACACTGCATTTGCAAGCGGTACATATTTACCGTAAGTAGCTGCTCTGCTGTGTGGCCTGCAGACAGATAATTGAGCCATAGACACAGAGCACAGCTGAAGGCTAAGCAAGGCATTGTGTGCATTCTCATATGGCCAGGGAAACTTCATTCATTAAAATGTGAGCATAGCTCATTACCATTAATTAACATTAAGCCCCTGACTTCTTCAAATAAGCAGACTTAAACTTGTGCAGTTCTTATTATTGTGATATATAAAGTATATTTCTGATTATACATTTTTCAACATATACTGCATATGTGGGCCACGTATCTAATAAAAAGTTGCACTTATGTATTTAAAAAGTGTGTCAGGGATTGAGTGTCCCAAGTGGCAGTGGGTGATGATCTCCCTTTGAACACATGCTCTGGGAGCAGTGGGCTGTTCTGTAGAAAGGGAGTCTCTTTGACTGCAGACTGACCTCTAATACTCTAATACATTTTGGAGCAAAGGATTCAAGCATGAAATATGTGATTACAGAGTGATCGGGCTGAGTCGCTGTGAACTGCTTGGATCAACAGGTTGGAAGACACTGGGATACAACGACAGCTGTTGTAATAGAGAGTGACCACAGTCTAAACTCACAGAGATTCATATGAATTTACAGCAGGTTTTACAAAGCTTGTCTTCACTTGTTTTATCTACAAATGAGACATAATAACAAGTTTCCTATGATTACATTTACGTTCTGCTCAGCATTTCTCATATCTTTGAATGTAGCTGCTAGAGACCCCATGGATCCTAACAGCTATTTTCAAAGCTACAGTGTATATGGTGGCTTTGTAAGGCGTGCTACAGTGGTCTAGTGTTGTGAAAATCTATCGAATTGAAGCCTTGACCCAGCTGGACTTCACAAATCATCACCCAACACCTCATGAGTGATGTGTTTCATAAGTAGTAAATTCACGTAAACTGCCATGGGGGACATGTTTGTGATTCATACTTTGTAGGTCACAATCTTTAATTCAGTCTATTCTAGGCCAAGGACGAACCTATTGTTCTCAGATGTGCAACATATCAGACCGTGTTCACAATCAGGCTTTACTGACTATAGAGTATGGAATGAGACCACATACTTTTCACCAAAGGGCTTGCATATGAGATGTGCTGCATTCAAATTATTAAACCAGATAATGAGAGTGACACATATGCCTGTAGAATTTGTATGCAAAATGGCTTGATTGTGACATGCTTTAGATGCGGAAATATGCCAGGACCGGCTGTTCATCTCACCCATGTCTGTGGGAGAGCAACCAAGCCCCATGTGAACATCACCATGGTGCCCGCAGAGGCCCAGAGCTCCAGACACAACACACCCAGAGCACCACAGCAGAGCTGACCTGGGTCTGCTGGGGAGGGGCATGTGTATGTGTGTGTGTGCACATAGGTGTATTTCTGTGTGTATGTGTATACGTGTATGTTTTTGTTGGTGTCAGTGTGCATCTGTGTGTGGGTGAATGTGCATGCAGGTGTATGGGTGTGACTCTGTGTGTATGTGTGTTTATATGCCTGTGTGTACGTGTTTATGTGGTGCGTTTACAGTCTGTCAGTGTGCATCTATGTAAGATCCTGAAAGGCGTTGAGCTCTGAGATAGAAAGGATCTTTCATGGGTACTTTTTAGCTTTTATTTTAGCTTATCTTCTTTCATGAGAGCAGCTGTGTAGATCACAATTTTACCCTTTAATTGAAAATTCACCCTGCAAAATGATTCCCTTTCATGTGAATATTTGCTTGTGTCTTCCAAAAAATGATGCCCCTACCCCTTCACCCCTCCATCCTATCCTTCTGAGTATCTTAGCGGGAGGGAATATCTTGGCAGCGAGTGATTGGGAACGGCAGGCCCATAACACTCTACCCTGGAAGATTAGCACACAAAGCCCTGTGTTAAGCAGTGCAGTCGTTTATAATTAAGCCATGAAGCGAGAACCTGAACTATAATCTGAACTGATAGTGTGACGGTCTGTGGTTTAGAGCAGTGCAATACCTTGCACGTCCATTGTGACATCTGGGTCCCCTTTGTTTTTGTCTTTGTGCTTATTATTGTCTCTATTATTTTCATTTATGCTTTATCAGTGTCTTATCGTTTTGGTTTAGTGAATACATTATTTCCCAAACAAAATACTTTTCTAATCTTCTCAGTTTTCACCCGATTTTGGGGTTTTTACCGAAATAAGTATAAATCTCGCAGGGATTGTTGTAATTCTGTGCCTCTTTCAAAGATACCAGTGCAGACAATGGTTCGTTGTGTTTATATATATTGCCATTTCGCTCTGGTAGCCAGTGAACTAGTCTGCTGGGAGCATTGTGGCTGATAGAATAGCTTGTGCTGTGTTTGAGAACAGAACAGGACTGGTGCTGGTTGTGGGTCTTCCGGGTCACTCTGGTCGATGGGGCGACTGTATGGATTCTGTAATTGTTGGATGGACCTGCGGCGGCCCCATCATCCCCCCTGACAGACAAGGAGCAAACGGACGCGTCCTGCCCAAATTGCTTTTTGCCGCCCGAGGAGCAGGCCGGGACACTCTCGCATGGCATGTAATTAGTCTGGCTGTGTGAGCAGCGCTGCCCAGGTGGACTGCATTACCCCCCTCCCTCTGCTCACGCCCTGCTCACGCCCCCTTACTGTCACCCTTAACTCTGCTCCCAGCGCCTGGCCGCACGCCACACAGGCGAGCGTGCCCAAAATAACTCCCTCATCGAACACACTGTGGTCCCTCAGGTCCACCAGACATGTTCTGAAGGTTTATGTCATTCTGCTTTCTGCTCTTTTAAGCCGTGTTGCTTTCTATGAAAAGTGGTATTCTGTTAAAATGACAATAATATAAATGATGCACGTCAAATAGTTGGCGACACCCTTGCGAATGAGATGTGTGCTCTTGCGCCACTGGATTCAGTGTCCTCTGCTGTGTTGATATGAAAACCCCACTGGGAGCAGATGAAACATAATCCTTCACACAGGGATGGCTGATTGAGATATCTCTGCCCAGTATCTGCTTTTATTCTTATCATGACCATTCTAATTCAGAGCCAGCCTTCCTTGAAAAGACATCTGATCTGGAAGCTTTGGGAAAGGATTAAATCAGACCTTTAAGAAAACCTTCAAAACAACCTCTCGTCATAAAAGGTTGGCTGGTGACAGGCTGGTGAGGCATACCTGTTATGTAATTCAATCCAACCTGTGATATTTTCGAGTGCCACACTCTCAGCGAGTGCTATAATGGCAGGCTGTTGCAGAAACTATGCAGGGTCCCCAGAAGTCATCATTAGCTGCGGCATTGGCAGACCTGTCACCCTCAGTTGACAAAGACAAAAAATCTCCCATTTCCATTATGCTTTCTCCTTTCTCTGCCCCCTGCTATTCGGGAGGGACGGTGAGTTGATTTTTTCCTCTGAGCTCTCTGTGCACACAAGTGAACGTCTCAACTAAAGATGGTTTACTACGCATCCTATAAAATCATAATGTAAAATTATAAAATGTACAATTATTAATTGAAACCTGCATTGGTGTCATTTAGTTTGGTTATGTCATTTCTAGCTGTTGGCAGAAAAGACCTGCTCTGGAAAAATAAAGCCGCACATCAGTGGCCTAAACCATATTAATGCAACATTGCACTAAGCTCTGCTGGGATCCTTCAACGGTGGAACAAACACTTACCATTGGCAAGATTAAGGAACACAGAAGCGGCGCTATGTTGAAAACAATTACACAAGCAACCTGAACTTTGCTGCACCAGCTGGCAGTTGATCATTAATTAAGCACTGCTGCAGCTTGGCTCATTCTGACTGCTTGATGCATTAATGGATAATGAAGTTGCTTCAGCCGCCTCCAAGTCCTATAGAAAAGGACCACATGGGGCTCCTGACTGTCTCAGTCAGTAAAAGCGTTTGTTTCAAGTGCAGGCTGAACCCAATGGCCTGAGTCCGATCCTAGCCGTCTCATTTGCCAACAATGACTGGGAAACCACAGTAGCAGACTAACTTGGCTTCATTCTGACGGGGCTATAGGGGTGGGTAGGTTGGCCAGGGGTTTGCCCGCTCCGTTGCTCACCAACGATCCCCGCTTGTAAATTGGGTGCCCAGAGATCTGCCTGTATAAAATTGCACACGAAATTTCTTCCTCTGATTCATATCTGCACAAGCTTGGTGTTGAGACTGCAGTATGTAAGAAGCATGGAAGTTTGTCTTGACCTCCCAGACTGACAGGAGGGGTTGCAGTGGTACGTCTGTGATACAACTGGACATTCCAAATTGGGAGAAAATGGGGGAAAAGTATTAGACATTTCAAATTAAAAAAGAGAGAAAGGACCATATACTGTACAAAGCATTGAAGATTGTGAAAAAAGAAGATTGTGTCAGAAGCAAGACTGTTCCAAACAAAAGTGGCCCAGTCCTCACCTGAGTGTACGCACTGCTCTGCTTGATTATTTTTGACATTGCTGTCACAGTATATTTTGGATTTGATGACAGAAATTTTACATCAAGCCAGTATTTCACCCTTTCAAATGAGGTGTACCATCACATTATGTAGGTGGAAAGTGTCTTATTAAGAGGAATCATTACTTTTGCCATTCAGAAATAATTAAATGTCATTTCTTTCTTGTGTGCTTCCCTCTGTGCATTTTTCCTCAAAAAGATTCCAAGTTATCAGCAACTTTGCTAATCAACCACTAATGTTTGATCCCCAGGTTGAAATAAAAGAGTAATTTGGAGTGACCTCAAAAGCCACTGGATAGGCTGGAGACTATAGCGCTGCAGACAATATTCCCCAGTAGATCTGAACTCTAACATTTCATCTCTCACTGAAGACTCTTTCTCCTGCCATTTCTCCTGAACCCCACTCTGCCTTGCTTGCCAGGTAGAGCTGTGGTGGGTCGGAGCCCAGCGCTGTGTTGTTGGGGGCAGTTTCCTGTCCTGCATTATTAATTCCTGATGTTCACAGCTGACCTGCCTTTCACACTCCTGCACAGTCTGCTCTCCGAGGTGCAGTGGGAGACAGAAAGAGAGAGTGAGGGGAGAAAGAGAAAGAGGCTGACACAACGCACTGATAGGAATCTTTGTTGTACATGCTGCACTACTGTACATGGCAATCTTTGTCTTTGTCTTGCAGACATGAAGTCACTGTACCCACAATGTTACCTTGTGTTACTGCAACATTATTGGCTCTGAGCTGTCTTACCCAGCCTTAGAGGATACCCTCCTTTTGTTTACATTATAATATCAATATTCTGTTTACTTCACTCCTATTTTTTTCCTGGAAGGTAAACTGAGAACTCCTTTCTCTTTTGCAGTGAGGAGTGGGTGAATCAAGGGCAGTAGGGAATTCAAGGAATTTCATAGCCAATCAGCTGTGAGGGGCAGTGATTAGGTAGCTTGATGTGGAAAACCAGTCTGAAACCATGACAAGCACACTAGGGTTGACACCTGTTCGCTTCCGATAAGTGCCCTGGGATGTTTAATGACTACAGTGAGTCAGGGTCTCAGTTTCCCATCTCATCTGAAGCACGTCACTACTTACAGGACAGTAGCCTCATCACTGCACTGGGGCATTAGATTTACTTGACCATTGCTGTCTCACCACCACTACCTCTAGCAGCAGCCTCATTTTCCTATATGGGGGCTGCCAGCTGTACTAAGTACAAACTCAAACCTCCCTAACCCTATGTTGTTAATGAATGAAATCCACATGATGGTATTACCACTGGCCATACTCTATGAATTATTTTAGAATAATTTACCAAAATTATGTCATTAAATACCTGAAAAACCTTTTTAATCAAAGAAAAATAGTTGCAGGTCAAAGCTGTTGGTGATTCATTAACATAGTGACTGCATCAATCAATGGGGCACTACATTTGTAATACATCAAACCAATTTATTTCATGGCTTTTCACTGCAGATGGAACTTACACACATTATCCTTCAGTGCTTTGAGAATGTAGAGACAGTTCTGTGAGAGGGACAGGTTGTTGGCAGCTAACACTGAGCAATAAAACTGGAGGCTGTAATTGACAAGAAAATTACATCATCTCTCTCCAGATCTCAGCCGTTTCATGCACCTTAATCCTCAGCAGGTGAACCTCAGAAAACCTTAGATAATAATAACAGCGCAGAGGAAAATTGCTACTTCTGTGTTTGTCTTTTACATGAACTATTCATGGTTCTGTCATGCCGGATTCCCCTCTTCATATAAAACACCTTCTGGGGTTTGCTTCTCCAAGTCTTCTAGCAAAATCTTCTTGAGGCTCACATGAAAGACTATTTAGCACAGAAGAAAGGGGACAGAGGACGAGGAAGATAAGCTGAGTGTTTGAGAGGGAGAGTGGGAAAGAGAGGGAAAGTTTGGCCCTCGCTTGAAGCTCTAATCGCAGTGTGGGTAAACAAGAGAGGCTGTGTGAGGATGCAGAGTGCTGGTAAAGGAAGGGATCAGTAAGAGGAAGGAGTGGAGGGGTGTGTGTGTGTTGGGGGGGATCCGGGGGGGGCCTGAGCTGATCCAAAGTGTTTTTGAAGGAGCAGGAGATGGCGAGGCAAGCGCACCCCCCACAGTGCTACGCGGTAGGGAACGTCTTTTTCTTTGAAGAAAAAAAAGGTCTTTTTCTTCCTCCGTAAAGTGAGAGCGGTGGTGCAGTAATCCAAACGTTAGGGGAGGGTCAAATGACAGGAAGTAAGGGGGGGGGGGGGGGTCTTTAGATGTTACAATAACAGGGTCCCACTATACACACCACCTCACAAAACCTCTGTTATTACTATATTGTTCATCTGGGTGCAACAGATTACCAAAATAAGGCTGTGATCTTTGTCCAGGATCTACATCTACAATTGAGCTACTTGGTGCAGTCAGTGAGAGGCCCAGTTACACAGCAGCTGGTTGTAAGGGCTGTCCATACCCACAATCCTTTGCTAATCCATCCAAAGGCTTCTTCCCACTTAATAGCAGGTAAATCATGGAATTAACTACCATGCACAAAGACACACACACACACACAGATCTGGAACAAAGCTCAGTCTTCTCGCTTCTATGTCAATGTAGTCACTGAAGAAGGAATGAACCTGTGAAAAATAATGTGTTTATTTATTAATAATTTTTGCCTGTATTTACAAGATAAGACAGGCCAAAGCATCCAGCATTTTTACATTTCTGAAAGGACCTTTTGTCCAGGCAAGTGCTTATTTATACAAGGGACTGTTCTAATAAGATGGGAAAAAATGAAAAACTGAACAATAAAAGGGATGAAATGCAAGGAGGCGGAGGTGGGGAGTCCCAATTAGTATGGCGGGAGCACAGCGAAATGATAGGACATATGTGGCAGAGAGAAACAACGAAAGAGACCGAAAGAAAAAAAACAAGGGCCAGGGCTGGCAGGAGAGAATGAAAAAGGAGGAGGGGAAAGAAAGTCAGTGAATGAGTAACAGAAATGGGGGAGAGGGAGGGAGGGATTGAGGGAGGGGTGGGACGAAAGTCCCCGTGGAAAGATGTGTTTGTGCTCGGTTTGCTCACTCGTTTGCCTGCTTGCTCACTCACTCGCTCACTAGTTTAAACCCGCTGAGCGGAATGGCACACAACTAACACACTCTTACTCTCTGTCACTCTCTCTCTCTCGCTCTCTCTCTCTCAGTCTCTCTCTCACTCTCAGTCTCTCAGTCTCTCTCTCTCCCAGTCTCTCAGTCTCTCTCTCTCTCTCTCCCTCTCTCAGTCTCTCAGTCTCTCTCTCTCTCTCTCTCTCTCTCTCACACTCTCTCTCTCTCACCTTCTGAGTTGAAGCCAGAGACCCACGCTGCTTCTCCACACAAGCCCTCAGCAGGGCAGGCAGCAGAGGACATAGGGCTCACAGAGAAGAGGGCGAGAGCAGAGAAGCAGAGAGAGAGAAAAGCAAGAAAGGCTTCCTACAGTAAGAATCCAAACACACCACAGTGATTCAGAGGCTTTGTGAATAGGGGAAAAGGTCCTGGAGAAGACCCTCTCCGCCTCAGACAAGGGGAGGCAAGCATAGACCGGCAGACCCACACACCAGCACGTAGGCACAGGTAAGTCTTTTTTCTCTCCTTCCCTCACTCTGTTCACCTGGAGCAGAGCCCACAGCTGTTCTACAACTCTGGGGGGTTACAGCTGTCTGTGTTCCCCTCTATTGCAGAGTAAAAACATCAGTTCAGCCTATTCTGTGTGTCTCCTGCTACACGTGGGAAGTAGCTGTCAGTGGACTGTGGTGCCGTTAGCTAGGTAGTGTGTGTGTTAAAAGTCACCGGTCAGCAGTAAGACTGGGTATTGTGAATTCCCAGCAGAGGCAGGATAAGAGGGGTTGGAAATCCGCTAAGAGATTCCACAGTGCTAGGAGAGTACTCAGGCCATAGGGGAAAGTTTGTGAAATTTCTGCTTACAGTTGGATGCTGTGGAGCCCAGTCGCATGTTTCAGTGCTGGGAGATGCAGCTTAAGATAAGCTCATCACATCATCTCCGACATAAGCGCTCTCATACTGATTGATTCTGCTGTCTGGTTATAAATGTGTGAGAGACACTCAGTTAAATTACCAGCATATTGGATCAGACTGACATCTGAGCTGAAAGGGGCAGTTAACCATTCTTACTTCTTTTATGTTGTAGTTGAATTGAGGTACAGTTATTTAATCCAGTCATTTAGGTCAGCTGGTCTTGGTAGTTGTATTCAGTGTGAGCGTGGACGTCAAAGAATGAATCACAGCCTGGAGATGAATAGGACTGTGAAGGAAAAACAATGGCGTGAAGAACATTAGCGCACAAAGCCAACAATGGAAAAGAGAAAAGTTTATTCCGTCTGTAGCAAAGCTATCGGCACAGAAAACAGCTTAAGGCTCGGTATCAACAGCATAAGAAAGCATACCAGCTTGGCAACAGTACTAGGCTCTTTTTCACTTGATTTTTTGGTAGGCTGTGGTAGGTTGCCTTTCATTGATGTAGCAAAAAACAATTTTGTAAATGGCTTTATGTCCAATGAAAGTGGGGATTCATAGTCTGATGTCAGATGAAAAAAGTATGTTACAGTCTCTATGTCCCTGCTTCATTTCTTGTTTTTGCCCTATCTCTAAATGAGATCAGCTAGATTTATGAAATTCCTCTTTGGTTTCCCTTGGTTACTAAAAAGCAAAGGATAGATTTTTTGAAAGGCGCAAATATTAACAACCACACATATTTGGTCTGACACTGATTATATTGCATTATTTAAGAGTTAATGGAGGTCTTTTTACATGTATAAAATGAAGAGTTAATGTATAGTCCTGACAACAGGAAATGAATACTATCTGGGTTGCTATTGTTTTTGTGACCCTTTGAATGTTTGGAGAGGGGGAAGATCTTGGTAGAGATATTCCATCAGCAAAATTAGTGGAGCTCACATCTCTTTTTTAGAGAGAAACCAGATGAAGGAGGACACTTCAGACAGCTCTGATACTTTCTGATACAGAGAGATCTGCTGAAATCTCTGCCTGTTATAAAAGAGGAGATTCAAAGCTTTGCCAAGTTGAGAGTCTCGGTGAGTGGAGATGAGCAGCTCAGTCTCACTGGGTTTGGTCTGTGGCACACTCGCTGAATTTAATTCATCTACAGAAACCCAGCCTGAAATGTAGCAGGCAGCTCCATTCAAAGGGTTCTGCATAGTGATTGGGGTTTGTGCCGACCTGTACACGCCTGACCTTTATTCCCACATATTGCTTAGTGGTGACAGCACACAAAATCCCTCGCCTGAAAAGATGAGGCTGTAGTTTGCTGGATGTTCACTGTGCGTTAAGGAACGTCTGCTGACTGATACGAGCTGACAAAACTGAATGCTCACATTAAAAGAGGGGGTGGGGGGCGTTGGCGCCGGGCAGAGGGAGGCAGGTCGGTAAAAGCCAGCTGTCTCCCCTTCCTCGGCTCCACACAATTGCAGGGATTCCAGCACCTCCCCTGAAACAGTGCATTATGGGGATTTAAGCACATTATGGGGCACTAAGACGGTGAGCCGTGAATAATGCATGCGATTATTTATGAACGAAGTGCGTCTTCTCTGGAGTGTGATGAAGCTGGTGCTGGAAGAAGCACTGCTTCAGCCCTGTTTCGGTGGCACAGAGGACCTTACTGAATGTGTGTCCACACACACTGATAGCATAGTTTCAGATACACCACTGACCCACAAACGGCACTGACACAATCACAGATAACCTATTCCTATGGAATGCTATTCCTCGAAGTAAATCAGTGATTACCCCCGAATAAGCAGTGAATTCTCTGAATAAAACTTTTATTGTTCTGAGTGAAGTGCATTGGCTTTGAAGCAGCTTACAGTACATTACACTAATGTAATAATGTAATTCTTTAATATTTAATATTTTCAGAGGAGCAAGGTTGCCCTGGTTACTCTTAATTTGGTCAGCTAAACATAAGGGTATCATTCCTTTTGAAAAATGTTGAATTCTACTTCATTGATAATGGATCTGATAGCATACAAATCCCCTTGTCAGCACAACATATTGAAAAGTAAAAATGAATCTGCCTAAGAGTACTTCGCAACCATAAAATAACAGATCGATTTCCAAAACCGTGTCAGGATATATACCTGGGGTTAAAAAAAGAACTAATAAAAAAATTCAGGCACCATTGCTGCTCAGTGCTGAATCATTTAAGAGCCAGACAGCTCTCCATTCTACTCAGAAGTTGGTTGTTTGTCAGTGGCCAGCGAAACCTAATGTGTGTTTAATGTATTTGAAAATGTGTCATGAACCCAGCACTGACTCATGACTGTAAATCATCAAAGCTCTCCTTCTTTCCAATGTCGTGCTGCATGCTGTGCCCCAAGGTCATTATAGTCAGCCTGAGGAAAATGTGGAAATAGTGCCCACAGCGAACAGCGAGAGGCAGAAGAGAAACGGCATGTCTTTTTGTAAAGGCGAATGATAAGCAATAAATGGATGGCGTTGGAAAGCATCCACGCCAGTACTTCAGTACTTTCGCGGTGGATTGGTCTGCAGGTCAGACAGACAACCAGGGCAGGCAGGCAGAGAAGCAGGGAGTCTGTACCCCAGATGTTTATGGTGAGCCCTGGATCAATGGGGCCCCCTTGGGCAGTGTCTGACCAGCGGGACAGTGACCTCCGCTCCGTGATCAGCAAAGGGGGCTGTTGCCAGAGTGACGTCACACCGGCGCTACGCTGGAGCCGAGGGGTGACCTTGGAGAGGAGAGGCGAGGGTTACCCACAGCTGTTTTTGTGGCTCTCCGTAATTCATTTAGGTGGAGGAGCGAGGAATGGGTGGGCCGCGAGGTAATTAAGAAATCATAAATGCTTATTCAGTCAGACCCCCCACCAGGCTCCTAATGCACCAGCTTTCTGTCAGATGGCTAATTATGAGTCTGCAGCCATTCTGAATTGATGGGGAGGCATTGCACAGAGGCTCAGAGGCTATTAGTTGTGTGACAGGCGCTGTGCATGTGGAGGTCTGCGCAGTGACACTAAGACAAGTTTGGGGACAGCAGAGAACACTGTGTCCAGAGACTCACTCTCAGACAGACGGTCAGGAGAAGATGCTCATGGTGCCTGGCAGACACAGGGCTGGTGATGGGGAAAAAAAACTATGCATCTGTTTTGAAGAGAGGAGTCCCCCAGCTGCTGCTAGTACCCAAGGCAATTGGCAAGGTCTCAGAACCCCACCCTGCTGACACCATTGCCCTGCTCACTGTGACACACAGTACCTGAACCCCCTTGAGCCATCACCTGCCCACACACCCACACACACACACATGCATACAGACACCTGTATGTTCATTGGCCCTGTCCTCACCTCAGGGGACCCAACAGGTTTCAACAGTGCTGACACCCACTGTGACCTGAGGGGTTTGTGCGTCCTGAGGACTCATTACGTCAGTCTCCCGTCGTTCTCAGTCACTCCTCATGTGAACATTCACCCACAGCAGTAATTCTAGGTGCATTATTACACTCATCATTACACAATCCGCGTCTGTACTGGTCCCTCAGTGGTGGAATCAACTCCCCACATAGGTTCGGACAGTGGAATCACTAGCCGTCTTCCGACACAGACTGAAGACCCACCTCTTCAGACTGCATCTTGTTTCAACCTCAGTTCCTGCCCCCTAACACCTGATACCTCTGGTATTTGATGCTTATTTTATGTGTAGTATAGTGATGTATTTTAGATTCAGTGTTCTACTAACTGATGTATGGTAGTATTCTTGGCTTGCATTGCTTAGTCAGGTTGCACAAGTTAACTTGGTGTAAGGCTTGAATAGTATTATGCTCACAGTTGCTGGTCTGGGAGTGTTGTTAGCCTGGTCAGAAAGTGTTGCTTATTCAACCTGAATGGATACATTTATGTTCTATTGTGCTGGTATTCGCTCTAGACAAAAGCGTCTGCTAAATGCATGTAATGTAATGTACACTCCCACTAGCCATTAGCACCCTGTCTGCAACAGCATGCTCGCCTAACATCCCTGTTATCCATAACAGTGTGTATCACCATTACGTCTAATAACCCCATTGTAATCCCCCTCTTGTTTTGTGCCACAGAGTAGAGATTTAATTCTGCTGCGACTGGACACCCCACTAAATTGGGTTAAGCTCTCCACGGATCTTTATCCTCTTAAAGAGGAGCTTTGTATACCCGCAAACATCTCCTGTACCCATCACAACAACAAGTCATGCAAAAAACAACACGACAAATAAAATTAAATCGTGCCACAACTCCCACAGTGGATATAGTAGGTCATGGTGTGATTTGTTGTGCTTTTGCCACAACACAAGTTAATCAACAGTGCTTAGTTTGGTAGGGGATGCTGGCAGCGTATGTGGAAAATTGGGGTGGGGCAGGGTTGCTGAAGTGATAAATCCAGTTTTTAGACAGAGGACTGGCTGCCCTTCTGTCTCACCAGAGCAGCCCCCAAGAGACCCGTGTCCATTAGCACACTGCACTAACCCCCACCCCAACCCACCCCCCACAGTCACCCAGAAAGTGGGACAGAGCCGACCCTCAAAGCTGAGTCACAGACCTGGCAAGTCAAAACTACCCATCACCAGCACAGATGCCCATATATGCTCTAGGATTCAAGATTCAAAATTCAAGAACTTTATTGTCATTGTGCAAGCACCACTAAATTGCAAGGATGAGCATCTCACTGTGTTGGTTTTCTATGGGTGGGGCTCATTCGGTCTGCCCAGGGAAAAGAGACATGCTGTCCTTAGAGCTTGGGGATTGGGAGCAATTACAAGAATAACATAATCTGTTAATAAGAATAATCAAAGGTTCACTCATAATATGGTGCATGACATGGTGAATACGTTATGTTACATGCATTTAACGGACGCTCTTATCCGGAGTGATTTACATCAATTACAGGTTTGTACAATGTTATCCATTTATACAGCTGGATATTTAGAGGTAATTGTGGGTTAAATACCTTGCCCAAGGGTGCAGCAGCAGTACCCCTATGGGGAATCAAACCTGCAACCTTTCGGTTACGAGTCCTGCTCCTTAACCACTCCTTAACATACAGTAAATATCATATCTGGTGCTAAACAACACAGCACCTTGGATGTTACATATTTGAGGAAAAAAGGCTATGTAGTTTAGCTAAGTACCCTCAATGCCAGGAAACAAGGCAACAAAAAGAAAGATACTTTCTGGCAATAAAAAGGTCACATTTTTGAGTTTTACAATAGATGTTATTGGGAGGTCCACACAGTCTAAGATCCTAAAGGACAGGGAGAGCATCATGAAGAATGAAGGAGGCACATAACAAGTGCGAGCCTGCGAGGCAGCTATGATTGAAGCAGCTGGTCTTATGGCTTTGGCTGTGCTAATGTTTCAATAATTAACATCAATCAAATAATTATTTTGTCTTATTCATTGAAGAATTGTGTAAAAATACTGTATGTTCAAAAAGGTTTTTTTTCCATGTTTGAAGAATTTAGCTGAGGCCATTTCTCTGTAAAATGAGATAACTTTTTAGAAAACAGATATCCATTTCATCAATTCATTTTGAAGTCCACTTTTAAGCATCAGATACTTACAAGGATGAAATCATTCTGGATAGATGTGATTCTTGTTAGCAGAATTCACTGTGCATGCTGTATCTCCACTCAACAAAAAGGAAAATATTGTGCGTTAGAATGAACAATAGTTTAATCATTAAATCTGACTCCAACACCGAGGATTTATGGCAGTCAGTAAGCCAGAAAAAAAATACAGTTGCCAAATATTATTGTATTTAATGCTGGTACACAAGCGGATAAGAGCAGACAGGTTCTTAAATAACCACTGAACGCACACCTCTGCTCTAGTATCCCCAATTTGAAATGCGTGTGGTCCCTGGTTGGTGAGAGCCATCATCTGTGCTTAAGCAGTGTTTTCCCTCAGCTGGAGGAGGGTCCAGGGCCTTGTGCGAAGGGAAGTACGGACAACAGATGGCTCAGTCTGTCCCTCTTGGGGAGTTTGTTTTAAACGTGAAGCCTGTCCTCTTCTTCCTCTCCTTGCATTACTCTATTGCCATACACTCAAGTCATCTGACGGTACATACTGCATGCTTGTTGCACTTCAAACTCCAATCCCAAGAGCTCTCTACTAAAATAATAACAGCATTCAATAACAATAACATCTGTCCTGGACTTCATTGCCGTCTCTAGGTATTGTGCCTAAAGCAAACTTTCTCAAGGGTGGGCTCGCAGTGAATCTCTCACAAACAGGTTCAGCACTTTACAGGATAACCATTTAGCAGTCTATTGTCAGCCTTTCACTGCAAACCTGCCATCGGGCATGTCTTTCTCTGCAATATTATATCAACTGTGGCATCATCTGTGTCTGCTGAGCTCTGTGCCGGATGTCTTCCTCCCTCTCTACCTCTCCCCAGTGCAAAGGCTCCAGCTGCTGTTATTGTAATGAATGGTTGCCATAGTGAAATAGAAGGGCCCCTACCTCACCTGACAGTTGAGCAAGTTTCAGTTCCCCTTAGCAGCACGAGCAGCAAAGAACTCCGTCGTTCCTCATCCCTCGCTTCCATTTGCCTCCGCTTCCCTCCCCCTCTCCTGACCCCTGAGCCACATTTGGACGGTATCTAATCCCCCTCTACTTCCTCAACTTTCCTTTTCTCGTTCCCCCTTCATCTTTGCTTTTTCTACCATTCCCTTCTCCATCCTTGTGTGGCAATGTACCAGTGCTCCGTGCAGCTGAGCTCCTTGCCTAGACAAAAATGGTTAATTGATAACTTACACGGGAACAAATGTATATTTAGTGAGTTGTCAAAACAGTATGTGATCCGCAAACACAGAGTTCAGTGACCACAACATCCTGAGATCATGTTGGCCGCAGCGGTATTGACAGCTGCTATTGATCTGGCATTCTTCAGTCTGCCCCCGTCCGTAAGCCTCAGGTAGCCGATCATCATCCACACAGCTGCTGGGCCTTACCGCTATCCCACCACTGCCAACAGAGCTATCGACTGAAACTGGAACACAAACAGACAGCATGGATTCTCAGCAGAGGTTTAGCCCTGAAGTTACCGGCCTGTGCTGATAAACTCATCACAGATATACTGCCTGACACAAGCCCATAACTGTCTAAGGTCACAAAACAGTATGAGATGCCATTGAATTGCTTGCCTAAAGGATGCCGTAAAATGATGTAGTAAATAATAATAATGTAGTAAAACCCATATTCAGTGTAGGTGTTACTGCATATGTGTGTGTGCGTGTTTTTGTGCGTTAGAATGCATGCTTGAGTGCCTGCATTTATGTTGTGTAAAAGTGACAGAATCTGACCCACAAGCCCTAAGACAAGTGTGGCGTTCACACATGAATGTTCACACATGAGCGTTCTCACCACACTGCTTAGCCCGCCTGGTTGCCTGTCAGCATCAGAGCCACTGTCAGTCAGAAGCACAGAGCTAGTGCTGTCAGCCTCGGAGACACAGACGAGCATTGGCCAGACCAACATGGCCGCTCCGGAGCCCCAGCTGGGCCACATGGGGATGGGCAAACTCATCCTCCCTGTCTTCCAATCCGCCGCAGCGCTGACCGGTGTCCACAGAGAGAAGGGGGAGGGTCCGCCAGCGCCACCGCCACTGCTGCCAAGCTGCTCATGCCAAAGCTGTTTTAATTAGAGCAGACTCTCCCCCCCCCTCCCCTCCGACCCCATGCCCCCCCACTCTCATTTTCAATATGAGGAGCATGGGATGGAGGAAGGGCATTGAGCGTTTGATACGATTGACCCAGATCTTCCACATTGGGGGGGCATCCCGGGGGGGATGAGGGAGGGGGGACTCAGAGTTTATAAAGAGTCTAATTTGAATCACAGCTGGACATCCATGTGCAAAAGCTGGGCAGATTTCCTGAAGGTCGCTGTCTGTGGCGGGGAAGGAGAGTTCTTTTAGGGCGGGAAAAAAGGGACTCCTTATCTCCAGAGCAATTTAGACAACAGAGCGTCCTTTCAGTCTCGCTTTTAGAAAGAGATCAAATCTTTACCCATAAATCCTCATTCATCTTCGGATTTCTAAAGGGGAAGCGAATTGCAAGAGGGTTTAAGGCTTTGGACGGTCCCTTGTGTGGCTGAAAGTAGATGTGTGTGAGGAGCAGTCACTGTACTTTTAGCTCTGGAGATGCGGGAGGCTTTTGCTTGTGAACTGGAGAAGCCCCGCATATGTCACTGTGCCACTGGAGGGGCCCTGCACCGTGGTGACCTGAACTGATTGTCCTGAGCACGATGAAAACCTGTAGAAAGGCAGGGGAATATTATCATGCAGACTTGTATCTTTGCTAGAGTTAAATGAAAAAAAAGATGATGTGCTTCTTTCATTTCAGCAACATGTGAACAAAACAAGACAGGCCCTCTCTTCCCTTTCAGCTATAAGGAGTTAGGCATCCATGCTTGTTTACCTCTACTGTGTGTGATGGGAGTTGGGGGGTGGGGCTTTGTGAACAGATGAATGAAACCAAAGACGATTATTGTAATCAATCTGTTCCGGCTATGTACAGTTTTAGAGTTTGTGATTAGCGCGTGAAAGAATAATAGAGATACGCAAACATTAGGAGTGTGTGCTGTGTGGTAATGGTGGCACTAGGTGTGAGTGTTTTGAGGAGGTTTATCAGGAGCCCGCAGCCTTGACTCTGGAGAGTGTGGGGCAGGTCACTAGCTGTAACCAGGCATCAATCTCACACACTGACCCACGCACATGCACAAATCCACATCAACACACATGGACATGCAAACACATACATGCTCAACTACACAGACAGACACATAGATGCATATACACACACACACAACCACAGTCAGAAGCTCATACACACAGACAGACAAGCAGACGCACACACACACACACACACACACACTGCCCGGAACTACACACACTGCTCTCCCTATCTCTGAATAATCCCCCACATATCACACATCAGCCTTATCACAGCTCTTACACCTGCTGGATTTCCCCCTCTTATCTTCATTGCACAATGAAATAACATTTTTTTCAGCAGAAATACTTCATCCTCCAATCACAATCCACGCCTTGTTCCAGGCACAGTAGCAAATTGGAGTCAGAAGAGCTGCACTGCCATTGTGCCCCTCAGAAGATACAGAGTGCTGAGCACACCTGATGTAGAGCTCATTTAATGGAATAAAACTCTGGGGTTGCTCTCATCTGTATGTAATGGCTGTCTGATTCTCCACTATTAACTAACGAAGTTGTCATAATCAGGTCAGTATAGCGTCACAGTGTTAAAATTCAGATTTTTCTTTGAAGTCCTCTGGTGTGATACATATCCCTCACTGCCACCAAGTCTTAAAATATTCAGGACAACTGTTTTTGTTTACAGATCTTACCAAAAATAGTGTGAACCTAATATGCAGAGGCATACACTGATGATGTGTCTGTGTGTGAGTGTGTGTATGTATATGTGGGTGCTGTGTATGCATGTAGGTGTCCACATGTGTGTATGGGTGCAGTGTGTGTGTGTCTGTGTGTGTATATGTGTGTGTGGGTGCCGTGTATGAATGTAGAAGTCCACAAGTGTGTGGGTGCAGTGTTTGTGTGTATGTGGGGTGTGTGAATGTGGGAGCTGTGTATGTATGTAGGTGTCCACACGTGTGTGCATATGTGTATGTGTGCAATGTGTGTGCGTGTATGTGTGTGTGTGTGTGTGTGTGTCAGAGGCTCATTAGTAAGGGTGGAAGTGAAGTGGGGTGTGTCGTTCAACAGGGAGAGGGAGACTCCATCCCGCTAGGGACTCACGCGCGCTTTTCAACACAAGACATCTGGCGCTCTCCAAACACGCACTCACACTGAACCGATTCACTCATACACCAGCAGAGATTCATTACACTTACCAACACTAACACAGAAATGAACTCACAGTCTTCCACTTGCTGCCATGAATGACAGAAATAAAAAGCAAATGACTGTACAAATGACCTGTATTCCCTTAGAAGTGTGGGTTTGGACACTTTCGTATAGGCTCTCGGTTGGTGAGGTGAGACAGACACAATGGCACCCCAGACTGAGTGGTCACACATATTCACACAAACCCGTACCAACAGAACCTCTCAGATGCTTGTCCACTTTCAGACAGTGATGTACCCGGAGGACTGTAGCTACTGAGCTTTAAACCACCCAACCAAATGGGATATGACAACTATTAATCTGGTTTGAATTGCTCAGTGCCTCTAGCAGCGACTGGTGGCCTCCTTCAAACGGCACTGCCAGATGTGGGAATAAGCCGAAGAACACATTAGCCCGACACTTTTCACATAATGGAGGCTTCACAGCGCTAATGTTGGTAATGATGATGATGAAGACAATGGTGCTGAGGCCTCTCAAACAGACAGAGACAAACACAGAGCGGGTTGACCTTGGGGGGAAAAGAGCTGTTGCATTTCCCTGAAGAGCAATTATGTTGTGCAAACAGGAACAAGGGCACTACCAAAGCAGGGTTCCTGTTCGCAACGAGCTAATTAATAATCCAGCCACATCAGGGTAGCCCTGGAATAATAACAACAGTAAAAAATACGATTAAAATTACCTGACTGTGGAGCAACGCATTACCCACAAAACCACAATGATAAAACTTTAAGATTTACCAAATGATAATGAACATTATTAATATGTTGGCAATCGTGTCCTTTGGATGTAGATGAGCAAGCCAATACTTTATTCTTTATATTTTATAATTCTTCATCCTTTTATGGCTGATTTTTGAATCAGGTGTGATTAAATGTTTTCATATATGTTGAGGTGCTGTTTCATATATGTCATTGTGCTGTTGCAAAAGGTATGTCATGCGACGTTTTCTTAGAAGTAAATAGGCAACAGGAAACAACAGACGTTCCCCAGCTTGACAGAGGACTGTGTCACATGACCAGGCCTTCATGGCCCTGGATGACGTGTTTTGTGGTCTCGTAAGATTTCATGTGTTCATTCCCTAGGGGAGGATGTTCACTTCCCCAGTGGCTAAGAGACTGTTCAACATTACCAATGCTGTCATTAAGAGAGTGAGCCCGGCATTGACTACAACTGGTGTGACATGTTGTAAACAGGAGATAAAATGTATTCAGGCACAGCCACCTAGTTGTGTGTTCAAAAATGATTTGCTGTGTGGTTAATCGCCTAACATTTCTGTGGTTGGTATTATGAATGTATACAGACCTGGTAAATCAGAGGGCCATAGGTATTATTTTAGTGTCAGGTTTATATGGGGCTCAAAAAGAAAAATTCAACCTGCCTGCAGTTCCACTGTATACCACACAGTGGAACTAGAGGTTGCTCTGAGAGATCATCAAAGGTTCCATGATTTGGGAGCAGCGTGGATGACATGATGAGTGGCACACTCTTGGGATTAACTGGCACATCAAGTGATCCTTTTAACATCAATCTTTAAAGGCCATTACTTCCATTTGCCTGGATATTAATCATGTTAGACACTGCACGCCCCTATTGCTTTGCCATTACGGCTGCTGAAATGAAGATATTTACAGTTTACTGTTAAATCTTTATTTTGTGTTCAAGCTGAGTGCAGTTACAGTAACAGTTTTTTCTTGATGACTTTTAATTACCAAAATATCTTTATAAATTTTAATGAAAAATTCAGTTCTGCCTAATTATACTTCCAGTTTCTTCTATTTCAGCATTGTGAAAGCACTCTTGTAGAACAAATATCTGTCTTGAAAAAACACATAGTTCTAAAATGAGAGCTATAAAGTCTAGAGTAGCATGTGAACAATTAAACTTGAAAGATCTGTATGATTTTCCATGTCCAGTTTCAGCTTTAGTGTTGAAATGGAGACACTGAAGAGTGACACGCTTGTTCTCTCATGGCAGATTTTTACCGGTCCAGTGAAGCCCCCTGGTGATGAGCAGCAGCTGGTGTTAGGCGCGACGTCTGCCCCTGGCCTGTGCGCTTCTTCCCCCCCTGCCCCCCGTGCTACCCCTGCCCCAGCTGGTGGAGCACCATGCTGTGGACGCTCCTCCTGGCCGTCCTGCTGCTGCTGCTGCTGCACACCCAGCTGTACGTGTGCCTGAGGGAGCTGCGCTCTGCCGTCCCCCCGGCCGCCAACGCCACGCAGCGGCTCCCCGGCGCCATCATCATCGGCGTGCGCAAGGGCGGGACGCGGGCGCTGCTGGAGATGCTCAACCTGCACCCGGATGTGGAGGTGGCCAAGGCTGAGGTGCACTTCTTCAACCTGGACGAGCACTACCGCCGCGGCCTGGGCTGGTACAGGGCCCAGATGCCCCTCTCCCTGCCGGGGCAGCTGACCGTGGAGAAGACGCCCGGCTACTTCACGGCCCCGCTGGCCCCGGCGCGGGTGCGGGCGATGAACCGGGACGTCAGACTGCTGCTGATCGTGCGGGACCCGGCCGAGAGGCTGGTGTCCGACTACACGCAGGTGCTGCACAACCGCCGGCAGCGCCAGAAGCCCTACCAACCCCTGGAGGAGCTGCTGCTGCACAGGGGCCAGATCAACACCAGCTACAAGGCCCTGCAGCGCAGCCTGTACCACCAGCACTTCAGCCGCTGGCTCGCCCACTTCCCCCGCGACCAGATCCACGTGGTGGATGGGGAGGCTCTGATTGGGGACCCCTTCCCCGAGCTGCGGAGGGTGGAGCGCTTCCTGGAGCTGCCACCCCGCATCGCCCCCTCCAACTTCTACTTCAATACCACCAAGGGCTTCTACTGCCTGCTCTCTGCCGGCCATGACAAGTGCCTGGACGACTCCAAGGGCCGCCCCCACGCCCCCCTGAGCACGACCGCGCTCCACATGCTCTGCCGCTTCTTTAGGGAGCCCAACCGACGCTTCTTCAACATGGTGGGGCGCTCCTTCGCCTGGTGCTGAGGCCCTCCAGTTGCATGCATTTGGGGGTGGACACATTCCTTATCGACCAATGAGAGGAGGTGTGGGGGTTGTGAGAGAGAACAGCATGCACTGAGATTGGAAACAACCTTTATTAACCAATCAGACAAGGCTTAGGACAGTGAAAGGGAACAAGCTTGTGACAAGCCGCTGAACAGTGGATTGGAAACCTACACATCTATGGCAGTTACAAATAACCTGCTGAAAATATTCAGCATGCAGGAGGAGTCATTTAGTCATTAGCCATCATTCATAAGTTCAGATAGTGAAAGAGAATTGAACTGTCAGTGGCACGTGCAGTTACATGTGAAACTGAGAACACCAGAGAAATACATCTTTTGGACTGTGATACTAATAATTGTAACATAAACTGTTGTGGTGTTTTTCAGGAAATCCATACAATTGATAGATAAAGACTACATGCATTGATAGAAAATATAATGAATGACACCACTCATTTTTAGTATTTTCTTTATGCGTATGACCCTTTGCCACCCTCTTGGACCTGGCAATTATGCTATATTAAATCCAGCTCTCCATAACTGACACTCTTGCAATGCTCACACAAGAGCACTAAACCAAGAAGGATGCAGTTCTCTGATACACTTGTATGCAGCCAATGGCTTCTTTTCAGACTACAGTTCCCAGAGTGCACCGCAGCAGCATGAATGCCAATTGGAGGACAGGTGCATCTCCATTGATGCCATCTACATGACTTGCAGATGTCTCAAGGGCCGCTGGAGGGTATAGAAGTGGCAGGACAAGGAGACCCAGCCAATGAAACCCACTCAGCTCTAACTGTACAAAGCCAATTGTCTTCTGCCGCTACAGACTCCTGGTCTTTGCTGGAGAATGACACATTTCATACTTGAACTCAAGTCTGAGCTGTAGGAGCACCTATGAAAAAACTAGGGTTATCTATATGGATACAAGCTCCTTTCTACACATAGGTAGCCACAGACTGAAATCATGGAACTTCATGAACATCAAGTAGTAGCACTACTGCTATTGTTCATTGTTCATAGATACTGGCTACATTCCAAACCAAACTTCTTTTGCCCACATTCCCTCGGAGTGGAGGGGTGTCCACCATAAAAACCTTTCCAGTCATTAGGGAATGTATGTCATCTGATGGCACCTTTCATAAAATCGGTAAAACCATGAAAACATTCCAGAGGTGTTTTCTTCATTCCACTCAAATAAAAGAAACTGGAACAAACCCTCTCTACAGTCTGAGTGCGTGAGTAATGATTGATATATTTGAACCAATTACTGTGTCTTGGTGTGGAGGCCAGAGCAAACTGATCCTGATTGGTCATGAATGAAGAAATCTGCTCACATGGTTCCACCTGAGATGTTTTCAGAAGGGACCTGTGTCTAGTCCTTCGGCCAGCATCTGCCTGTCCCAGGCAGGCAGTTCTAGAAGCAGTGTAGAGATATGTTATTTTCCACTTGGGTGGAGTCAATTGTACCCAGTCTTGACCACAACAGACTCATGCAAGAGAATTCATGTAACCAAGTATGTCTGTGAACATTTCAGTTTGTGCTGTTAGGATTACTGTTGTTATTATTCATTTTGTATTCAGATATTTTGAACTTTTCAACTCAATGTTTAATAAAAAATATTTTTATTTTTATGTCTCCAACAATGAGATATTTAAAGAAAAGCAATTGTACTGTGAAGGGTATAATTTTTTATATTGAACAAAAAGTACATGTAAACAAAGGGCCTTTGAACAAATAAATATTAACATTAAGTTCAAGACTTAATTACATTCTTTCAACAGAAAGAGGAGTTTGCTTTATATACTCTCCAAAACCCTTTTGTGGTGATGCAAAATCTTTGGCCACCTCTAATAGCATAATTAAGTTGTAAATCTTATTTTCACTTCAAACAATGTGTCCATATTCACACCTTGGATGTTTGTTTTTTTTTCAGAGCTGAAGTTTGTCCCCCCTGTTTCTCAAAAAGCTTTGTCAGTATACCAGGTTACACCAGTTTGCCCAAACTACCCTCTATTCACAAACATATGAGATTGACAATTAAGGATTCAGTGACAGCAAGGAGGAGATCTAGATAAAAAGAGCTTAATCCCCTTTCTTGCTATCCTCCCATGCCACACATGTGAGAGGAAGGTTTTTGGAGTTTTGGACACACAGGTGGGGGAGCAAGGGAGACTGGAGGCCTGTCACAGACTTACTGAGACAATGTCTGGATCAGAGCAGGCCTGGGGCCAGGAGTGATCCACCCCAAGCCTTTCATACCACAGGTTCCACCTCTCAGCTCAAAGCCTCCAACGCTGCTTTGATGAAGTCCGATTGGAATCAATACTGTTGAAGGGGAACAGATTAGACGTCGCTCAAAGAAGTCAACATTAAAGACTGACAGGATCAATGGGCAAAAACATGTAGCTGAATGGGAAATGACTCCAGGGTGAAGGCAGAGAGTATTCACACAAAATTCGGCTAAGCCACGATCAAAGCCTCCCTTTTAATTGTGGTATTGATAGAATTAAAGTTAATACCATCACTCCATTATTAATCACAGGATTATCATTTTCATTTCATTATAACATGTAAATGATTTATTACCTTAGAAGGAATGCTTTTCCAATGTATTATATGATTATACGTTTGTTTACACATTAATGCTAAAAATATTATTTGCTAAAATATTGTTAGTGTGAAAACATTGACACAGACACATTATTCATAAATCAAAAAAATCCCTCTTTTTCATCCCAATGTTGGAATCACTCTGCCCTGCTCAACCCACCTTTATGATGAATAAATGCATGATACCCCTATTTCTATATACATCTGTGCTTTTGCAGATGGAAAGTCTGATGCAGCTGAGGGCCTACTCCCTACTACTCCCTATAATCTCCTGAGTCCCTTGTCCTCACTCTAGACTCAGCCAGCCAGCTTTCCTGCTTTTTAAATATTTCTTCCATTTCAGAATTCAAAAGAACAGTCTGTAATTCAAGGAGCCTTATTTTCCAGGAACCACAGTCTTGTATTGATCTCTCAGCTCTTTTTGTCCGCATTGGTAAAACTTTACACTCACCTCAGGATGTATGTATTTGAATAGTGAGGCAAAGAACAGTGAACATCACATGGCATGTGTATTTCTTGGGATTTTGGTTCCTGAGTTTGTCCTATGAGTATTTTGAGCATGGGGGTGGCAGCGGTACTGAGTGAACTTCTGCATTGGTCATGTATATCAGGTCTGAGCAGGGGTGTGAGCAGTCCTGCCCCTGAGGCCTGGCCTGTTAATTTTGGCCATAAAGGGTCCACTGAGCCGTCCCCAGCAGGGTAATGGAGGGATGGGGTGTTTTGTATCAGTAACAGGGCAGCAAACAGCCCCATTAGAGATGAAAGGGGCTCATTGAGGGCAATCAGAGACTGGCTCCGCTGGAGCCCATTACCCTGAAAGAGGGCAGTCTACCCTATATCTGTTGGGGGGCTGGTGGGTGTGTGATCTCTGGAGACACATAGGGCCAGTACAGTCCCCATCCACAGGGCTCACAGTCAAGCCAGACTGCTGCCGTGCAAATCTACTGTCACAGCCTGGATTTAGTTACATGAGCACATGTTAACATGTACCATTTGAGACAGTCTGTCAGAGGTGAAAACAACGTTTTAATAGAAAAAAAAGATTCTCAGCATGTCATAACCCTCAAATGTTCACATCTTTCAGAGGAAGCACAGTGTCACACACACACACATATATTACATGAAATCACAGAGATGCATTTTATGTAACAATAACCATATAAAACATATTTTAAGATTAAAGAATACAACAACCCAGTCCATAATTTAAAAAAAATGAATTTGCTGTATTCAAAGATTGTGGGGGGGGGGGGGGGGGAGAGTATCCATGGGACTCTAATAAAAAACATAAATTTCATTGAAAAAGACAGAAAAATGTGCATGAAAAACCATGTTCTGTAACACATTAACCAAGATTAACCTAGATATTCAACACAGGGATGCCTGCAGATTCAAATGACTTCTCCTTTAGGTCACTTCCTACACTACCAATTATATTGTGAAAGGCAAAGAGTTCTTACTCGCTAATCTGACAAAAATGTCGAAAGAAATTGCATGTCCTCATCTTTACAAAACCGCTCATATAATATTTACAATTAAATGAGACAAACCAAAGATGCTGGGGAAATCGCACACACTGGCATCACATTTGTCTCTCACGGTAAGAACAACACTTGCTTCAAACTGTATGTAAGTATTCAGACTGTATTTCTATAAATTAGACTTTGCACTTGTTTGTAGAGGCCGGTCGTTTCACGTGGCTAAAAAAGGGCAAGTGAGGAAGCAGAGCGCGTTCTTTAACAAACCCTTGAAAGAAACTGCTAATCTGCCTCATTTGCCTGCCTGCTGACATCGGTCCATCTGTCTCTGCTCCCGGCCATCCCTGCTTCGCCCGGTGTGCAGAGAACCGCAAAGCGAGGAGCCGAAGCGAGAGCACACGCGCAGCGACGAGGCGATCGAGCCCCGCGCTGCTGGTCGCTGTTTTTCCATTGCTGGCACAGGGGAGCAGCGCCGTCTGCTGCTCCTCCCCTCTGCCGTCAATAAAAAGCGGGCTCTTGTCTGCGCTGCATCCTCAGCCCGCCGCCACTGCTCACTTCAAAGCGCTCAGCCTCTATTACTGCGTATCAGGTGCCGGATGAGACAGGAGGCGGAGGGAAACTGTCTGCAACGCACCCCCCCTCCCTCTCTCCCCAGCTGAAGCATCTACCTCTGCGCTCCTCGCTGGGGGACGCGGCGCAGAGCGCGAGGGAGAGAATCAGCGGTGTGGTCTTTGAAGATTTGATTTCGTAGCGCCATCCGTTCATCTTCTCCGCTGAGGCCTGGGCTTGTATTTCGTTGGTTCTATGTGTGGGTATGTTGACAAAAATGTGGGCACCTACAAAAAATGTGCAACTATATTTTTGACTTATCAGCCAAGTGAACTTGCAATATGCGTAGGACTCATAAAAAGTTTACATCAGTGCACAAAAGAAAAGACTGCAATTCAGCATCGCAATAGATTCTGCATTTGCTCTTATGGATTGTCAAATATAAGCAAACAATTTTCGCAAACACTATTCCATAAATTATTCTGACTGAAGAAAAGAAATGCTGCTACTTTAATCAGAAACCACAACCAGTGTTGTCTTATCATTGTCTGTTATCAGAGATTAGGTTCAATTGTCTCCACATGACATCAAGTCTATAAACACTGGGTACTTATGAGAAAATTCTTCTGAACATTTGCTTAAGCTAGTGCAACACTTTTCCACTGTATCTTATTCTATTCTATACTTATTATTCTATTTTCTTATTGTAAGTTATAAGACTATTTATTTTACGTGTAAAAATCTCTTTCGTATTTAGTATTTTTACATAAAGACAGACAATGGATAAGGATAAGGATGTTTTATTGTCATTCCTCGACATGTTGTGCATGACAGGGAACAAAATGAGATACTCAGGTCCCCGTTCGGAATAATTATGATATCAATGGCAGTGCTTTCTAAGTTATGAGCCATAAAGAGGTGGCTAAAAATATCATGAAAGTAAATCTGTCCCAGTTCTTTCAGTGTGATTTGACTTGTAAAATCACTTTTCTCTTGCATGATTATGGCAGCCCATCAATGTGATTACAGTAATTATCCCTACAGATTTATAATATAGGCTGATGTGTTGTAGGCCTATGTCTTTTGAAACACTTGTTTAAAAATACTATGAACCATGTGGACTTGTTGTGTTGGTAAGACTGCATGTTGCCACCATTTTTGGATTTTTAACATCTGTTAGCTCATGAATTTTATAATTTCATTTTATTTTCATTTTTCAATTTAAATTCAAAGTATATCTGTTCTGATGATGATCTTCAGGTACAATAAGAGGGCATGAGAAGAAACCTTTCAGAGTTACATTTTCAGCGTGCTCACCATACAAGGGGTGGTAAAATTACGGATTAGCCAATTATTAAATGGTGAGTGGCACCCGGCTGAATGTGTATCCACACCACCTTCAGCAGTGGCTGCCCTAAAACAGGGTATTTTCTTCCATGTCCCAAAGGCAACAGTTTCAGCACATTTCATTCAGATCTGTCAATAGCTTATTCCATGGTCCTGATCAGGGACAGACAGACACACAGGAGAGATCACATGCCCACCAGCCAGTGGTGGAGGTAATTAACACCTTTTAGCTTGGATTTGGATAGACCTGTTATATCCTTAAGTTGATACTCCACTTTCCAGACTTATGTCTCCGCTGACTATTTGGCATTGTGTAATTGCTAATAGGTCATTAACTTGCAAATCAAAGCTACCTGATGCTTTGATACCTTCATAGACTAGTCAGACTAAGTGTGAAGAGAGATCCTATACAGATAATCTCTGTACTTGCAGCTGATTAATAGGACACTAATGATCTGTATCAGTGCTTCCCAACCCCGGACCTGGAGGGACACCATGTACTGTGGTTTTTGTTCCAGAAAAGTAGTCATTTTAAATAGGTTTGGTTATGAGAAACACCTGTTCATTTTTAGGTTAAGCATATGATGTTTTCTGTCTTTCTTCCTTTTGGGAATCATTTAAGCAAATACCTCTAATTTGTCCTTTCTTGCAGCCAGCCACAATCAGACATTAAGCAGCAATCAATAAAGTATTATAAATAAATTACACAATAATGAGGTAAATTATGCAAATTATGCACTTTCAATCCCCTTTCCAATTATCAGCCAAAGCCTCAACTGCACTATCATTGCTAAACCAAACCCCGGCTGTTTTCAGGGTAACTGTTGTCTTACTCACAATAATTTACTTCTCTTATCATCTAGTAAACAACTTAGGGCAGAGTGGAAATTACATAGTATTACAATTTGCTAATTTCAAAACACTCAGATTTTTGTTGTGCAGGATCCTGAAATATAGCCAAATCACTCACAAAACTTGACAACTGAAAGGTGCTCTCTTACCAAACCAGAAAAAATGTTTTAAAACACCAAAATTAGAGAGGCAGCATAATCCAGAACACAGAGGAAAAGATGAATAAAAAGAAAAGACTTCCCCTGTAGATGCTGGCATCCCGCAATGTTACAACAGGAGATGTGAGAAAGTAGAGTGATTAGTACTTCACAAATGTATTAACAGCACTGCTCTCAAAATCAGTGTTGTCCTTATGCTCAAGTATTTGCAAGATCCTGAAAGATTAATGAACAGCCCATACACCAAATTGCTATTGCGATGACAACAAAATCCCCCCCAGCAGACACATTCAAAGGCCGGCAGCAGTACAGGTTGAACTTGTCCCACTCCCTCCCCCAGACAGGCAGACGTACACGCATGCACACACACACACACACACACACACACACACACACACACACACACATCAACAGATAAGAGAGACAGAAGTAAGGGGAGAACAAGGGGTGGGGTGACATCCCTAGACTTACTGGAGCCAGAAATTAATGGGCTCATTCAGAGCCAAATGAGACGTCTTAATTACCACACTTGTGAAAACTCAAGGGGTGGGAGTGGAAAAGGGTGCATATTTCCTTTGATCCTGGGCTAAGTGAATTGTAAATGAAGTGGGGATCCCCCCTTAATAAATACCCAGGCACAAGTCGACGGGGTGGAGGATTCACAGACTCATCACCACCGGAAGAGAGAAGCCACCTCCATTCAGAGTGAATTCGCCCATGGTGCTGCTTGTAGACGTCAAGCCGCCCTATTCACAAGCTGGGTACAACAAGGAGAGCAAAATCCCACCATCGCCTCAAAGTAAACGAGAGCACTGTGGTTTCCGTGGCGGAGCAACAACATAAAAAAGATCCTTGTTAAAACCCCTGGAGCTCTGGAAAAGGTTGTGATAGCCGCTCCCATTTGGATCTGGTTCCCTTCGACATTCTCAGGCTGAGAACATGAAAGGGCACTTCTCTGTTGAATGGCTGTCCCAGAGCAGCAGAGCCACCTGTGCTGCTGATCCAAAGGTCCCCGCTGTCTCACAGCACAAGGCCAAGCTGAGGGATCCTCCCACCTACAGCACCCCAACGAAGGACCTGCCAGGGTTCACCTGCACCGAGAGAGAAGGAAACGCAGAACCCCAGGAAAGACCAGCATCCCAGCAGCAGGCCCAAGGACAGAACACATGCATCACTCCACACCCAGGGCCTGACTTTGTAAACCTTGCCAATGCTTACTCCAATGTTCTAGGTAAGCGTGCTTCTCCCTACACAGGCCTGCTGGCACTAGCCAGACAACAGAAACTTCTCTGCTTGTTGTTCTTTTGCATGCTTTTGTCAACACATATTAGCACAGTTTTGTCCTATCTTAAAACAATGATATAAATGATGGAAAGTAGTTTAAACTGGCATGAAGTTGAATCTATTCAACAAATTTGAATGGAAATTGTTTTTTAACAGAACAAAACAAAAAGACAAGTCTCATTAACTGAAAAATATATATTCATATAACAATGTAACGTTACAGCCATATACAGTGTATGACCATACAGAATGCAGTATATAGTATGTACATAATATTCAGTGCCCTCCATATTTACACATACCTTAGATTTTGCAGGGCCAGGAACATGAAATGAATGAATAGAACAGCCATCTCCAACCCATGTTTAATTTTTAAATAGAAAACATTTTTGATAATGTTAAAACTGAAAAATGGGAATATTCTTGGAGTCAGTGGAACAGTAACACTACGGTATGTACATTGCTCTAGATAAGTGTGTTTGCTAAACAAATATATAACAAGAGACCACCAGAGCCTGCACTTCGCACACAACAGTGGGGCAATTTCACCCACCGAGTGAACGCACCACGCACGTTTTACAGTACTCAGATTTTCCAAAACATTGTTCATTTGTCAGTTCAGGAGATGTAGTTAATGTTTGACAGTTAACAGCCGGGTGTAGTGTCACTACACTTTGAGGTTTCAGCGAGGGTCTTCTCTTCCTAGCAGCCACAGATGCAGGCTCCAGCAGCAGCGCAGATGAGGAGACATCCGGGTACGAGAGTGAAGGGGGGCGCTCTCCACCCCCGGCGGCCCCGCAGGACATCGCGCAGACCTGTGCCGCCACAGGACGCAGACCACGCACCGCCTTCACCGCCCAGCAGATCAACCGGCTGGAAAGGGCATTCAAGAAGCACGCCTACATAGGCACCCACGACAAGGCCAAGCTCTGCAAGAAGCTCAGTCTGTCAGACAAACAGGTGGGTTGCCTCAAAGAACTTTATTACCAGCTAGGCTAGATGGAGCAGACTGGGTTTCATACAAACTCAAGAGGTTCCACAGATCCTTTGTGCTAGCCGAATGAGCTATAGGACAGACATTAACTGTTTAAATGAATGATACATAGCTGATCTATCACTGTATTGAGCCTGGCAAGTGAGTGACACTGGTAGAACAAAGGTACGATTGCATCCTCATTCTGTCCTCCCAACCTTTGCCAGATCAGGAATTGGTTCCAGAACAGACGCATGAAGCTGAAGAGGACCTTGCAGGACACAATGGCCCAGGCCTGTCAGACAAACCTCTCCTCCCAGCTGATGCACTACCCTGAACTCCAGGCTTTTGGGTCTGCTTCATATCCTAGCTTTTACCCTGCTCAGGAAAACCGTGCTCATATACCTTCATCTAACCTAGGCTATACCCCTTCTCCTGCGGGGAACACCACCCCCGCCATGACGACGGGTTCATTTTACCGCCAGTACGACAGCCTGCCCAGCATGTTCTTGCTCCCTGGGAGTAGTTCAGTCATGCCACCGTATTGCCTATACCCTCCCCATCACTAAGGCTCTGCTGCTGGGAGGCAGCTGTCCGCGTCACATTCTTGTCTTCACATCCTACGACAATATAATCAACAGGAATTCAATTAATATTCTCACTCTGTTGAATTTAAGGCTGAAATATTAGACATAACTATCATATGACAGACTTCCTAAATAGATTGCTTTTAACAGATGTCAACCCACAGTCCTTCCTGTTTGTAGAGACTGGTTGTTTTCTTTTTCTGAGAAGAGGTCTTTAACCCTCCAACTGCGAGCAGAAAACCGCATCAGCCTACCAAGCTCTACCTCTGTTCATCATATGTTATCTTCATGTCAGAATGGTGCAATAATATGTATAGCACTCTGTTAATTTGTTTTTTTTTACTATTACAATTGTGCTATTTAAAATAAAATTGTACATAAGTATATAGTACATGTCCAAAAATGTTTAATGAGAATATAATTCTTTAATATGTTTTTCTAACATTCAGAATTGTTAATTTTTATCAATAAACTTTTATCATTTTAATCCAAAACACCATGTTATTAGAATTGCTGGCTCAGGTAGTAAAACTGGGCTTGTTTTAGTTTAGTTTTAGCTTGTTTTGTTTTATATTACAGAATGAACTGAGAAAGCATTACACCTTGCCAAGGCCCTTTGAGAATACAAAAGTTTTGGTTTATATATACATACTGTATACTCATTTTGGACTAGTGAAGCATACAGTAGTCACATCACTTCTGACATTCTGCAAGCCTTTGCTCAAACAAGGTGTAACAGCACCCCCTACTGACACACCAGGTTGTCTGGGGCTGCAAGCAGATATCTTGTATGATGAAACTCCAGCATGTTTGCATCTAATAAAGGCAGAACATATGATATGCAATACATAATGAAACAAATATGTATGAATATCTATTGAGACATAATTGAATTATAAATACATAGTTAAATCTTTCATGTTTCCATTCTGAAACAGTGTTGTATTGTCCTTTATGTACTGATGCCAAATTATAAACTAATAAGGTCTTAAATTTCCTCCAACAAATGGCTATTGTTGAGTTAGAATATTCATTTTTTCTGCCAGAAGCAGTATGTTGCTTGATTTACATATTCTCATATGCATTAAAACACATTCAATACATCAAGAGCCCATTATGACTATGTTCTTGGCTCCCTCTGCTGGTAGATAAACTCATCTGCATCTTCATCCAATGCATGAACCATCTTAAATGGTTATTATACATAAATTTGCGATATCTTTCTAAATACCATTTTTGAACTTGCTAACAGAATTTGAAAGGTTTGTTTCAATTTTGACCTTATTTGAAGAAATTTGTACTGAGCATACCAAACAAGGAAATGCCAAGTCAACCACCATCACGGATATGTATCGCCAAGGAAAGTGCTTTAAGACCAAAAACCTTAAAATCTATTTATCGTAATAAATTGCAGATTTGTAATAACGAGGGGCAGTGCTCTTTGAATGAGTATCCCCTCAGGAGAGTGCCTAACTGCCAGTAAAACAAAGCAGATAGAAAAACGTGTCCCCTTCATTTGTTTTACAGATGAGAAATATAAGAAACAACTCTTTTCAGAGTGTTAATTATTTTTTACCCCCGCAAAACTGTATTCATTCGCTGTCAAAATGCAAAGTACCTTTTTGTCACTTCATGTGTGGTGACAAACACAGCAAGGCTGGCGATAAAGACCTGCCTTTTAAAAAGGCACACAGATGGGAGGACATTCGTTTCCCAGCAAGACTCTGCCACCCGCAGCTTACAAAATCAGGCAAATCCCAGGTGCAATATCCAGTGTTAGAGGAACCAACACAGCGTAATCAATACAATTAAAAAATACTTTTGCGCAGCACCACCCGTGGAACTCTTCCTTCTGAATGGTTCGTTTCCAACCCTTACATAATCAATGAATTCAATCAATTGGAATTAACTTGGTATTAGTGGAAGCCACAGTAGAAGATAAAGTCTGAACGGGGAGCACATTATTAGGAACATTCCCTGTAGGATGCTGTGCTCCATTTATCCTGCAGCTGTGGCTTTTCTGGCTGAACCATTCAAATAAAACAGGGTGTCTTCTGGAAAGAGAACTCAATGTTTCCTTCAAATTAACATACCTTTGCAAATGATATTTGTTTATCTACATGACAAATGTGCAACATGAAATGAACACAAACAACCTTTAGTTTATAAAAAAATGGTTTAACAATTCCATTTTTCAGTATAAAACACTTTTGAAGCCCTCGCCAATCAAACAAATTTGCGGTCACAACTTGACAAAGATGATTCCGGTCAGTCAAATAATCTAAAATAACGTACAAATAATTTTTAGCTTTTTTTTCTAGTTTTTAAAACTTTACAACGCAAAAACCTAACAATCACTCATCTTTAACTACAATAAAAAAAAAGGAAAAATAAAAAATAAAAATAATAAAAAGCGGAATTCATGGCCAGCCCTCTGTCTGCTCTGTCAGAGCAGGGGCTGAGCCATGGCATCCAGGTAGCTCTGGCTTCTATGCCGTCTTCTGCTGCCCCTTCTTCCCAATCAGGGACTTGTGGATATGGGGGATCACACCTGCAGAAACAAACACAAGTTAAGGGGTTGGTACAGTCAGACAGCGGGAAAACGTTTAAGTAACTCACCTGGTTTTTCATTAACCCTAAACTGAAGAGCCAGCAAGCTGCCATTTTGTAAAAAAAAAAATGGACCTAATGTACACATGTGTGCATGGCTAGCTGACTCACCTCCTCCAGCGATGGTGGCCTTGATGAGAGAGTCCAACTCCTCATCCCCACGGATGGCCAGCTGCAAGTGACGAGGGGTGATACGCTTCACCTTCAGGTCTTTAGAGGCATTACCCGCCAACTCCAACACCTGCAACGCACACGTAAGTCAACCAACCCAATACTGAAACCAACAGGTGATTCTGAGATATCATGGCTTATCTTTTTGGCTTCTATCAATGAAGCAAGTAATTTGTAATCCTTTCTCATAATTTCATTTTAAACAACATTTATCCAATGAATTACTGTAATTACCCATTTCACTATTAAAGCCTTATTTAACTACCTAAGGGAAGTTCTACTGCCATTTTGCAATTTGTAGATTTAGTACTCAGTCTAATTCCCCAATGTGGTACAAGAAATTTGGATACATGGAAATGATAAACACCCCTTCTCTATTCAAAGAATGACAACAGCACACAGGCTGTTTCAAGTACCCCAATGGGATGACAAAGTGCAGCTTTAAATTGATTAAATATGGAAGACTGACAGAAGAGGGAGCAGCCTGTTTCTTAGAGGACCATCAATGTGGTACAACTGAGTATTGAAAGATTATGTAAGGTTGAATCACAGGTTCTTTCTATATATAAAAGCAGCACACCAAGTGTCACCCTATAACAGCAGAAACTTGAATATTAGGATTTCATATGGCAAACGTACTTTAAATATCTGTAAGTACTGGCGCAAGACCATGAGTTCTCCTCTGAAAGTCCATGGAAAACTTTGTTCCACAACTCTTAAGTAAACAGTCTATAAATTCACTTACACATATGTACACACTATCTGTGAAATGGTTCTGCTGCTCATTGGTGATGGCATCTATGAGCAACAGTTACAGCTACAACTTTTCTGCTTGTTGAATTACTGTGCATCTTCTATGAGCAGTGCATTTAAGCCATTACATCGCCCAAACCTACATTTTTTAAATGTCCCTTAACTGTCACCTTGAGAGGGGCCACAGCAGAGTCCACTGTTTTCAGCTCACTAAAGCCTGCACTGAACAACTTAATGAGGGCTGGCACCGAAACTATTTTGGCTGAACACACGATGATCAACTTCCAGTTGTTTACAATAAGGCACCATAGGGGAAATTCTTCAATACCTTCGTCATTCACCCACATTCCTCTAATTTTACAACATCCAAGATTCAATTTTGTTTCAACATTGTGGCATGTCCTGCTATTTTTCAGCAGTCACTGGAAGGATTAATATAGCACTGCCTTGACATTACACCCTATCATCGCTGCATTGTGGATTTGAGAGGTTTCAACACCGAATCAACTTCCTAAAGACTGAATGTGAAAAGAATCTTAGGACAGGAACAATGCTTGTGATAGATGTTGTGGAGTTGTGGAGATGTGGGGTAGTAGAGGGAAGGTCTCACCTCCGCAGTGAGGTACTCAAGGATGGCTGCACTGTAGACAGCTGCTGTTGCCCCAACACGGCCATGGCTTGTAGTACGGGTCTTCAAGTGTCTGTGGATACGACCCACTGGGAACTGTTGGCAAAGAGGACACAGTAACAAGTATTACCCACCGTAAGCTAGTGCAGTCAATAACATCCAAAAGACAATAAAAGAAACCCCCACGTGAAATGTGTGGCAATCTTACCTGCAGGCCGGCCCTTTGTGAGCGAGACACTGCTTTTGCCTTAGCTTTTCCACTGTCCTTTCCAGCCTTTCCTCCAGCCTGGGAGAGAGTCAGATACAAGTCAGGCAAAGCAGGAACACAAGACATTTTGAGTCAAAAACTTCAGTTGCTACTGAGATATGTAAAAATACATACTGTTCTCTATTAAACTGATAAATAAACTCACCTTTCCACAAAACAGGTTTATTAAAGACTGTGTGTGTCCATTGGTCGGTTAAGAGTTAAATATTGGACTGCTTTGAGGCAGTGCATCATGAAAGGAGGACAACCAATGAGCCATGAATATAATGACACAATTAATCGATATTATTAACTTCTTTGACAGAGGGGTGGTCGTTGGTTGTCTGGTTTCAAATTCTGTTTGAATGGAAAAGAGGGGATCGGCTCTGATACATTCATTCATGGGCGCTGCAGAATAGTTGAGTAATTATTACAATAGAGTTAACTTTAAACCTACAAAAGCAGGAAGCCACCTAACATGGCATTAATGTTCAATCGCCCGTTGCATTTGACTGCAGCTACCAGATTTCATGTTAAATACTAAGCTAGTATTCACATCAAACAGCTACCTATCTCTGCTGCAAGTTGTACAGCCAATATCGATAGTTTGCTAACTTCGGGTTAATACAGAAATAAATGTCAAGCAACATTTATAATCTGAAATACAAACCTATGTAACGCAAATTACGGCAAGTAAGGTAAGATACAAGCGAAACCGAAATAACGGCATACGTCACATACGGGAAGCTTACTACTTCCCATATGGAGAACCGAATACCTCAACCAGTTAACTGTTAACTAACCAATTTCCAACTTGTCTGTCGGTCTGGAAACTTCAACGCACTCTTCGATTACATCAAATGTTTGCTACATCAGAATTGTGCACAAATAACGTTAGATAACAAGCAAGCTAGCTACATTAGGTCAAACCAGGACAAGAATTTTGGAAAAATGAAAATGAGTTTGTAAGCCATTTAGCTATCTACGTCAAAAAGTTATTACAGCTACCTAAATCCATAGCTAAATTGGTATCTACTTCATTATTTTTGTATGCTTGCAACTGCTACAAAACCTGGTTAGCTAACTGCTAAATTGCATGTTATGTTTTGCTAGTCAGTAGCTAACGTTAGTCAAGCCGACAGTCCCTACACGACAATCATTTTTCCCGCCACAACAGATGTAGCCAGCTAGCCAGTTTGTTAGCTAGCTCATCTGACTCAGATGGACACATAATTCCTTACTGCTGATTATCCTTTTCATTCAACGTGGAGCACAAGACAAATTTCTTCCATCCGTAGATACATATATTCTATGTTACTTAGCTACCGGTCTTGCGATACAGTTCTCCGACCTCCATCAGTTAACATAGCCTGCTAACGTTAGGGTGCCAACATCAACAATGTTAGCTAGGTAGCGCACTAGCGGCTAGCGAGTCTTTTACCAATACATAGCTAACAAGACAGCTCGCAAAACAAGAATAGCTAACTAGTTAGCTAACTTTGTTGATATAACGAGCTAGCAAACGAGTAGAGTTCAAACAGCTCTGCTCATGTGACACTTTACTAGTAACTGATAGTAAACCAGATGACTAGCTACCCAGTTAACTGACGGTGTACACTAACATTTTTTTGCAAATTCTAATACGATAACAATCTAGTAAGCTATGACCACTCTAAGTCAAGTTGTTAACGTTAGCTGGCTAACTAGCTACATTGTCAGCAAAATAATAACCTATGGCTGCAACCAGCAATGGTAGATTAAAGACGCAGCAATAATATTGGCCATTTAGCTAAGAATTGTAAGACTGGAGAAATTCATTCTTTTGCCGCAAACTTTGGATAGGATGGCTAGTTAGCTAACTGTATTGCTGTTGTAATAAGCGCTTACCATCTAGATAGGTATACTGTACAAGCTACGCTGTCAATATTTTCAGTCATTAAATCAATATAGCTAGCTAGCCTGTAAAGTAAAACTACACAAAGATAAACCTCAATTGCCCTATTTCATACATGGTAATCATATGGCTGCATATTCTGTGCAAAATGCACAAATAAATACCTTACCATTTCAGCGTTCTGCTATTTCAATTTTGAAATGGAGAAATCGAATACAATTTTCGGCTCCAGACGGAGAGACACAATAAACCCTTCTGAGAGCCTGTATGAGAGAACCATAGCAAGCAAAGTGGCCCACCAATAGGAGGCCTTGGTGTTGGTTTGAATAATCTTTCTAACCAATCGCATTATTGTTTGTATAATCGCGCCCCATCCCCCACCTCAAAATGTACTTCAACTGTCTTTTTTGCGCACGGACCTATTAAGGTAGGAGGGACTGATAGACAAGAAAGTAAACCAATGCTATTCAGAAATGAACCAGCTAACAGTTTCCGCCATGGTGGACATTGAACTGAAAAATGAACAGCGATTAGCAGCTTGCCCAGTTTAATTGAAGTCCACGTAAAACACATCTGCCAACTTTGGAAAAAAATGCACATTCCAAAAGCTAACTGGAATAGTTGTCATGCCAGGTTAATGCCTTCACTTCCTCCCCTATTACTCAATGGTTAGTATAGCTACGCTGTATATCTATATATTTTAGCTTTATCCCCCAGCAAATATTGTAATCTGGACGCTAATGACATTGATCACAACGTAATTACTGACATACTAACGCAATGTACACATTGATTGCAAGATAATATAGACTGACACTTAAGCACTTGTACTCTGTGCGACTAGTCGTTGAGTGTCGGTTCGATATTATAAAAAGTGGCCAATAGGAAAATACAAAATGACGACCAACTGGACGTCAGAACAGACGAGAAGGCGAGTTAAGGAAGAAATGGGGAGCAATGGTTATGTGATTTAATAATTCTACGAATGATATCGACGAAGATTAGTAAAATCAGTGTGACTGGCAGGAAAAATGTACCTACGAGAAGACAAATTTAGGATGTGATGTTGTAATTGGCAGATGTGAGACCAATGAGAGCAAACTAGGCGGGACTGTGTTGAGTCTGCGAAGGGGGTGTGCGCTGGGGGGAAAGATACGCAGAAGGGAGAAGCTGGCTGCTGGTGGCGAAGATGGCGGATGGAGACAGTGGGAGCGAGCGCGGTGGCAGTAGCGGTGGTGGAGGGGGAGGCGGCAGCGGGTTTCAGCACTTCCAAAGGGAGCAGGAGACCCAGGAACTTGCGTCTAAGCGGCTTGACATCCAGAACAAACGCTTTTACTTGGACGTAAAACAAAACTCGAAGGGCAGGTTTATCAAGATCGCCGAGGTCGGCGCCGGGGGCTCCAAAAGTCGCCTGACCCTTTCCATGTCAGTTGCGGCGGAGTTTCGTGACTACCTGGGGGATTTCATAGAGCACTACGCCCAACTTGGGCCCAGCAGCCCCGAGCAGATCGCACAGTCCTCCGGTGGCGAGGACGGTGGGCCTAGACGGGCCTTGAAGAGTGAGTTCTTGGTTAGAGAAAACAGAAAATACTACCTCGATTTGAAGGAGAACCAGCGGGGAAGGTTTCTCCGGATCCGACAGACCGTCAACCGTGGGCCAGGTTTCGGGGTAGGAGGTGGTGGGGGGCCTGGAGGCGGCATGCAGGCCGGCCAAACCATCGCCCTTCCCGCTCAGGGCTTGATAGAGTTTCGAGACGCCCTCGCCAAGCTGATAGATGACTACGGAGGGGATGACGAGGAGCTGGCCGGCGGTGGAGGAGCCGGAGGGTACGGCGAGCTTCCTGAGGGCACATCCATCATGGTGGACTCCAAACGATTCTTTTTTGACGTCGGGTCCAACAAATATGGGGTGTTCCTTAGAGTCAGTGAGGTAAAGCCCAGCTACAGAAACTCAATTACTGTACCCTTCAAAGCATGGAGCAAGTTTGGAGGGGCGTTCTGTCGCTACGCCGAGGAGATGAAAGAGATCCAGGAGAGGCAGAGGGATAAAATGTACGAAAGAAGAGAAGAATCGGAGGGCGACGACGTGGATGACGACTGATATCGCTAGCTAGCTTGCTAGCCGATTGCCTAGCTAGCCAGCTAACTAGTTACAACGATGAAAGATTCACGACAGCGTGAGCGAAACGCAAATAAGAGAATATTACATGCATGACGAATCGAACATTAATACTAATATCGTGGAGTAAGTAAAGTTCATTTGACCGAGAAATGTCGTTTTAAAAGAAATTTGTTTTATAAAGTTTAGGTGCATAGCTAGCTAACTAGCTAGCTGAAATTATAGTTAGCTAGCTAGCTAAAACGGTAGTTAGCTAGCTAGCTAGCTGTTAACGAGGTTTCTCATTGTTAAAATGTTTTTATTGTCAAATCTAAATAACCTTCTTCAAACACAGCAGCTTATTAAATTGGTTTCCTTTGAAATATATATTTATAAATATAAAGACTTTACCTGGACCTGAACTATTAGCTAATATTGTAGCTAAAGATTTGAAAGTATATATGTGCATACGTGTTGTATTTAACAGAGGAAAGAAGATAAAAAGTCCACGAGTTAAAACCAGCATCCAATGTATTACTGTCGGCCTTGCCAGGCTAGCTACCTAGGCGGTGTGGGTTCCAAAGTAATTTGTGAGACCAGTTAAATCCGCTGTCTCTGAATGGAAATATAAACTTCAGTGGGCAGGGTATTGGGTACTGAACATAGCAGTACGAAAGCTAAAGATCTGGAAAAGAATCGCAGTCAGTTGTAATTCCAATAATTTCTGTAGCGTCGGCACACCTAACGCTATTAATGACAGAAAACTGGAATGTGAGGTGCGAACGAATGTGACCGCCGGCACGGACCCATGAAAATTATCACACGGTAGTTGAACAAATATGTAAACCAAACGGCAGACTGTCATACGCCATCCAGTCTGTTCGTGTGTGTTGATTGGGTGCTTGTATGTTTCATTTATAAAGATGTCTGATGTTAAATTTGTCATGGCCCGAGCCGGTGATTAACCTTTAGCTACTATATCTGAAATGTAAAACGTACACCTCAGAAACGCACTTAAGTACAATATGTAGTACAGAGGTTTGAACAAAGTTTCTCAGTCGTAGGAAGAATCTCTATGTTGGTAAGAGAACCACGCTCGCCGGGCCCTGCAGCAGCCTTGGCGTCCCAAAGTGTTGCTGACGCAAGGATAACTTACCACTTCCTCCTGGAGTTTATAATAACTTACTTTTGGAACTGCTTTTTTGAGGGAATCGCCTTTTAAGTCGTCAGTTCAGTCACTAGCTACTTTTGGACCTGTATTCTCAAGGCAACATCAGTCATTATTTTAATTCAAGATCTTGAAGGACTGGTGAATTGAGTACATGGAACAGTTTAAGTTTGGTCACACAACTGTGTTTTGGACAGAAATGCATGGATGAATGGTTAAACTATACTGGAAAGATTATACTTTAAAAGAAAATTAACTTTGAACAAACCAGCATAGAATTATTTTTAAATACCTAACTGAAAAAATATATATGAATTACAGAATTATGAATGCTTGCAGAACACGCTTATTTAAATTAAGCTGGGATGCAGAGGATCTGTCCAGGAAGATTTTTTTTGGTTGTTTTTCCTTAAGCTTTCTCTTATTCTGAATAAGAATGGAAGAGTATAGCGCCTCCATAATTAAAACACAAAATATAAACATGGTATATCTTGGACTGTATGCTTAAGACATGTTAGAGCCCCATTACACTATCCTTTCACCCAAGACATCTAATTCAGCTTCTCGGAGTAATTCTTGAACTCTGTTTCCCCCTTTTCAGAGTAAGTAGCTTGCTGTTCATTTCAAGCTATTTCTGTTAATTTAGCACAAAAGATAACCTGAGGGCATCAGATGTGTCTCCAGTGGTCCTTTACTAAGTATTTTAAATTGTGCATGCCTGTTCCAGTTTGGAGCTGCCTTGTGTTAATTTATTGCTTATTCTGATTACTGTATGTTGGTATTAATCAACTGTAGACATTTTTAGTTTTTTATTTTATTTTGTGAAGCAAAAAGTATATATTGAAAAGAAAGAAAAAAAGCAACAAAGAGTTTACAGGGCAACATTCAACTCTCGTGGCATACACTCTTATTTTCCATTACAAACTGAGGTGAATCTTCAGAACAGCTTTTATCGATGACCTCATTCATTTCAGAATTTAAAGAAATCTTCTAAAGCAATGGGTTTCTGCCAGGTTAGAATGTGTGTTTAGCGTTAATTTCTTTGCCACGTGTTGTTGCACTTTAAAAAAAAAAAGTCTCACTGTTGACAGTCCATTTAGCTTGATGTGAACTTTTTCTTTATATTTTAATTTAATTTACTCTTCTCCACAGCAAAGAATTTGTCATACAAACCGTATGGGAGCAATAGTTCTTTTTTTTTATTGTTTTTACTATATATGAGTTTTAACTACATCCTTATTCCTGTACTGTGTTACGTGAAATGGCAGCTGTTTCAGTCATGTGTGTTCTGCTGTAATATTCTATCAAGTTTCTTTCAATAATAAATAAAAAAATTCTTTGCTGAGGAAAACAAACTTGTTTTCCAGGAAAGATTGGGTATGCTTTGAGACATAAGATGACAAGAATGTTTGACAGCAGGAATTATAAAGGAAAAGGTGTGAGACAAACTGTTGTTGACCCATTTTGGCTCAAAGCAAGCCTGAATGTCCTCCGCAAAGAGGAGTCTGGCCGCCAGTTGTCACTGTAGTTTCGTCCAGTGCTCTGTGTGTGCTTATGTGTGGATTTGCAATGTCATACAAAGCATTAAATGCAGGACCAAGGCAGCTGTGAATGCAACGCTGCAACCTGATGGTGCCGTTTACCATAATTTTAATGTGCAAGGTGTGGAAAGCCTGACACCCCACCCTGCAAACTATTGGTAGAGAATCAGATGTCATCAGTCAAAAATCATGGTGGGTCACTGAGAATCAGTGGCTAATCATAACACATCTAGTGAAATGTCTCTCACCAGTGTATGTGGTGTCTGCTCAATTCAGGGGAATGTTTCAAGTAATGAGATGTGGCTTTGTTTAAAAGAAGCAGTAGGAAATAAAATGCTTATTCATGTTAGATCTTGGCTGCAAGAGATAAAGATCTGTAAAAACATTAAAGCCAACAAAACATGTTGCTGTAAAGCTGCATTATCATTTGTAAAATCACAGACTGATCAGTTTCTGGGCTACAAAAAAAGACACTTGCATATCTTAAATTTAATGCTGACTCGTATGTCTGTTGTGCGAGTTGTTTGGATATGTGATCTGTTGCTTCATTCACAACAAAGAGTTGTGTTATCTTGTAGAATAGATGTCCAAAAAGGTGCTTCACTTTAAGATGGAGTCCAGATTGAAAATGCCACAACTTTCAGATTCTTAAAGTGCTCGGGAACAGGCCAGGGATTGTCATTTTTCTGTTTCTGAGACAAGCACACAGGCTTCTCTTAGGCTGTTTTTGTACTGTGAACACAACTTGAAATTTTGATTGTTTCTTCGGTGTGAACTCAGCTGAGGCTGCATGTCAGATTTTTTAATTATCTGAACACAAGTGGACTTGAAATGATTCAGTCTGAAGAAACTGAGATATTGTTGAATTGGAGGAGACCAAAGTTGGCAACAGGTGCTAAATAGCTCACTGAGAATGACAGCACAGGCAGCTGTTGCCAGAGCTCTTCCTCCCCCCCCAACCCCCCCCCCCCCCCCCCCCCCCCCCCCCCCCCCCCCTCAGCTGCTGTCTGCTGTTCAAAACTGCTGCTTAATGGAAGAGGGGGAGTTCTGAGAAGTGCACAAGAGGGAGTGGTCATAATGACCATGTTTTTTATTTACTTATTAAAGAAAGGTATGTCTGTGCACTTGTAAGGCGAATGCAGATCTAGTGTCTAGTGCTACAGCCACTTCACCACGTACTGTTCATACTGTGTGGGAATGAATGGGACTGAGTTTGAGTGTACATGCTGAAAGCAAGAGACTGAATGGTCGACTGTTTTACTACTTGACGAGCATTTGTGCACAATTATTTCAAGAAAGTGTGAGACACATCAATCCACAGTGGGGATGTGCTTATGTGGGGTGTGCTGTAGCGACTGTGTGTGGGTCGAGATCGGAGAACATGGCATGTGCGCTGTATGTTGACAGCTGAAGGGAAGAATGACCTGCACAGCTGTGCCTCTCTATCAGTATGGAATGACAGACAGGAAACAACAGTCAGGTTAAGCGTGGGTGGTTGAGCAGACCCCTGGAAGTCTCACCTAGATGATTCTTATTTGTGTGTGTGCACGCACGCCGGCGTGTACTCCAGGCAATACAGTGCACTCCAAGATTTTATTCCTAAAGGAGGAATAACGAATGAACAAAGTGGATGCCTTTTTTAAAAGTGTTTTCCATTAAGTGGTTAAATTCTCTATTTTTCTTTGAGATTTGTCCTCAGCTAAACAAACATGGAGTAAAACACCTGAATGTAAAAAATATTTTTAATGTTAATGTTTTAATGAATATTTTTAAATGTCATTAAAGTAATATGAGTGATGCTAATTATTTCAGTGTTACTGTGCAGATTGTTATGGCACAGTTTAGACTATAATACCATGGCAAAATCAATGTCCTTAACTGAATTCAAACATACAATTTGACTTGCGTACAAAATCTCTCTATGGTGCTCTATTGGCTACGGTGCTGTGGCACAGTCACTTTCTCATTACAAACTCATCCAGCAGTTTGCATTAATTTGTTTCCTTCATTCTTCATGATGGTCTGCTGTCTTTCAAAATCTCAAGGTGTATACCAGAATACCCAATTTCCTAGTTGTATTCCAAAATGGTCTTGAATGGTTTGCTTGATTCTTGCAAGCATATTGTTTTTATTATTATTATTATTTTTATTATTATTATAGGAATGATTCCGTCCCTGTGTCCGATGACTATGTGGGGCGATCCTTATGCCGCTAGTTCAAATAAACGGAGTGCACTGTACTATTAAGTCAGTCTCCCTTCACAAGGGGGGTGGGGAGGGAGGGAAACCCTGTGGGCAGATCTCTTTCAAGGGACAGGGTGGATCCAGTTACAGGAATGGCTACACTTCATCTGAGACAACCAGAGACTTTCTTATTCATATCTGGAGAAATCATTTGTGAAAACCAGCTGCTGGTGGGCAGAAGCAGTGCTGAATAAAGCTGTGCAAAGAAAGATTGCTTGGTTGCAGTTTGCTTCTGTTGAAAGGTTTTACTACAGAACTTTTTTGCAGGTATATTATTACAATTGTGTGTGATGAAATATATTTTCTGTCATATATATACTATGTAATGTACCACTCATCAAAGTAGTTACAACTGTTTAAACTGCACTTTGCCACACAATCTGCTGTAAAAGTCGTAAAAGGGGTAACATTTGACTATCTAAATGACAGAATTTATGCTTAAGTGCTTGATTATCAAATATAAATATGTAGTTTACTAAAAAAAAACCTTTTACAAAAAATACTTTTCGGCATCAATCCTTTTAAGTTTAAACTATGAGGTAGGTGAATAAGTTATTAATTAATGCCATATACTTAGAGGAATCGGGATGCATACCCAGTGCAGAGAAGTTTACTTCAGTGCTCAGTCTATCACAAGTTGGACAGATTCTCCAAAAATAGGAGCTTTTCCTCCACTGAGAATCAAGATGGCCTGTCTTTTGTTTTCAGAAATCGGCACATAGACAGTGTTAGTTAAATGAGTTTGGTGTATCATTAAAAAGTACTATGCATTGATGAATAGAAATTTGTTATGAACTAGATATAAAGCAGCTTAGATGGCCATCTGAAATCTTTCACTGATAATCCACAGGTTGTTGTAAATGACAGACACATGATGCCTGTAGCACTATGAGATATGAAAGATTGATATTAAATTGATTCATTACAGTTTTGAAGCTAACTACCAAGGTGATAAAACCAATGGTTTATTAGAGCTAGCTAACAGGAAGGAGGGAGTTGTTGCTAGCCAACATATATACAGCATATAGGACAATATAGGTCAGCCACATACAAAAGAAAAATACAGAAGCTATTAAATGATTGTTAATAACTTGTTGGATAGCTAGTTAGCGAATGTAATGCTGCTACAGTAGCTTTGTGTCTGGATCAAGTTGCTTAGAATGTAGTGTTTGTTGGTGGGAATTTGTAATGATGTTCACCCAACATATTGTTATTCCCGTCTTTATTGAATTGATAAAAAAAAAATTGAAACTCCCCGTTATTAGTCTGTGGAAATAGTTCTGGCTGATTCTGATAGTAAACATAACACCTTTTTGGCAACACTACTGGAAATCACATAAAATGAAAACATTATTAGAACCGGTCTTTGAAATTTGAATGTGATCTCATGTCTTCTCAAGTACAGTATACTCAATGAGTACTCAAGTTAGCTTTCCTATACAGATATGTTTTTTTTTCAGTCCGAGAGCCTGTAAAGTCTTCTGGAAAAAGTGTTCTTCAAATGTACAGTTGAGCTGTCTTGGTTCCCATGGAGACACAATGCCTGATGCCAGTGGAGACACCGGGCATCAGTCAGAACGTAAGCACACTAAAGGGCCTCGGGGCATTTATTTCAACATTTACGGTTTTATCACACTGTTCCAGAGGGCTGTGTCACTGTTGTCAATGTCAGTGCCACCAGTTTTACTGAAGATTGCATCACTGTGAGGCACACTCCTGGAGCATTAATGGGCATAGCTTTTTATTTTTGATCATTTGACAGGACTGCAGTGATGCGGGCACCCCCTTCCTCTCAGGCAGCCTCACTGACCTCCTTCTAGTCTTCAGTTGGGTGCTGCAGGAGCTGGCAGAGGGGACAGCTCAAGGGCACGTAATACCATGCTGGGCATCTTGCCAGATAAAGTGGGGATTATTTTGCATGCTCCTGACATCCTGCTGTGATAACGCCACGATCCACACAGTCTCATATCCCTGTCTGCCTCAGGGCCCTGGGCCCTGGGAGTGTGCTGTGGTGCTGGGCTCCTGGCTGACGTTAGGGGGACAGGACATTGTCAGTCATCATTGAAAGAGCAAGGAAACCATGGTGATGACCCCTGGAGATTCAGGTGTCATCATGGCAATCCTAACTCTTACAATCAGCACCCCCTTCCAACCTAAGTCTGATAGAATCACAGTGGTTACTTCTTCGTGAAGCAGAGAGATATATCCATGTATATGGATAACTTGATGACCTTAAACAACAGCATAACACAAACATCTGCACTTATTGGCTCAAGCGATGTTTTGCAGTTAAAACACTGGGCACACTGAAGGTTTCAAAATAACCTAGTTAAAGGCTTAGGAAGTCAGCTGAAGAAACTTTGTGTTCTCTTTTGTAGCCATATAAATAATCTGAGATATTAACTCACATCCTATGAATTTAAGAATTACATATGTGTAGGGACATATGTATGTATGCTCTCCTTGAGAGCTGCATTATTCTCGGATGCTTGTTAAACAAATGACTCAGCCAGGAGAAATTGAAGTATTGTTTTGCAATATGAATATTATAAATATTAGAAAGTTTTCATTGTTTTCATTGCCTTGTTCATTTTATCAATGCAATTTTGCAGCACGACATAAACTTTATGGTAAGTAAATTTTAGAAAAAATGAAGGCTGTAGATCCGTGTTCATGATGTTTCATTTGTTGAATTGATATGGGCGTCTGCTCTTTGTTAAACCTCCTACTGTTTCTCCATCTCTGTAGCTTCTAAGACCTTGATGTCAAGATGCTCAGATTTATTTTCTCACAGATTATTAATGCTCTTATGCAAGAAATAATTGTGTGCCTTTATATCTTGAGTAAGTGGGAACTGTAGAACTGCTTCACTGGCATCAGGGGTTCAGTGTAGCTTAGTGACAAGGAGCAGGACTTGTAACTGAAAGGTAGCTGGGTTTATTCCCCACTGGTGGACTGCTGTGGTACCTAAGGTACTTAACCTATAATTCCCTCAGTAAATAGGCAATGAACCTAGACAAATTTTAATGTCATGAGAGGGGTCAAGCTACGTCACAAGAAACATGATCAAAATATATGGTAGACCTTATCTGTAAACATTCGTGATAGATTTAACACAGCAATTCACTGGTGTACAAGCTGTTATTCTGACAAATTAAAAAAAATATCTATCCATGTCTGAACATAAGTTGGACTAAATTTTAACAAGATGTGGGTAACAGAATATGTATTAGCTCATTAAAGAGGTAACGGGCTTGAAAATTCTGAAACTCATGCTGTTAAGATGACTGATCTAGACAGTACCTTGTGTAACGTAAGTAAATGTAAAATAACACTGGATCTAGTACACAAACATTTGTACAGAGACATTAGTCATAATGGGTGTAATGCAAATATAAGTGGATATTCTGCTGGGATAGAATATACAAGGTGCACATATATTTTCAATATCCTGGACTAGAGGAATACATTTGAAATAATCAATGGTCCGTGGAGATTTGTGACACACAAATGGCATGAATTGCATAAAAAGAAATAAGAAAAATAGTGCAGTTTATGTGTCACTTATAACAAGATAACAATGTATAAAATTTAAACGTGTTTGTGTAAAAGAGCTTAAATCTTTGCAAGAAGATGCATATTCAGTCAAATGAATGTAGGTAACCTTACTGTACGGACTGAGCATCTTTGGTCCAGTCAATGCACGAACCAAGATATATAAACATAGAAACGGTGATAGAGGAGAGAGGAAAAGGCCACAAACAGACCCCTGCTGTGTCTCCTGTTTAGCTTCCCTAATACTTGACTTAATAAATCCACTGCTGCCCATAGCAACAAGCTCACCAATCCCAACCCTAGCAGCAGAGTTCCCTGGTGTCAGAGAGAGAGTGAACTGAACCAGCCAATAATGCAGAGAAATGGAGGAGAGGACGAGAAAGAGAGTGTGGAGGGGGCAGACAGGGAGCGCTATATGGTGAAGGGATCCCTTACTCACAGGAAGAAGCCTTGATCTCAGCGTGCTGTGGGTTGCTGGGCTATATTTAGCAAGTGTTGCCATGTGCCGGGAATGTGCACAGCAGTGCCCAAATGCCCGTGCGCGCGCTCACACGCACACACACACACACACCCTCCTTCCATGCATTAGAGCAATGAAGCAGAGTGCAGAGGATGTGCAGTGAGATTATGCAGATATATACAAAATTGACACACAAGGAAAATACAATTTTGCACTTACGAAGGTAATCTGATTTTTGTGTGGCAGTGTCCGCATTTGCTATTTGTTTTAAAAATAAATTTGTGGTTAGGAGGTTACAGACTCGTTTGATCACATACAGTATTGATTCCTAACCCCAACACACACACATTCTCACACACAAGGAGAGCCAGTACTGCTTTCAACTTGCTAACAACTTTATGACAGACGTGATTAGAAGAATACACACAAACAGAGCCAAACCATCAATGTAATTATTATTATTATTGCAATTCAGTGTCACTCAGGTCATTTTCCTTATGTCACAGTACTCAGACCATATTGTCTGCCCTTTATTACTTCAATGGAAATCAGGCCATGCAAAGGTGAATATGAGTGGAATCTATGCAGAAATGGAACAATTATTCCAACCTATGAATCACTATCAGATAGCATGACCATAACCAGTAGTTTGTGGGACTTGGAATGCATTAACACCCACTTGTTTCTCAGCCAAAAAAACCCCTACTTGTGCTATACTTCACGGCAACAAGTTCAACAGCTCTATGCTCCACTGATCACCAGTAACAAAATAACTAAGAAAGTGGTGTATGTGCAACAAGCTGGCTGGCCTTGCCTTAAGACTGTGTCAGCTTATAGATCACTTACATTACATTACATCTGGATATTTACTGAGGCATTTGTGGGATAAGGACTTTGCCCAAGGGTACAACAGTAGCGTCCCAGCAGGGAATCATACCAGCAACCGTTCAGTTATGAACTTTGCTCCTTACTACTGCCCCATCCTGCTGTCCCCAAGATCATCTCAGATGACTGACCTCAAAACACACAGTCTAGCATCTTTTTGGAACAATGAACATAATCATGCTATTTTTTTCTGTCTGCTAGGCTCATCTCATTGTGACAGCTTATGAACTGAGCACTGAGGCAAGATGAATGCAATCCCATACACCTTGGTTCTTTTTAGACTGCAGAGGCTTCTTCCTGGTTACCCTTGCCAGTTATATTCAATGTTCTTCTTAGTGTTGATGGACGCACAATGACATCAGATGCAGCAACTTCAACTAATTTTTTGTAGCTCCTTGTGACATTTAAGAAGGCACTTCTTCTAGTCCACTTCTAGGCAGAGTCACCATCATGTTAAAGGCTCTCCATGTCTGTGTTATTTGTCTAGCAGGACTCGTAACCGAAAGGTTGCCGGTTCGATCCCCGTTGGGACACTGCTGCTGTACCCTTGGGCAAGGTACTTAACCCACAATTGCCTCAGCTGTATAAATGGATAACATTGTAAAGAACTGTAACCTATGTAAGTCGCTTTGGATAAAAGCGTCTGCCAAATGAATAAATGTAAATGTCTCACAGTGGTCTGATGGAGCCCAAGTATTTTCAATATGCTTTTCTTCCCCAGACTGATGTGCACTCACTACTCACTTACAGAGGTCCTCTGAGGTCTCCCTGAATCTCAGCATGGTGTGTTTTGCTTTCACACGCGTGTCTAAAACCGAACTAACCAGGTTTATTACTCTATTTATGACATTGCCGCCCAAACTCTTCCTGACCTTTGATTGGTTAACTTGGTACCCAATTATTTACCTACCTGACTCTACTTACCTGCTTGATTTAACAAATGCAACAGGAGCTTGACTTATATTTTGCTATTACTACTTTGTCAAACAAGATATGACCATCAGAAAGAATTGAATTCTCTATAAATGAATAGGTTCTATAAAAGATTTCGTTATTCTGGGCTACTTATTCAGAAGACCACTGACTCTCATTCTCTACGCAAACATTTACTTTGATATAGCCAAATTTATTGATGATGAAATAAAAATTAATAATGTGGACATACGGACTCCACATTGAACAATACTGTGTACTGATATACAGTAAAACACAGCAGAAATTTAGGACTGCTTAATGATGAACTATGGTGCCTTTATAATAACACTGATTTACATAATAACACAGTGCACCTTGGACAAACCTATCTTTCCAATAAAGTAAATTCACATTTTTCCACAACAAGTTTATCAGAAGGAGTGGAAGCTTTCAAAGTATGATATCGAGTCTGTGTTATTTCATACGTTTTTATTTTGTGCTTCTTTGAACCATTGAGTTTTTAATTTATTTCCGTTGCAGTACTGGGGAACGCCACATGTGGACAGCACCGTTCTAAAAAGACTTGTCATGGTTTTGGGAGAAGACAGTTAATATTATTATTTTATGCAATATCTTTAGACATATTTCATAAAAACTTTTTTTCAGGAAAACTATATAAAAAATATCCACTCAGAACTAAATTCCTATGGTTCGGGGGTTAGATAATTAAAATGATAATTAATCTGAAAACACCGACATGAAGGGGGGGGGGGGGGTTAGTGAGGGCATATGAAGGCATGTAAAACCCAGACATATTTACAGCAGCAGTAAGGAGTTTTGGTCTACAGCTAGTGAGCTAACTACCTAAAAGACATACAAAATACAACAACAGCACAGTAACCACTAATAAATTGCTAGCATTCTAATTGGTGTCTTTTTGGGATATAGTTGCAATGTTGTGCTGTGTAAGCAGTTCTTATATTTTCAAGGGGTGATCTGACCACAGAACATTCATTCCCACTAGCCTGGGCGGCTAGTGGGAATGACAGTTGTGTTCTGTCCTTCACATGACCATATACTATACAAATGAATTTGAAGATGACACCAATGGAGCCGCGTCTCATTCCTGCTTGATTTCGCTTTTAATTGAGGTGGCTATTGCTGAAATCAAATCATTTTGGGTGGTTTTAGACATGCCAGTAAACACCGATGAAGATTGCAAATGCTCTGCAAGTAAATCGTCATATCGTGCAATCACCTCCGCTAGCTCTCTATAGTTTACCATGTTGTCTGAACTGGCCCCTTCGATATGCCCCCGGAATGCCAACTCTTGCATGCCCAGATAAGCACTGGGATCAGCCAGGCGCTTCAGAGTATCCCTATTACGACGCACTTTTGCATTGTGCGTTTGCAACCGTACACCCTCATCCACAACTTGATCGATTGGCATCCTGCCCAGCAATTTCAATCGAACTGCAGCACCAACGTGGTCTTTACATTTATCGTGGCGTTTTGTTGCCCTATCCACATTCTTTATACCACTCAACAGACCATGTTTGAGATTTCCCTATTAGCAGGCAAGGTCAGGACGGTTGTTCGTTAGGCTGCCAGTGAGCCATGGGTATTTCTCATACCATGTGGTGTTTAACACACTGACCTTACCATTTGGTTTGGTAATCTCGATTTTCGGAACTGGTCTCCCTGCTGCTTCGACCTCAACCTTCTCACTGTAGTCCAGCGAGTGAAATTGTGTATTTACTGAAACATGGACAACATCCGCTGTTTCCATTGTATCTTTATTAGCAATCAACAAAGCTAGCGTCCAAAAGAAAATACTTCTCGACTAAACACGACAACTCCTATCCATGCTGTATGACTAATGACACCAAACAAGATTCTTGCAGGATATCATTGATAACACCCCTCCCTCTAAACTCTGATTGGCTATTCACCAGCGCAGTAAGCTCCGCTGATTGGTTTACTGATGTTACGCACAAAATCCAGAGCCTCTAGACCCGCCCAAAGGGAGGTTCTCTCTGCATGCCTCTGGTCCTCCCTTACTGCCATTCACCCTAATGTTAAAAGCCAGGATTCACGAGTCGCTGCGGTAACAACCGTTTACAATGGACATCAATCAGAGGCTTGGGGATGTCGGACCTCCGTACAGTAATTTTCAATTGCGGTAGGAGGTGCTGTTGGTATTTTGACACGGGGAGACGATTTTTGTGACTTCGAAGTCAGAAGTCGAAGAAACTGATTTCGAATAAAAACTTTTCTCTGTAACCAAGAAAAGTTTTAAATGACTTTTAAAGCAGTGACGTTCGAGTGATAACGTCTCTGATGAGGTCGGGGACAAAAACCCGTCTTTCCTGGCGGATATCTTTTGAATAGCGCCTTGTTATTCAAAACATATTTGCTCTTCTGAAAATTGCGCGAGCGCATGTAGCCACCTGGCTGGATGACTACTAAATATTTGCCGAGATAGGAGTTCCTTTACGTCTAAATAAGTCTTAATAAATCGCATTTACTCTTAGGAGTGATAGTAGGACCAAATTTACATCATTTTAAGAATTTTGGAGCCTGTCCGACTTGTTGCCTAATCTGATGAATACGGACCCAGATAAACTTTGTGCAAGCCAGTCTAATTCACCTCTACATACTAGCCATCTTTATCCTAATCATTTACAAACTGAAACAGTTCATTGCTGAATGCTTAAATTTTACGGTCATAAAAAAAAGCTTTGGCTCTAAGAATGTTAAATTACCCACACATTCTATCCATGCTTTTGTAGCCTATAAATTTCAATATATATCTTTATTAATAAAACAACAACGTTATCCATAACATACATAAGAGCTTAAGCTTTCATACAAAAGGAATACATTTTTTTCGATGATTTCCAGTTTATTTAAACAAGTAAAAAAGCAAAAAAAACTTCAAAACATACATTTCATCCTGAGACCAGAACTACTGTGTATCACACTTCACCTTTGAAGAACACAGGCGAAGTTACTGAAGATCCACGATGTACATGTCACATTATGTTTCTGCAATTGCATAGCCTATATTTCACATTTTCACTATATGAGTAAAATGCAATACATACCTTTATTCACATTAAGTAATGCTATTGGTCTGCACTTCAGACTACTATATCCTTAGTACAAAGTGATCGACTGAGATGCTGATATTGAAATCTTCCTATGAAGAAGAGAGCCCTCTACATAGTGCTGTGGTACCATATTCATTAAAGGCCTTGTCTGCCCCAAGGTTTTCAATATTAGTACTTTTTAATGTGCTTACATAAAAATGAATAGGATAATGAGTAATTTCCAGGAACTTAACACTTCCAGCACCTTTCAGATAAAGAGATGAATACTAGGAATACTGGCCCAAGAGGGTACTGCTTTAAAACAACTGCATGAGAATGGTTTGTCTGGTTTAAGGAATGTTGCTTTTTGGCAAATGTTAGTATATACGGTATAACACATGGACTTGTCAGCAATTGGAAAGAAGGTCTTAATGGAAAGACTTGATAAATATATATCACCACAAGTGTAAGTAAGTAAGTATATATAAGTAAGTTTCAGTAACTACAGATTACCAGAGTGCTGTTTGAAACATTAAAAAAACGTTAACTAACTAGTTAACACGGTGGCAGTGTAGCATAGTGGTTAAGGAGCAGGACTCGTCACCAAAAGGTTGCTGGTTGTACCATTGGGCGAGGTACTTAACCCACAATTGCCTCAGTAAATATCCACCTGTATAAATTCATAACATTGTAAAAAACCAATGTAAGTCGCTCAGGATAAGACCGTCTGCTAAATGCCAATAATGTAATGTAATGCTTATAAGAGTTAAAAGTTAAAAAAGACTGACTGTCGGAAGAAGAGTATATCCTGTAACTGTTAAGGCCAGCTGTACACATGTATGAAAGAAATGGTACCAATGACTTGAACAGAGTTATTTTCCAATATACTCTGCATGTCAGTATTTTGGCCCCCTATCTGTTGTTTTTGTGTTTCTCCCTGTCTGTCAGTGTTGTCCATTGCTTTTGTTTACAGTTCCCATGTCTTCCTACCCTGCCCCGCTCTCCGCCCCGTCCCCGCCCACCTGATTTCCTGATCGTCTCCATCTGTCTCCTTGTCAACCCAGCCCTTTATAAACCCTGCTTGTCTCTGTCTTGTTGCCAGTTTGTCTCAGTTTTTCCCCCCCTCTGTTGTGTGCCCACCTGATTACTCGTGTTGTTGATCCCCTGCTGACTTCTGCCTGACTTCTGACTTCGTCCCTGCCTGCCACCCTGCCTTGGTTGCCTGATCTGCCTGCCTGCCCGGTTTGACCCAGCCTGTTCCTATTTTTGACCCCTGCTTGACCCTGCCTGTTCTGCCATTACGAACCTGCTCTGCAATGTCAATAAAGCCTGGTCTGCGTTTGAGTCTGCGCCTGTGCCCTGACACTTTCAGTCCAAAAAAGCACTGTCTTTGTGTGTCAATGGTAAGCTTCTCCTCTGTGATACTAAGGTACGTTTTAGGTTTGGCCACAGACTCCAGGCTCTTAAAAGCTCCATTCATCTCTCCCCATTTAAAAAGAAATCTCTTGTCATCATGGTAACACTTCTTCTGTTCCACTTTCTGCAGCTGTAAGGATGTGAAGAGAGATTAAGATGAGAGAAATTCAAGCAAGAACATGATTATCTGAAAAACACTATGTTTACAGTTTTGTTACTGTGCCCACTTGTAACATTATGCATGACATTATTCAGTCACTGGTTTAAATGTTAAAACATGGGTGTTGGTAAAAGAAGGACCTTGTACAGAAAGTATCTGATTTTGACAAAATGCCATGAGATGCCAGCACATTTTCCTTTGTGGTAGTACTACAGCACAAGTCAAAAAACAGGATGGTGTTAATGATGGCTGCTTGGAGGTCTGACAGAGATTATACATACAAAACTGCCCTACAGTCAAACATACAAAATACCTGGAAATGCTTACACATTAAAGAAGCAACAGTGTGAAATGTCACTTCACCATGGCACCAATGTTACTTATTGTACCAATGTTATCTTAGTGGAACTCATTCAATTGTTTGAATGCACCAGCTCAGGTCATGCTTGACCAAAGCAAGACAAACGCAAAGCAGATACCTTGACTTCTTTATCCGAAACAAAGGGAAAATACATTTCGTTGCCGTCTTTGAAACAGAAAGCCATGTGGACACAATGATCTGACGCCAGGTGCTCATATACAGTCACTAAAATGGAAGAGAGAGAGGAAACCATGACAAGTATAATACCCTGTGACAACTTTCTTCCCACCCACCATTACAATGAAATAAGTTCAGCTTGCATTGACAGTACCCCTTGTCAACATCTTTATGATAGAAAGATGGCTTGGTAAGGCAGTTCATTAATGAAATTTAGGCTGACCTTTTCTCTGTAAGCAGCCCCTGGAATGTTGCCAATAACTACAATGTCAATTTAGTAATTACCTAAGTGAACAATAAATCTGTAAGAATTCTACACAGCAATTGCATTATTCAGTTTACGCTGGGTAGAAAAGATGTTAATTTCATTTTAAACACTTCATTCCTTTAAAAAAGGAGACATTATTTACTGTTTTGTGGCACCAGGCAAAAATCAATAAACTTGAACAGTTCTCAAGCAAAATGAGTTCACCAAAACAGTATGAGATGGCAGTGTGGTTTTGCTGTTTGCTGACAGTGATACAACAGTAGAAATTCTATACCAACATGAGGGTGTTCTTGATGGTAATTTGGAGATCTGACAGGGATTTAAGACACTAGCTACCTGTTTAACAGCAGCCCACAATGCATTTCTTCATCAGGTGGAGGGTCTGTAATCCATACAGATCTGTAAGGTCTGAGTTGAGCAATCTGTGTATGTGGCTCTTTAGCAATGGTCCAAACTAATATGACATTCTCCATTTTGTGCCCAGCGTTATGGTAATCAAAGACTCCCCCTAATGCACTTGAAATTTGAATAGAGAATAAGATGAAACCACCTCACTAAGTCTGCTGGGGATTTGAGGCAAAGAGTAGCAAAGTTACAGGGCTCACTGTCCATATCAACTGTAATTTCACAAAGCAATGACATTTCATTTAAAATCATGACTAGATTAACTGCACCATAACAGCAAACTTAAAAAATACTCACTGGTTTTAGGGTCCTGGGAGGTCTTGACAGAAATATGTTTCTCAAAGGATGTGATGCCAAAGGTGGTGTCAACGATGGCAGTCTTTCCATCACTGGTCTGCAGCAGCATTTCTCCCTTCTTCTCAAGACATTGAGTATGTCTGCAGAACATGCTTAATGGCTTGATCCCGGATGTGTCAACTGCTCTGTTGGATGAAGCTTGAAAATATCAGAAACACAAGACCATCCCTTTTGAGGAGATTAAGTAAAACACTAGCTCGACCCACACAGTGTGTCCACTTATGACCGGCAGTGATTCCAAATATTTTTGTGTGGCCAGGGACACTATCCACATAAACAGTAAATATCCCATCCATGCCAGAAAAAGTAGTGTCCTACTCCAAGTACACTACAATACTAAACAGAAGAGGAACTAAGAATTCCATTGGCAAAAAAGTATTGAGCTGGCTGCTACTTTAATTGACTTGGTATTTTGTTATCTGTAGAGGGTGCATTTGACATGGATATGGACTGCATGCAAGACATATTTATCTGCAACAGGATACACTTGACTTGCTTGAATCAGGATGAGACCCACATTAGCTGGACAGTAGAATAGTCTCATTTTAACTCATTGATGTTAACCTAAAGGAATTACACTGATATGCAGATGGTACGCATTAGCACCCTAATATCAGAATTAGAATCAGACCTATTTTTCTAGCATGCTTCTACACATACAAGGAATTTGACTCTGGCTCCAGTGTGTCTCGTAGTGCTTGCATACAAATTCAGTTGACAACAACAAATTCCAAACAACAGTAGTGTTACAACAAACAACAACAGTAGTGCAGGACACATACATGGAATAAGGATGGAAAGAATGAGGTATATATGAACGAACAGCTATTGCACAATGAACATGAGTTAAGTACACATGAGTGCAGGCTATAGATATGTACAACTGTTAGTTATAGAACTGTGGACACACAATAGCAGAGATACAGTTGTCGTGTTGCTGGTTTAACAATTCAAGAGTGGGATGAAGCTATCTGATGAATTGCAGGGTGTCTGAGAGCATTGAGACGAGCAAACCCAGCATACACACCCCTAAACCTGGCAGAATAAAGCCAATTTGTTCCACTACTGTAGGCTCCTGGTCAATGTCGGGTTGATGACACAGCTGGGATCAAACTTTGGCTGTAGAGCTCAGCTTGAGCTCAAGGCAAACACCTTAACCACTAAGATACTCCTAAGCCTATGTCAGTAATTCTTATAAACGACATAAACTGTATTAAAAAGTCACCCCACTGTTAACTGTTTGGAGTAGCACTGTGGGGTTTTTTCATGGAACCATGTTGCTAATGGGAAACGATAAACCACAATGAATTATACATGCTCCCTGCAAGGCTAGTTCAATAATCTCTGTTCACCATGCAGGTTAGCTAGCCAGCTTACTTAGCTAAAGTTAATGATGCAGATATTCTATCTGCTACAGAGTCAGTGCAAGACAGTGCAAGCACTGAAGTGAATGGGGAAAAAATACACTTGGATCCAGTGGTGGCCTTTAAGCCTTTAATAAAGCTGACATACTGGATGGCAAGGGATGGAAAATTCCATCACATGGAGCATTGTTTTCACATCTACCCTGGGGACAGGATGTTAACACTGGCACAAGATGAGCAGACTCTATCTGCTGAGGAGACTCAGATCTTTTGGAGTGCACGGAGCACTCCTGAGGAGATTTTTTGACTCTGTGGTGGCATCAGCCATTTTCTATGCAGCGGTTTGCTGGGGCAGCAGCATTTCAACTGCTGACAGGAAGAGACTTAACAGACTGGTTAAGAAGGCCAGCTCTGTCCTGGGATGCCCCCTTGACCCAGTGGAGGTGGTAGGAGAAAGGAGAATGATGGCTAAGCTATCTTCCCTGCTGGAGAACAAGTCCCACCCCTTGCAGGATATTCTGACAGCACTGGGCAGCTCTTTCAGTGACAGGCTGCTTCACCCGCGGTGTGTGAAGGAGAGATACCGCAGGTCCTTCCTTCCTGCTGCTGTCAGACTTTAAAATCTGTCTTGACAATCGACACTGCTCCCAGAGGACCACAACACATCAAAGCTGAAAATTCACTCATGTGCAATATTACTGTTTATTGTCTATACCTGTCATGTGCAATAGTGCTACTTAATGTCTGTTTAACTGTGTACTGTCTGTTTTTATTTATTTTCTATTTACTACTATTTATGTTGTTTGATTACTTATTTTTATTATTTCCTGTTCTTTTTTGACTTTATGCTGCTGTAACACTGCAAATTTCCCCGCAGTGGGACAATAAAGGATTATCTTATCTTATCTTATCTTATCTTAAATGCCCATTAGCTCACTAAATTACAGATCAAAGAGCAGATGTTGCAAAGCAAACGGAATGATATCGGAACAAAACCACATACAGCAGTGCTTCCAAACCCTGGTTCTGGATATCGTTTAAAACAAGCTCTTAACAAATTAGGTTTTACTGAAAAGGTCAATCAAATACACAATTAAATGCCCATTAGTACAAGCCAGCTAGGGTAGCTTCTCAGCAAAAAACAGCAGAGCGCAGAGACATGCCTGGTAAAATTGATGGCAGGTATGTCATCAAGCCTACCTAGGGGTTAGCAGCATGCTACCACACCTATACAAATTATTTTGGAGGTTTCATACAGAAGGAAAAACAATGACCCAGAGGTCAACATCCTTGGAAATACTTCACAAACTTCATGCACCTCATTTAACCTCATAACCATTTGTAATAAGGGCCTTCCATGATGCCCTAATAGACATGAATTTTCTAAGTTACTGAATTTGCAAGATTTAGACATGAAGCATTATGAATCACGGGAAAGCAGCTTGTCTTTTCCTGCTTTTCTGATTCTAATCGGCTCGCAGGTCATATTCTACACATTCGCTGATTGGCTGGCCATTTGTAGACACTGAATAAGAATGTCTGAAAAAGGAGTGCACAGATTATGTTAGAAAAGAAAAAGAAATCAATGTTGCCTAAGCAAATGTGGAAATGCACAAACATTTTGACAAAGTAACAGATCTACATTTATTTTAATCAGAGGACAAGGGAGTGAAAGTGTGTGACCATGGGAGGGTGGCATACAAATAGGAAACACGTAAATGTCCATTGCCAACAAAAAAAAAAAAAAAAACATTATTAGAGTACTCAAAATAGGGTAATAAGCCACGAACCTCAGACCCGGGTTATGAGCATTAGTAAAGAGAGAGTAAAGTCAGTAACAGAAATGTCTTGATTAGAAATGGAGTAGAATGAACAGAGCAGTCTACAGTTTGAAGAGCGGCAGATATGAATAAGAATTATGACAAAGTGTGAATTACAGATCAAAGAGCAGATGTTGCGGAGCAAGTGGGATGATATCGGAACCAAACCACATACAGCAGTGCTTCCAAACCCTGGTTCTGGATATCGTTTAAAACAAGCTCTTAACAAATTAGGTTTTACTGAAAAGGTCAATCAAATTCAAATCTCTTGAAAGTTAGGAGGCATTTAAATTTATTTTTACAACTCTTTTCTGCACAGTTTAAGCATATTACTCTTGCGAATTACGCAATACATTTGACTTCGACTAGCAGTGTCAGTTATTTATAAATAAACAGACCGCCTGGTCAGCGCCATTTTTAGAACACTTAAGGTTTTCATCCCATCGCTGTCTCTAACCAGTCACGTCCGTTTGTACGGCAGTGAAGTAAGACTGATGTTCGATATTAGTAAGACATTCCTAAGATACAGTCGAGCTGGCTTTATTTACTACATCAAAATGCACGTGTGCGCATTTCTTAGCTTTCATTTCAAATCTGAAATGGTAAAATCCATTTATTATTATTTTTTTGCATTTGTTTATTTATTTCAGAGGAACAGCGTACATTGATGAACAACAAATGTGCTAGAGTTAAACAAAAACATGACTAGTTTGTAGCCATGCTGCAAATGTACCGTAACATAAGGTCTAATGTTTTCGATTTAACGGTCATGATCCCAGTAGCCAAATTTTGTCATATATAAGTGGTATATAAGTGGTTCAGAGTGTAGACAACAAGGACTACGTCTTTAAAGCTTAGTTATTCTTATTGTCTCTTCATAACGGATTTTCTTGGTTGCAAAAAAATAAAAAAATGTTCCAAGAGTAATCTCGTTAAAGGGCAAAATATGCACTTCTTTTCTATTGGTGTCAACACTGTCACTATATTTTGTATAAAATGCTTACGCCCTCATGCGTATGTTGGCAATTTCCCGTTATGTGCAGATGCTAATTTTCGAAATGATCTTAAATTTCTGAAAATGATCTACCCGCGATTAACGTTTTAACAGTGGAAAACGAACGTTATTTTAATCTAAATATGTGACAGCAGGCTAATTTAAAATGTCTCGTCCTTTTCCCTCTTACAGTAAGGAGGCATTCCTCGATTGCTGCGATATACAGGGGTGGAAAACCCAGGCTTCAGAAAGTAAAAGTCCTGCCACCTATTTCTTCCACCCATGCACTACACCCGCTGAATTTAATTAGCACAAGTCTTAAGCCAGGTACTTGGTATGAATTTTAGTTTCTGAAGCCGGGGACACCCCTGGCGATATATTGCACATTTTTTAAATAATGAGTTTGCCGTTCCATCATTTCACTGGGCTCCCACGAGGTCTTTCTTCTTTTGCCTGCTTACTGTAGTTCAATCATAAAAGGCGTAGTGATATCATTATACACAAAGATGTGTTGAAAACGTCGTGAGATCTCCTACCTTTTCCCCAGTTGTGGTCCTTCCACTTCTCCACCTACAGTTCTTTTGCAGCCCCGGACTTTAAAACCGCGCCCTTATATACCCTTGACTTATAATACGAAATCACCGGGGATCCAACGGAAATGCGTGCATTTTGACGACATCATGCAGCAATCAGTCTCTCAAGGTGAAATTTTAGGCTATTACAAACAATTTACAGGATTTTTTTACGGAAGGAATAAGCAGACCAACCGATGCATCACGGTTTTTCTCAATTGCTTAGACACAATTCCTTTAACAACTCAAATCTTCACACGCAATTTTAAAAACTCACACTCAACGGTACAAACATCAAACTTTTGGGTCCCAATCAAACTTTGCAGAACACACAGACAACACACACAAGGGCCGCCAGGAGTAGGATTGAGAAACACTGCCTTATCCAACCCTGGATAAACTCCACAGACACATCACCACAGGCGTCCACCATTGCCTCCAGGAGGTTTTGCTGTGTGTAGGGCTTCCGGTCATACACTCTCCACCACCATGCTGAGAAAAATTCCTCAGTCAGATTCAGAAATGGGGAATGTACTGGCAAAAAAATAACGGTGAACCTGGGGTGGTCATTGAACCAGGCAAGAACCAGAGCAGCCTGATGGAAACTCATGTTATCCCAAATGACAACATATTGGGCTTGCTCTGGTTGCCCTGACTCCCATTCCTGTTGAAGAATGCTATTGTGTAGCTCATCTAGAAATTGGAGTTGTGCCTTGTTGTATGGACCCACTTTGACATGGTGGTGGAGGATGTCACGATTGCTGATAGCTGCACATGTTGCCTCCCCTCTGGCCAGGAACTTGTATGTTGGCATGGAGATCAATGATGTTGTGCCCCTTTTGCGCCTTTTTGGTAGGTTTAACCCTGCCTTGTCGATGAAGATATAGGAAACTCAGAAATCAAGTAAAGATGCTGTAGGACAGGTTGAGGGAGAAGCAGCTGGACATTCAGGGCTTCAGGTGAGGTCTTAAAATGATACTGTGGTTAAACATATGCTATTAGGGATTAACTGTAAATTACCAATTTACATGTAAAGTAACCCTAGTCTACCTATTTTGATGTAAACTTATTATAAGTTGTTATAACACAGGATGCAAAAGAATAATTTTCTAATGTTGATACAGACCAGGTTAAGTTTTGTTTTCTCTTTAGGAGACAGTCAGTGTGAGTGAGTATGATCCTGAACCAAGTCAGTGTAGCAGTGTCATGGACATGGGGAGTAAGCCATACCAGTCTATGTCTATGTGGCAGAATGGCACAATGTGCATTTGTAGCCTATCAACCAGGTGATGTTATGTATTGTGTTCTTTATATTCTGGTTTGCGAGTGAATGGAGCTTGTCAGTTCTGAACGAGCTGAACAGCGTGCATTGGAAAATCCACAGGATACGTTTTCTGTGGAGACTTTTTTGTATTTTGACAACTGAATGAATGTTTGAATGAAGCTTGTCGGTCACAGTCTGTATAGCCTACTTAATCATATAGCCTACATTTCAGATAGTTACATCGGCACCCATACAGGACTCGTATTTTAGGTTTTAATATTAATATTTTACTAGGCTATGTGAATTTCTAAGGCAACATGAGAGATAGGTTTTTGAAAAAGGTCAAATGCCCGAAATGCAAGCGCGTCACAGAAATGGCAAAATTAATCAATGTGTCAAGGGTAACTACGTTGAAAATTATGATGGCATACGCTAAACAAAACTGCATCAGGAAAGAGGAACTGTGGTCGCAAATCAAAGCTCGCCCACTGGGACAGACGGACACTTAACTGGACATTTGTTATATCGTGAGATTCACAAAGCTGATTTATTACAAGAAATAATTTTGTGGTGATATTTTTCTTTATATTATAAAGAACGTGTAGATAAATGCACGGTCTTTCTCCATGCTGATCAAGGAGTGTAATATTCATGAAAAATCACCTACGTTTTCACCGAACTGGTTCGTATGATGGGTTATTACGGATGCCCTAAAAGCTAGTGTGGTATTCAGTTAACAGAGGGAAAGCTGAACGTGTAGCCTGTTCTTTGAAATTAAGATGATTTTTACTCATTTAAACTCCATGTCATTTACACTCTCTGATTTGATGAGAAGACGGTACAATTTCAGACGTAATTAACCAGAATACTTTGGAATTATTTGCTAATTAGGCCTAATTATACAGAGAATGTCGTCCTTATTTAATCGAACAATCCAAGGTTAAATTATCACAGAATTCAGTTTAGTAAAATCGATGTAATAGCGTAAAGAGGAAAATTAAATGTATATCCTACCTTTGAGCATAGGCCTAATGTGTAAAAAAAAAAAAAAAATAAGAAACGTTGCGCTATTTTATGAGCATTTAAACTACATAATCGTATCAGGCCATCAATGCTTCCTGAATTTGGACAGAAACGGAGTTCAAATAATCTAGATATGTTGCAGAAGTTTATGATGTAAAGAATAACATGGCCATAAGAAAATAAAATTTTCTACCTATTGGTAGGATTCACCAAATTAATTGTTTTAGCGTAAAATGAGGAAAGTAAACGGAGACAGTTTATACTAACAGTCGATTTAAAGCTACGGCTTGAGCTTTCTGCTTTCCAGTTCACCATGTGCCGGTAATATATATGTATACATAAATATATATGTACACATTACTGACCTTACAATAACAATACAACTTCCCAACATTATATATATATATATATAATCTCTACACATTGTATATATTTGTCATATTAGCATTAGGGAAAGGAAAACATCATTCATTAACATTCTCTATGCCAGAAATGGGAAGAGTATAAGTTGCTTACTGTGTTGGAAATGGGAAAGGTAAACATCTTTCCTATCATGAAAAATAGCAAAAACACAAATGCTATTAACTTAAGAACACAGATGTATTGTTCATTATTCATTCTGCATCCACATGTCTGGTTTTGTCCAGTGTGTGTGTCTCATCCTTGACCTGAAAGTACAGGAGAGGGGGAAATCTGGCTTTTTTTTTTTTTTTAAATATTACCATCAGGTGTTTAATCCAGCAGTGTGGCAGCAGGGGTAGCTCTGTATACTAAGCATCCCTCAAAGAGTATGGACTGGTCTCCCGAGCAGCAGCTTTTGGAATGTGTACACCAATGTCAAGATCCTAGAATACTCAACATGAAAAATGACACAATAATAATAATTCGTAATATCCCAGATCTGTGCAGACAAGTAATCTAGCTAGCTTACCTTTTATTGCTTCAATATTTGTAGACCATGAACATCAATAGTCTAAAACTACTCAAGTTTTCCATAAATCACTGGCTCCATTGTTCATCTTGAAATCTCCTCGACCCATAAAGTCTGGCACTGCATACTTATGAGGCCATTGTTGACCAATTACCTTGAAGCACATTTCTGCTGTAAAAAGCACAGAACCACCATGGCCACTTGTGCCTGGCCTACACTCACCACACTATATAATCAGTGAAACCAGAGGGTTGTTTCGAGTCCTGCAAGGGTATGCAGGCCATATGCCCAATGTCAGTAAATACTTCTGAGTTTGGAAAAGGTTGTCCCATTGTGTTTTGGCATGCTTAGACTGGACTATTCGGGAAGATCTTCCCATAGCTGCTAACTTTTGCGCCTTTCTGCCTCTCCCCAGCCTTGCAGGGGACTGACTGGACAATAAACTGACATTTTGCTTAAAATGTATGCATGTTGTGAAGGAGACCTCTTCCTTGGACTGAATGCTAATTGTCAATTGTGTATTAATCAGTTAAGTTTGTGCACATGTTGGCAATTTGTTTGGGGAGCCAGCCGATTGGGTAACGAGTCATACCTGACTAATTGAAAGGTCATTAAATACAGGTGTGGCTGGGGAATAGAGAGGCTCACGTTGTCCCTACTGGTGCTATGCATAGGCTGGTTTCCTTTGGTATGTTGTTTGGTTTGTATTTATTTGTATATTTGTAAATTGTTTTCTTTTAACCTTTTGTTCTTTTGGCTCATTTATGAGAAGTGTTGGCCAGCTTTTCTATAAGCGGTGTGAAGTAGGATTCACATTCTCTGCAACAAACGAGTGACCCACAATGAGCAAGGAAAAGAGAACAAAAAAGAGGACCTGAGAGGGACTATGTCTTTGCTGACCTGGGGGCCCTGGAACAGGGAGCAACTCGGGAATCCTTTGGAACTGGTGATTCCAGGAGGGAGAGCTGGTGTCCGGTGCAGCAGAAGAACAGTTTGGGGGACCAGAGAGGAGACTCCCAGTGACCGATGAGAGTCCACCCTATAGCCCTTGGTGGGAGAACAGCTGGGGAGCCCCGGGAGGCTGGGGAGAGCCTTGGGGTCAGCCGTTTTCCCCCGAATGTATAAGGGGGGGATTGGCATCTGCAAAGCTGGAGGGAACACTCCTGATATCTAGCAGTCCTGGGTTATGTGTTTGGGGACACATAAGATTTCAACGAATCCACAACATTGAGCCATGCATAATATTTTACATATATTACATTGATACAAATATATTTCAGCATCTTTAGAAGACACATCAGCACAGAGGAAAGCCCTAAAATATTTCTCAGAAAACTATGCCTGCTAAGGGTCTTGTCATTTTCTCATATCTGTGCTAAATCTGTGTAAATACTTTAATCCACAGCCACAAGGCAACAGGTGTTCGAGACAACAGCCATCAACTCACAAATATGCAGGGATAAGACCGCTGTTATCTTATTTGTTGTGCTTTTACCCATGTATTCTATTCTTGAGCACTCAACTGTGCATTTCAGTTGCTACTCAAGGAGAAAACAATTTTAAGTTGATGACCTGCCATTGGCCGACAGCCTACGAAATTCAGAAGTTGCACCACTGTCTTTTGAGGCCTACAGGGTTAATTATGGCAGGATAGACACCTCAGAGTTGGTCACCACTGGCCTAGGTAGCTGAATGACTGAAGAAACAGGGTAGCAAAGTGTGTCCCTCTCCCTCCCTGTCCTCCAATGCTGAGCCCTGAGGTCTAAAAAAGCTGGATGTGGACCTGGTCCTTCAGAGCCTCATTCGCTCTGTAGATGTAGAGGGGGGAATTCTGGTTTGGGTCGGCGCCAGCCTCTCTCTCCTCTTCAGCCAGCAGGTCCCGGAAGGAGGCCACACAAGGGTCGTGCTCCTGCAGTGCAGCTGGATATCGAGTGGCAGACCTCCCGATTCTCACAGAGCGCCTCACTGGAGTGAAGAAGCGCAGCTCCTGGCCGTCCAGTTTCATGGACTCCTGTTGGCTCCACCAGCCCCTGTGTATCACAGCTCAGTGACCATGTTGCACTTGCATGTCAGACATTTCCAGTCGGGGAATGTGATGAACATCTATAGTTCTTCCTCACGATTTTATCCATTTTAGTGTGATTTTTTTTTTTATACTTGTCTTGCCTCGACAAGGTCTCAACTGGTCTGACTTTTTTTTTTTTGCCTCAGAGGGTCTTAATGTGATTTGAACACTTGAGGAACCAAACCATTTCATATCCTGATGGCAAACGTGCTATGTAATGTACAGGGGATAGACAAGATAATGGAAACACCCAACAATACATGAATATTTGTTAAATACTAAGCAGGTGGGCTACCTCATGTCCTCAGAAGAGCCTCCTTGGAATGTAAAAAGTTTTGAACCGTTTCTTATGGGATTCTGGGCCATTCATCAAGACAGAAATTCCCCAGTTGGAAAGATTGAGAAATCTGAAATATCTCTCTGTAGAAAAAGCAGAAATCTGCTCTACACTCTACATTTCAGACCTTCCTACAAAGGTTCTGTGATGTTTAGATCTGCTGATTGGTGGAAGGTTAGACCAGTGTTTCTCAACCCTCTCCTGGAGGGCCCCCTGCCCTGCATGTTTTAGATCTCTCCCCGCTCCAACACAGCTGATTCAAATGATCAGTTTGTTATTAAGCAGCTTCAGGAGTTCATAAGGAGTTGATCATTTGAATCAGCTAATGTTTTTACACCAGCAGCAACATATCATTTGTCTCTCTATTTTCTTCAGCTTGTTATAGGCTTTAAGCCTGATACAATGTTGCACTTTTGAGCAAGCCACAGGTCCGCTGCCCTATGTCCGTCTGCAAGGGGAAGGGAAAGTGCCAGAGCAATTGCGTGGGCTGCGATTCGCATCTCCTTCATTGTCAATATTTTTTTTTATGATATATGAAAAGCTCTAAGATAAGATTATTAATCATAACTACTACTCATGTTGTATCGGCTGTTGCCTAATTGGAGCAAATTCAGGTGTGACACTCAAGATTGATAATATTAAACTTTATATTAATTAAAATGAACAATGGGGATACACAGCTACTATTAGAGACCAGCGCTTATTCACTAAAATATGGTTTTATACCTGACCACTAAAAGGAGCCAGCGCTTATTAGAGACACTGTGTTTAATACAGGTTTAACAGTACTTTCTTCCACTGCTCAGAAGTTGAGGTGTTGTGTTAAACCAGGCTATGTGTTGTTGCACAATGGCTGTGGTTCCAAGTGGTTTATGAATGGCAGCCCAACCATAAATTCAGCTTTGTGAAGTTTATGACTTGAGATGGGGTCATGGTGGTATAGATTAAGTTCTGTGGTAATTTCTGAGGCCATTGTTTTGTGATTTTTAGGAATTATCCTGCTAAGTGTTAGTCTACCCCACCTGCTGAGCTTAAAATTGTGACCATTTCCGCTTTTCTGATGCAGTGTTTCCTTGTTTGGCTTATGTTGTCATGATATGACATGGTTCCCCCTTGGCACATTAAATAATGTTGCTGTTTCTATGACTGATGCACCTGCAATTTGGGCACCAACTATTTGACCTGTAGAACCATTTTAATTACAATTTAGTTATTTCAGAATGCAAATACTCTCTCATTTGGCGTTTCCATTATTTTGTCTCAGCCCTTTAAATATGTGAGTGTCTGAGTGTGCAGATGTACCCTGGAGTGGCTGTGATCTTGTACTTCACTACAGATGAGCCCTCCTTCTCCCCACGGATCATAGCACTCATGGCTACGGGGGTGGTAGATAAAGCCGTCTCCTGGGCCTCTTGACCCAGACTGTCCTCCTTTCCCACAGCACCTTGTACAAATTGAAATTCATTTGAAGATCAAACACAAAAGACAAGATGAAGACTTTTCAATTCAATCATAGTGCTACTATGTGAAACATTGACAAATTTCCATTTTCCACATTTCTCCTAATCCTCCAGATATTCTCCGGCACATGACGAACAAGCAACCACTAACATCAAATGTGGATGGAAGAGCCTCTTAAAAGCCTTCCATGTTAGCCAACTGACAGAAGTAGGGAGCCAAAAGCTGATAAACACTTGTAAGAAAGTAATTAAAAAATGAAAAGAAAAAAAAAAAAGAGAATTGCAGCCCTTCAGATGCCCCACCTAGCGCCGTTTCCTTTTTCTTCATTATCTCAAACACCACTGCCCGCAGGTCATCCACTGGCTGCATGAGAGAGAGAGAAAAAGAGGCAAGCTAAGTTAAGCTAGCTAAGGCAAGTGTGTCAGTCATCAAAATACCACCATATGAGTAATGCCTATGAACAAAAGCATTTTTCAGCCTGAAAATTTCCAAGACCCCTGGGAAAGCTGCACAAGACACAAAAACAGTAATGTTACTCATATAATTGTTCAACAGCTTGCATGACATGCCAACATTCTTGAACATTCTTGATAAACACACTGAACAGCCTATTTCCCAAAAACCTCAAACACAAGCCAGACAAAACTCATAATCCTAGAGTGAAATTGTAGTGTAGTACTCGTGTGTAGAACCTCATCAATTGTTATTAACAGGTACTAATTACTTTGCAAGGGAGCACAAAATTCAGTTCACTTGGAATGCCTTAGGAATAAAGGTTACGGTGTAGTCAAGACGAGTAGCCTTTAATTTCATTTGAGTCAGAGGCCCCCAAGAGTGCTGACTGGCAATATAATATGGTCCATACATCCATAAGGCACAGACAATTCTCAGCAGTGCAAAAGCAGTCACTAAAAGTAAACAGCTGTTTAACATTGCATTAAAAGCCAAGTAGGTTTTCACACTTTCACTACAGTTGAGTCCTTTAAAGTAACTAGTCCCTTTCTTACTTATGCCTATATACTATTTTCAAAAATGGTGATTAAACACCTAAGCCATCTAAAAAGCTATCTGATGTGGCAATAGATGAAATTTAAATCAATTTCTCTTGATATTAAAATACAGATATTACGGAGTCCAATCAGTAGAAGTTAAATATCATGTTTGACATTTTAATGAAAATGTCAAATGAAATTCGAAAATGTCAATGAAACTGTGCCATCATAATCTTTCTGCCTGTAATAGATATAAAGTGGTGAAAGTGGTTTGGTTAATATTTCCTGTTACTCCATCTAAATTATAGCAAGGTGTCTAAGATGCTCAATCAATGAATCTGTCACTGTACAGCTGAGCTGTCAATTACCTATATTTTCAAGGATGTAAATAAGTATTTGAAGCCAATGGTTAAACAACACTCTACATGTATGGGATTACAGTGCCCAGAGAAGACTCAGCAGTGAGACTTACCTCCAATACCACTCGTACAGCTTCTTCAAATAACGGGAGCACCTCCAGGTTCCCGGAACGCTCCATGAGTCGTGCCTGGCAGATCCAGTACTTTGCAAACTTCTTTGCTATGGGCACTCGAGACAGTACCTCCATCACCTGTTCGGAGGGGCAACCCTAAGGAACACACACAAACACAAGCTATCTGAGCACAGGACAGGTGATCAAGCACAGAAATAGAGGAAAATATATTCTTCTGTTTGTGCTGTGTGCCATTGGCTATGACGTAAAGCTAGCCTAGTCTGGAATTTCAGAAGTGCACTTACACTTTCATTTACACTTCCCTTTCTTTTGAAGATCAATTTTGTGGACCCAAGCTGACACCACTTATATAAACAAAAGTATCTAATGTGTCAAGAGACACATTCATTGACAGAAATAATCTCAACATCAGTTCAAAAAAGTAACAAAGTTAACCCTGTAATATAGGTTGTTTTAACTCCCTTAAAGGAAATTGTGGGGCTCCCTAGTGGCTCAGACAGTAAAGGTGCTTGTTAAAAACTGGCCACACAATCTACCAATGATGACTGGGAGACCACAGCAGTGATACAAATCAGCTTCATTCAACCATGGTTGGGTAATGTGGCCATACTTCACTCGTCACACCACAGAAACACCCAACAGAGGGTGCATCCTCCTGATACTGTCTGACGTGTGGTGCACTGTGGGATTTTAAGTGTAAAAAGCTGTCACATTGGCTTGCATGTGTATTGGAGGATTGGATATGTTTTGCCCTGCAGATACAGTAGTTATCACAGTGGAGTGAGCTTGAGGCTCAACTGCCATTTACTAGCAGTTGGGTACACAAGGGTGAAAAGATGAAAACAATAAAAAAAGAACAAATGCAGGTATTGCAAACATTTTCACCTTTACCAGTTTAACGGTTCAGTAGTGAGTGATTGCGATGTGGGGGTTCCAAGATTTTAAAGTAGGTTAGAAAAAAAAGAAGAAAATAATCAGTCATCAAGTTATTCAAATATTTGTTTGCAAATCCAGCACAACAAATTGTTTTTCTGGAAGCCTACAAATGTACCGTAAAAGCCTAGTGCATAGCCCTCCTTCTCCTTATTACTGTGGAAGCGTGCTCTGACAAGCACCAATGAACTGATAAAAGTGGCAGTAACAAAAATCTTAGTAAATGCTGGAAATCAGGTGGCACCACAAAGGCAATGAATCAAATGGTTCCTTATCGTTCAGTATCATGCTTCTTCTATGCTTTTTTCCCTTTAGGTAACCCTACTGTGGAATCTCTTAATTGTATATTGTACCAGGCTCGCCTTGCCACCTCAGTTGCACTGGACCACTGAGGCCAGACACATGCAGTCCTCTCCTACACTCACATGCAGCAAATGGATTCATACTGCTCACTAATGACAATGAAGTCATACAGCTCACTATAGCACAGTGGCCATTCACTTAAGGGTTGTTGTGACTCCACTTACTTCATTAAGCAACTCGCAGGGTGTCTGTGAATGGTGACACGATTAACCCCTGCTGACATGCCCACCCCTATCCCCGACACAGCAAAGCCAATTTGCTCTGCCACTGTAGGCTAACAGCATGCTGGTCCCTTGGTTCACTTGAGAATGGAATCCATCCTTTCCCTTCTGTAACATTTTACAGAGCTCAGTCATTTTCCAGTTCCACCGGTCCAGCATTTTCCTTTAAGTAATACAGAGGATATACAGTTCAACAATCTTCCACCTCCACAGTATCACTATTGTTACTATTATCAACATCACTGTAGCGCCACACCAAGAATGCTGTGTTTTTATGAGAGAGCAAACCAGAACAGTCAGGCTTTAATTTCTCGTGCTAACCAAGGAAATGTTTCCGCAATAAGATGTGCTGGTATTTCTGGCATTTCCCTCACAAACTCTGGCAATGTTTCCCTCACACTGGTTCTTCCTAAGAGCCCCTCAACAACCTTTTCTCAAAACTCAGCTGCCTGCATGGCGCAGTTGGCACTCTCCTTGAAGATAATGAACGCAATCACAAGTGCTATGCTTTTGCGTGGCGATAAAGCTGATGGTACCGCTTCATTTTTCAGTGCTGGAAGCTGTAGTGTGAGCACAGCTGACCAGGAGTCAGAACTACTCCAAACTCTTTGTGGCCCTGACCTCTTCTCCAGTCACTGACTGCCAGGCAGCCTGCCCTGCCACTGTGGGGGATGCCCCTTCGTCTCACCCCTTGATGTCAATCTCTTCATTTAAAGCTCCCAGTCCCTCACCCCTCACTATCCTCTGCAAACATAAGAAATTCCTTGTTGCTTTTGCTACTCCAAATGAATATGAACTCTTTCACAACTGCCATTGCTCTTTCAACTCAAACTACCCTAGACACTTGTAAAACAGGGATATTACCATAAACACAAATGATACAAAGTATTCACTGTCACTGGGAAAATACACTTCAAATTTCACATAGTAACACATCTTTAATTGGGTGTAAAATATAAAAAAGTGAACTACACAAGTTTGTTGCCTGAAGTCACCCAGGGCAGTCCAGGGCATGTTCAGATCTTCTGAGACTATGGTCACCCTAGGCAGCAAATGGGTTTAACATGTATCATGAAATAAAACAAGTCTGATTTGTATAACTGCTTTAACCGAAGCCAGCCAACTCAAAATAAGCCCTGTTTCTTCCAAACATACATTATCATGCCGACCTCAAGGGGGTTCACTGAGCTCCACAGCCACCACCACAAAAGAACAGGTGAGGCCAAACAAAAGCTAGGCAGTACTGGTACCTCCTGCAGCAACTTAATGCAGTCATCGAGGGACCGGTCGATGGTGCAGACCAGACTGTGAGCCTCCTCTTCCTCCTCCATTCTAGTCCAGTAGTGCTCAGGGATGACTGGAGTCTTCTTCACACACTGGCGCACAGGCATGGGTGGCCGTTTGTATGAAATGCCCTTGGCCTGGCGCCATTCCTGCAGCTTCCGTCTGTAAAACAGTGAGAGCTTATAAGAGCTAGTCACATAATGGAAGGCAAAGGTGCTAAAAGATATATTAATCTTCCAAAACAAACATTAAAAAGTCCAATTTTCATTGCAGATTGGAATCTTCCATACATAATCAGTCAGTTATTACAATCAAAGGTGACCATCAACTGGCTTTGTTCACTAAACAGAAACATTATTCCGATGCATTATACCTATCCACATTTTTGAACTGCAATAGGTTGTATTATCACTTATTATTTGCATGCAGTTCGAGCAGCTGCCCTTTGACTGTGAGAAGCTTGATCTAAATTTCATATTCTTAATAGCGTGATGGAATTAGATTTGTTTTTGTCCAAATGCTGAAATATGCAGGAAGACTCACAGCCTCTCCTCCTGAGCTGTTGTCAGCTGCTTCTTGCTCTGTGGTGGGACAGTGCCAATGAGCCCAGGGCCAGGCCTTGTCGCTCTTGCAGGAGTCTTCAGGTCTTCTGGATCCAAGGCCTGCTTAGTGTGTCTGACAGTACGGGGGACCGTGTGCATTGTAAATGGGACACGTGGCACACACGTGTCTGTGTCTCTGTGGAGTCCCATTTCAGGTTGAACTTCTGTAATAGTTAAGTTGCCGGCTGGCACCAGCACACCAGGCACATGTGCTTCGGTAACGGAAATTTGTGGGTTTGCCCCCACAGTGTCAGTGACCTTTCGCTCCCCTTCTGCCAAACTTGTGCCCACTCCTATGGTGCCATTTCCAGTCCCTGCCAACTGGCTTCCCTTGCTCCTTATATCAGCCATAGCCTGACGCACTGCTCTCTCCAGTGCCTTCACTTGCCTCCCCTTCCCTGCACCGCCAGCCTCAGAAGCAGGAACTCTGGGGCATGTCGCAACTTGGGTCGGCTTGAATGAATCTCCTCTGAGGTTGGGCCTTAGCTGGGTAGCCTGCTTGTCAAGGTTCACAGGCCGTGCAGGACCTTGCATTATTTTAGTTTGGCGACGGTGTAAATGAATCTTAAACTTGTTTGTGACAGGCTCTTTATTGCTAATCACAGGTTTAGATCCTGTACTGTTCAAAATGGGTCCATGCTGCCCTGTCTCTACTGTAGTCTTGTTCTGGAGAGTACTGCTGGGTTTCTTGGTTACAGTAGCGCTGAAGTTAGATCTGGTGTCCCTTTTAGTAGGAGCAATGACAATGGATTTGGTGGGGGCTACTGTTGTTGGAGCAGTTAAACTGGAATGTTCCCTGATTGTGGTGGCTTTATCAGGCCCTGATTTGGCTGGTACTACTTTGCTGAGGAGTGTTCGTGTTGGGGCAGCAGAAATGGGGCCTTCTCTGGGACGGGCAACTCTGTTAGAACATTTTTTGGGTTGGGTAGTGGTGTTGGGGTGTGTTCTTGCTGGGGCAGCTGTGATGAGGCATGCTGTAGTCTGGGAACTGATGTTGACATCAGAATACTTATTAGTCTGGACGGAAGCATCATGTTTTGTTCTGGCATGGTTAGGTGCACTTGTGCCATTGTTGCCCTGAGGAGCTGTCCTGGGGCATATTTTGGCTGTGACAGTGGTGACAGTTGTAGCCTTGCGTGGGACAGCAGGGTGGGGGCATATCTTGGCTTGAGTGGTGGTAGGAAGGCAGGTGGTGGCTGTAACTGCAGAGTGAGATGGATTCTTTCTGCATTCTTTGGCAGTGTTGGTGGTAGCAGAAAATTGGTGAGCAGTTTGAAGAACTCGTCTTGTAGTTCCAGCAAATGGCTGGGGCTTGTTTGTAGCCCATTTAACCCTTGTGGGTCTCAAACCCTGGTTCTCTTTCTCCACGTCAGACTGAAACACACAATGACATTACAGCAATGTATAGAAGGAGTGAAAAGAAGATCGAATGCATGCTGCTGTGTATAGGCCTACACACACGTACACTATATGGACAAAAGTATTCGGATGCCTGACCATTACATTGTAATGACATTGTATTCAAATACATATACTTTATTATGGAGTTGGTCCCCCTTTTGCAGCTATAACAGCTTCCACTCTTCTTGGAAGGCGTTCCACAAGATTTTGGAGTGTTTCTGTGGGAGTTTGTGCCCATTCATTCTGTAGAGCATTTATGAGGTCAGGCACTGATGTTGGACGAGAAAGCCTGGCTCACAATCTCTGTTCCAGTTTATCCCAAAGGTGCTCGATGGGGTTTGAGGTCAGGGCTCTGTGCGGGCCAGTCAAGTTCTTCCACACCAAACTCATCAAACCATGTCTTTGTAGTCCTTACTTTGTGCACTGGGGCACCGTCATGTTGGAATAGAAAAGGGCCTTCCCCAAACTGTTGCCACAAAGTTGGAAGCATAGCATTGTCCAAAATGTCTTGGTATGTTGAAGCATTAAAATTGCCCTTCACTGGAGATAAGGGGCCTTACCCAAACCTTGAAAAACAGGTGTAGCCAAATACTTTTGTCCATATAGTGTATATACATACCTGTGTGCATGTGTACGTATAAAGAAAGATTAAGCCTTCTTTACAGATTCAGAATTTTTATCTTCACACACATACCAAAACTACAGAAACTTCACTAGCACCAAAACATATATAAATGCAGGACTTACAGCGACAGACTTCACAGAAGTTTGGGGCTTAATGAGGTTGTCCCGCAGGTAGGGTCTGAGGAAATAGGTTAGGGATAAGGGGCAATACTTATATTCAAACTAAAAACATACAGCCAGATGCTACTTCCAACAGAGCAGTGATTTTTGAAATGCATTTTAATCAGAAATTAACAAAGCACAGGTGCCACTGCATCACTGCACTGTTTGAAATCACCAGCTGCACATAAGGCTCATCTCATCACTACAACCTCTACAAGAACCCAGGTTTGAAACTCGCTCGCTGACCCACGTAACATCTAGTTAATATACACAACGCAGTCTACACCCGTTACAGAGGCAAGTATCTGATCAACTCAGAGGTGCCTGTCGCATCACAGGGAACCTGACAGCAGTAATAAACTTTTGTCGACTTACACACACCTATCCACAGGATTAATTTGTGCCTCTACTGTTGGCTCCTGGCCATTGTCAACTGATAAAACAGATGTTATTGAACCCAAGCCATCGGAGTCACTGTGTACTGTTGTTTCAAACAATGAATAATTGTTACACAGAAAGAGAATAGGGTCATAAGCTGTAACTATCTCTTTTAACATCTCTAGCTGTTCCAGTAATGTGTGCTGTGTGGTTGACGGTAAGATTACGAGTGACATCATAAACTGTAATGCTCTCTATTGCCAAGATCTGTGTATATAAAGAGCAAAAATTGCAAAAGTAACACAGTTGTCTGCCAACATGAGGTACACATACTGAGCCTGTAGCAACTGTTTCACGGCCGCAGTAAACAGTTGTTTTGGCAATACAGCTGTTAGTTGTTAATAGCTATCTAAGCAGCAGGCTTTGAGAAGTATCAATCTATGTGTTAGTTGAAAGTTACAAATGCTTTCAATATGGCTTAATCAGATGGCCAAGTACACTGATGCTGCATGCAATTCTCAATGCATATGCCTAAAATACTTCAAAATAAAGACTTAAAATCATGCATAAAAGTAAGTTCATATGAAACTTAATATAGCCCAACCTGTGTTTCTAATTATTAAAAAGCATGTAGATGTGTTATGGTGTGTTCTGATAAGACACGATTGAGTCTTATATAACAAATGCAATTAAAAACAGACAAACTGTACTATATCCACAGTTACTGGGAATAGTTAGGAGGAAACAGGACTGTATTTGTGCTCCACAGGGCTGTATATCAACCACAATGTTCATATTTATGTGCACATAAATTTGCTAAGTTATACGTTTTTGTTTGAAGAAATCTCATGATGTTCATATACATCTGAGTACAATTTGAAGGCATGTGTGATACTTGGATCGGACTGTGGCTGTCCAGGAATAACATTGGCTGCTCTTGGGTTGGAAACAGGAAACAATCTAGCTCTCAAGAACAGGACTGGCCAGTCTTTGCTAGTTCTGCTTACTTTGGGTTAGGTGGTCTCAGCTTGCCCTTTGCTGCCAGGTACTCCAATAATTTCTTCTTGCGCAGTTCTACGGAAACAAAAGAAAATATTCACGTAAACTGGTCTCATAACTGATATTGAATGTACTGAATTTGCACTTGACTATAAAACAATTTGTATCAGTCTTCACTGGATTCCAAAATAATTTACCGGTCTTCATCTGAAAGATTACATGCCTGACTGTAAAAAGGACAAACAAAATCACGAAAAAAAAAAAAATCATTAATTCATATGCAGCAAACAGTTTGCTGAAAGGTTTCTTCTGTCACTAACAGCTCACCGTGTTGCTCATTTTGAAACACAAAGTGAAATACAAATCACAGAACCACTTTAAGCAATATATACAGTGAGAAAGGAGTTTTTGGAACACACTTCGTTATGTTTCTGACTGGATCCTGTCAAAGGTTATGCTGGTGTACACAGTGCAATTTTATGTATCATCAAACTTGACTGAGTGGTTTTTCTACAGCCATCACGTTTCTAATATAAACAAACTAAGTATTTTAATTCTTATAACTCTGTTACCCTTAACGGAGATACAAATGACCATGATAGGAATTTGGATAGTTTTACCATTTACGACTTCTGTAAATAAAAAGAAAATTTTACCTGAATGTCATATAATATACTATTTATTTCAACTGATATCTGATGATGAATGTACTAAATCTTGAGCAATATTTATGTCTCTCGCGACCACGAACGAGAGCAAACTGGTGTCTCAAGTACAGAGACCCAGGAGGCAAGGGAGCAACCAGGGCATTTGTTCAGCCACATATTGACAATATTGATCATAGTGACTTACATATCACGTATTAATCCCTATTCTAGCTATTCCACGTTAACTTTACCGTTACGTCACTTTGCGTCTCTGTCCAGATGGTGACATTAGCTACCTACGTTATCTACCTAACGAAAAGTTGCACGTCAAACTAACGTTACTGTTTTGTTGTTTTTTTTCCTCTATTGTTGTTATTCTAGTTAGTTAACCATACCGATCTAACAAGATAGCTACTAATAGTAACAACAGGAGGGTTTTTATGTTTTAGAATGTAAACTAGCTCACTAACATCAGGCTGCATATGTTACGAACGTTAGCTGTTGTCAAATCGGGGACTTTTCATTACATTAAACAATACACACGTGTTACGTAAGCAAGAATGCGCCAGGACTTAGCTAGACTACCATTATGTCCATGTTAGATCAGACAGCAAATTCAGCAGATACAGGACCGGTGACAAAATCAGTTTAAAACACAACTATCCGATATTAATTGCATATCTTTAGCCATAGAGCCGAATGGTCACCCCAAGTCAGTTATGTTATAGCCAGTCACTAGCTGTTAGCTCGACATGATAGCTAAGAAGAAATACCTGGTCCAGAAAGTTTAGGGACGACATCGTGTTCATCCATTGTTGTCGATATGCGTAAACAACTATCTAACTATATACAACGACAGTTAATGTTAGATTTATTAGCCAAAGGATTGAGAAAATGAAACGCGTAACGTTAAAAACTTGTCTTCAGTAACGCATCTGTTCAAAAATTCCCGGATTAACGCCCCTCTCGCGTCATTGGCTCGTTTGAAGTTTTGAATTCAAACGAACTGTAGTTGGTCAAGTCACCAAGCTTTCTCGCGTCGACTATTTCAGGTATTGGTTGCTGTGTATGTTTATTTGAATATTCATGAATACAAATTCGCCCAATGAAATAGATTAATTTTAGTTGCGAAGACCGGTGGCTTTTATTTGCAGGCACAGTGAGACCCCCAAACCTGAGTTTGTGGTCTTGTTAAGACTAAATGCGCCCTGGCACGTTAAGGGCTAGCTGGTACAATACTACTAGCCAACTAGCGTTAAATGACGTCTTCCTAAATGAGCTAACGCTAATTTAAAAGCATAATACATTTAACTTCCACTCATCCCCCAACACTCAAGATTTTAAGGTAACTGGACAGCTACACCATTTGGAGAAAATGCTTGCTCGCAAGTTGGCTAACCTATGAACATATACTGAGTTTTATAGTTTGCGGGCCACGCTGGTAAACGTTTCGAAACGTTAGCTAGCTTCTTTACATTAACACGTACAAATGACGAATCTGGCAAACATTTGTAGACACTTGGGTAGGTGATCGATTTCATCAAAGCAATAATAAATAGCTAAACCATTGGATAGATTTCTAACCTCAACTGACCAATTATGCAGCAGCCGTCCTTATACAACTCGAATGCATTTGTTTGAAGTGATGACTTCTTCCTACAGCCGCACCCATTTTACATTTACATAACTTTTCAATTTTATTTAGATGGTGTCCATTTATAACACTGGACATTATTAAGCAGATGTTAATACATTACCCTTGCTTACCAGCCATAAAGTCCGTGGATATGACTGGTTAGTAAGATTTTCCGGGAGCAGCCTGTGGGAGGATCATGGCGAGGTAATCCATTAAATGTGCTCTGCATTTTTCTTGTTTTTAGTCCATGCTTATTTCTGGGCTTTGACCTGACATGCCACAGTAAAAGCAGCGATCCACAAACTCAAGAGATGTAAGATACTTGGCTGTATTGCATAGTGTAGGACAGGAATTTGAAACTCAATCCCATGACTATGTGCAATGCTAAAATCTCCCAAAAACAAGTCCATGGAAATTCATTTTGAATTTGTACATTGATATCCTACAGTTGGCCTAGTTTTGTATCAGTATGTTTATTGCCTTTGTTCAGACCATATAGGAATGTTGTTGTCTAATGTAACCTCTTTTTATTTGGAAGTAGGTTTTACTAGAAAAGTTGCAAAATTCTAACACTGAAACTAGATTTCACTCCATTTCAGAAGGATTAGTCCAGTTTGAAGGCTTTGAAGGCTGTACATTATACCCCTAGAGAAATACCTTATATCAGTTCATTATGGAAAGCACTCCTGGGAATAACAGCAGGTAGGTTTATCTACTCTACATCTGTTATTCACTGCTCTGTTGTCTGTCTTTCCACATTTCAGGCCTCTATCTGGTGGAACTGTCCTTTACAAAGAGGTGATATTATTTGTAGATTTCCACCATTTTAATTGGAGAAATTGTCATATGACATTGGCATGAAGAGAAGTTAGCTGTAAATACTGTAGGCCCCCCATGTACATCAGTATGTGATATTCATGATATAATCCTACCTGCTTATAGGCACACATGGAAAGTACTTTTCAGTTGTGTTTGTAAATCCACTCAGCATATTGGTACTCAGAATGCTCTCTGGGTGCTCGGAGGGCACTTGGTACATTCCAGCTGAAGAATCAGATGTCCAGAGCAATTTCAGTATGATAGGTGAAAAATTGACCATATATAGTGACTGCAGTTTGGCGGCCATTGTGGATTGACATGCACTTACAGCACTTAAAACAGACCCAAATAATTTATTTTTATGATAAAACTGCCTTTTTCTTTACAGAATTTTACTAGGTATTTCATATGACTTTTGTAGTTTGTACATTATGGAATGATGCTAAGCTACACAGTGCTATAATGAAGGTTCAGTCTGAATTTATGATTGCACCGTTTTATAAAAATGTCTTCCAAAACGGCTTTCAGAATTAAAAAGAGGGATTGTAGCCAGTTATGTACCATTATTCTTTTATGAAACAAATGAGCAAAAAATTACTCAAAATATATTGAAATACAGAATTATTTACATTAAGATGAACTGCTGAAATTTAATCACCATTGCTCTATGTTCCATCTATAGGTCAACCTCTGACAGAGATATGAACAAACATAATGCAGACCAGGTAATGCTAATTAAGCACTCTGTAAAACCACGTAGGGATTGAGAATCTTTTTGTTATAGCCTTTTACATGGCAGGTACTATATGCCCATTTCTTTGTTTATTTTCCGTTGTGACTTGATTGTGTTAGTGCAGCTTAATTGAACATATTCATCCTTGTTCCATTGGTCTGCTATTAATGGATTGTCTGTAGCTGTTGCTGTGCTACTATGCTACAAACTGTGCCACTCTGTGCCTGTTTTTTGTGTAACTGATAGCATCTGTAACTTTTATGCTTTGCTGATGCGCCTTTTGCTCTGGGCAGCCAAGTGCAGGCAGCGAGGTGGCAAAGAGCATCAAACCCACAGAGCAGGTTGAGAAAAAGGAGCAATGCCAGAAGGAGAAACGGAGAAGTGACAAGAATCTGAGTTTAATTGAGGCAGTTTTCCATGATGCAGGCATTGATGATAAACAAGGCTAGTACATGTCTACTCATCCCAGCATCTTCCCCTTACCCCCCTTCCCCACCCTCCTTAAACCCCTCCCAGCACCTCACTATATTTTGTCTGCACTAACCCAGAACCATGAACCTTGAAAATGGTAAACAATTCCCTCTTCATTTCCACCCCCCTCTCCCTCTCTCTCTCACCCTGACACCCCCCATACCATGGCTCTCTGTGCTACTCTTAGGCTTGGATAAAAAAAAGTTCCGGGAAGTTATGAAAACGATCATGGGTGATGTGAAGGATGAGGATCTTGATGGTATATTCATGAAGGTGGATGCCAACTGTGACGGCACAGTGAAATGGGTAGGTAACTTCGTCTCTACAATGGCACAGAAATCTGTCACTGAGAGTACCTTTATTTTGGCTGTACTGTGCAGCCAAGGTTGAGGCAAGAATCTCAACATCACAACGAAAAATCACAAATCCGATGTTGAACATTCCCAGTGTGGAGATCCATCTTTAAATGTTAAACAGGCTGTGCTGTGAAGGGCCCATTACAGGTTGGCCAGGTTGCTTAAAATGATCATCAAATCATTACTAGTGTCATGGAATCTCACCTTCTAGAAAGAAACTTAAGTGATAAAACAGAGTCAAAGTGCAGTGAGACAATTCTGTGTTTATTCTGAAAGCTCTCAGGGGCAAAGTCATCCAACAACTCGCATAGAGAAGTCAGAGCAATTCCAACTTTCAGTAGTGTACATCACAATTTTTATGCGGTGATAAGGCGTGCAACTCTCAAATAGGCACATATGTCATTTCTAGGAAGTATCCAGGCACAAAAGTTATAATTGTGTTTTGAAATATTCTGTGGTTAATTAAAATGAAAAACTCTAAATACATTGTTTAAAATACATAGTTTTAAACTTTAGCCAGGTGAAACCATACCTATTGCTGACCGGGCGTGGCCTGTGTGCTTCCTTAGAGCCACACAGGACATAAACCAGTCAAGGCCATGAAGCAGATAATCTGCTCCACTCAGGAAAGATACAACATCCTTAACATTTCAGGAGAGTACACAGAGGGCTTTGTGAAGAATAAAATCTTTGTGTATAAGTTTTATACATGAAGGTGAAAACAAAGAGTACAAAATGATCACACAGAAGGCACTCAGCTCTCACACTAGTGACAGTGTCTGGATGTCTGCGTGAAGGCATTCTAATGTGATATTGAGATAGTTTGCACATTCTGGTGCAATCAGAAAGATGTTCTTATAAATTATGAGCCATACCTGGTGATAAATGTTTTTTTTTCAGGATTATTCATTCCTATTGTCACATCTCTGTCTCTCTGTGTACAGGAAGAGTGTAAGAATTATATGCAGCTGGAGCATGAAGCCAAAGACTCAATGCAAAAGTCAGTCCGACCCCTGTACTTCCCAAAACCCATCAAGGTCCTGCGGCAGTAAGTGTTTATAAGGGGTCTGAGTTTGCAAGGGGTTTGAGGTTGTTCCAGCATGTCACAGTCAGCTTCTTTGCTTCCATGAACACAAATCCAGGTGCCATTAATTGGCATCATGCTGAAAATGTTTCCACTTCCAGCCATGTGTAGGTGAGGTGTGGTTGAAAACAGTGATCATTGCGGTCAGGGCACTGATACACTACATTTGGTAGAAAGAGGAATATGTGTATAACCAATGAAGGAGGAACAAGTTCCAGTTAAATTGTGTGGTCACCCACAAATATATCTGATTTTTAAAAGTAGAGATTGAACATAACTAGCCACACTGGAACTTTTTTCACTGTTTAGTAAAGAAGAGAAAACATTAGTTTTAGTTTGATTTACATTGGTGTTTCAGCAGGTGCTAGCTAGCCAACTATATGACTAATGAGTCATCCGCATAAGAATGAAAATGGTAAAATATGGGAAGAGGACTACTGACTTTTATTGGTATAGATGAAACAAAGCAGAAGCATATTAAAATTTGTCAAGTTGAACCATTTCTCCGCCTAGCTAGCTAGTTGCTAATAAGTGATCAGTTGCTAGTATTTAACTAACTACTTAGGAGTTGTACTTGTTGCTAGTTGTTTACTACCACAAGAGACGCAGAATGAACAAGGAGCAGATGGCTGACATCCTTCAAGAGGTAAACTCACCTCTAGGTAATTTAAGGAAGCAGTTGATTTTATGAATGAACCTGTTCCTACTGCGGCCACTCAACAGGTAAAAGTGGCTAATGGAAATAGTCCCAAATGATTCAAGGAACGGGTTTACTGTCAGATTCTCAGGAGATAGTGTTCAAATCTTGTGATCTAAACTCATGGCTAAGATTATGTTAAAGCAATTTTGGTCTATGTTTTGGTCCTAAACACATGAATCTCTTCACTGGTTGGCTTTTGTAAATATTTATACATACACCTGAAGTCATTACAATTTACGTTTACATTTACTTATTTAGCAGACGCTTTTATCCAAAGCGACTCACAAAAGTGCATACAGTAAGTATAGTGACAGTACGGGGACAGGATGTGTACAGTTCCACAATGAGACAGTTCTCAGCTGAGAGCAAAGTCTGTTTGAGGACACAGGACTATCAGATTTGTACAACTACAGCGTATAGGGCAACTAATACGATACACCTTCAAACAGCAAACTTCAACAACTTCAAACGGCGCAATGAGTGTCAGGGTAGAGGCGGCAACAAGAAACAATTTAAAAAGCACAGCAATTTACGGCAGCACTGATTTGGGGGGGGGGGGGGGGGGGGGGGGGGGGGGGCTCGTCTGAAGTAATGGGGTGAAGGAGCTGTCCGTAGCAGGACAGGGAGTTCGTTCCACCACTGGGGAGCCATGTAGGTGAAACGCCGATGTCTGGCAGAACAAGCACCTCCTGCCTTGACCATGCAAGGAGCGAGGCGTCCAGTTGCTGCTGAGCGCAGGGGTCGGGCTGGTGTGTAGGGCTGGATGAGTTCTTGGAGGTAGGTAGGGGCTGTCCTGTTGATTGCAGAGAAGGCGAGGGTCAGGATCTTGAATCTGATCCTGGCAGCGAAAGGAAGCCAGTGGAGGGATTTAAGCAGAGGGATTTAATTTATGCATTTATGCAAATAAGTAAACTGTTTGCTTAATTGTCTAATAGAATGCAAGAAAATACATGCTTTTAGATATATTTGAACATCAGTACTGGTTTCTATCCACTCAACAACCCATCAGCCAGAAACATGTTAGTGTTGGGTGGAAGAGGGTGCTACTTACAGCTGTTTGCCTCCAGGAAAGGAAAGAATATGAAATCTGTCCTTAAGAAAGTCTCACTCAAAACCATGTACACCAATACACAGGGTCTCTGCCCATCCAGAACAAGCAGGGTCCTCAGCCAGTCAAAACTTTAAGACCACACAGGCGATTAACCTGTTCAGGAGAAAACACTCCTCATATTTCCCAGACTGGTTCTGTATTGTCACTGCATTGCTACTTTTAACCAGACACAGGTTAATTAGCCCCAAATGTATCTGTTAACAGGCTGCAGAAAGGAGCAGGACATTAGCCTGTCCAGTAGATGTCATCAAAAACTTTGCGTGGTCACATAGCGTTACATTTGTTAAAGCTACACGGTTAAACTGAAGTCTGTCCCCTTTTGCGAAGCCTGTTATAAACTGGAATTTCAGGAGCCAAATTTAATTTTACATTGAACACAATTAAATAAGTAGTGGCTGCATGGGCCAAATATGGGATTGAGTTATTCACAAGATATTAATACTGTATGAATAATTTAAATTACATACAAAGTACAGTAAAAATATTCAGTATTGTAACATACAGTGACACAAAGCCACAGGCTAAAAGAAAAACAATCTTTGTTGCCTTTTCAGAGTTCTATTTCTTTGTCACTCTCATTTGCAAGCTCTTCTGTAAATCTAGAAATCTGTTCTCTTATTCTGTCATAAATCTGGGCATCCATCTAACTGAAAGCAAATGTAGTAATTCAAGCACACTGATCCAGACATGTTTTGGGGTGATAATGACTATGTTTAGAGATGATTAGCTACCTTTCAATGAAATTATATAGTTGGTAATTGTATGTGTTAAATATATGCCCTAAAATACAATATGTGCACTTGAACTTTTATATGAGTTGCAGTAGTGTATGGATTTGCTAGTTTGATGTATTTTATGCATATATTGTGAAGTTACAACGCATTCTGCTAACATACATGTTTTGAAATACACCATATCTCTGTTTCTTTTGCATGTAAATGTGTGTTTGTGTTAATGATGATATTGTCTGGTCAGAGTATGAGAATGTTGCCCCTGAGTCTATGTACTCTGACTCTACAGTGCTCACTGCAAGGCTATCGTCGCGTTGCAGTTCTATCCTTTCCAGAAGCCCCAGGGAGAGAAAAGGGATTCAGGGGGGTTTGAGGAGTGTGCCCCCAAACCCCGAATCCAGCCAGGTCACTACCTGTCAATCACTCAGGATGGTATCCTCAGCTATTGGAGTGAGCGGTTCAAGCTGTTGCACTCTGTGAATGTGAGTGGCGGGTACAGTCAGATTACAGGAGATGTGGCCTTAGAGACAGAAAGCATTAGTACTGGGGCTTGGTGCAGTGTTGGGCTGATAGCCGATAATATCAGATTATATTGATATGTGAAGATATTGCTAATATGATTTGACAGTTAATTTAGGTTTGTGTGTTTATCATAATAAATGGTGATCAGCAAGCAGCTTATGAACTAGATGCAAGGTGAAGCTGAGCTAATTGTAAAAAGAATATTCTTTTTACTTGTAATTGCCTGCCATAACTAGGCTGAAAGCAGTACACATTTACCAGCAGAGCATTTTACTTTGGAATCTCTGTTGATTATCACTGCACTGTTGTAACAATGATCTTCCAGCTTGACAACCTGAAGCAAATGCATGCCGAACTCTTCCAGAAGATCTGGGTAACGGATATGATTTGCCTGAGGAACATTGACCTGCTGGCCATCTCCTCCACCAGCCTCCATTTGGGTGAGTATTGCCCCACAGGCCTCCCTGCTCACGGTCTAAAACATGGGGACTGATTGCAACCAGATTAGCAGGCATTTAAAACTTTCAAGTTTAACCACTAGACCGCTGAACTACTACATGAAGCCTGGAGCTGTTGTTGACATTTATTAAGAACACCTGTTCCCATTCTAATAGAGCTCAATACATTGGTGGTTTAAACCCATGCTATGGTTGTTGCAGTTGGCCTTGAAAAGTCAATCTGTTTAACAGGCAGCCACATTGGCTACTGAATGATATTGTACACATCTACCTCAAATTGTCACTTTAAATCGTAAAGTAATGCTTCTGCATATCTATGAAATCTTGTTCAGTGTACACTACTTCCTTCTATCTGTCAGAAAATGTACGTATTGCATCAATGCCAGTTTGATTTGTTCCACCTGAACCATAGTTCATTTCTTAGTTTCAGTTTCATTCATTATTTCTTGGTTGTTTAGGCAGAATCTTGCAGGGGATCATGAAATTGTGCTAGACTAGCAGCTCTCATCTAATACACCCCATTATCTACCTATTTAGGTTGTATGATTTTACAACAAATCTATAACACCAGCTGCAGCAGGCACTTATGTATGCATATGCTTCTTTTTTCAATGTTTGTTTAATTGTCTCAGAATTCTATGACATCAGTGCCAGGAAGTGTGACCTTGCATTCACCTTGACTGGTCTAGACTGCTCGGTGACGGTCATGGATTATTGGTAGGGCCTTCAGTGAAGTTTGCTTAGAGTGTAATGGAATCTTGTCACTAAATGATATCATCTGCTATTCTCAGGCTCCTGTGAGTCTTCTGAGAAGATTGTAAAATGTAATATTACAGACCATTCTAGACTGAGAAGTACACTAACTTGTGAATTCTGGAGCTTGTAGCAAGAAGAATTTTAATTCTAAAATCTTACCTTCAGACCTCCGTCCTTTGTTCTTCCCAAAATACAATCAGTCCCACTGTATTGTCCGTATTTGTTACACGGGGCAGTATTGTTTCCAAGAGCCTAGATACTGTACAGTATGTGTATAAACACTCTGTGTATTTGGATGCCTTCAAACAGGTCAGACGGTAAAAAAGGCGTGTTCACCTACGGGGATGTGAATGGCTGTGTGACTGTCTTCACATCTGCTGATGTGATTCATAACGGCCTCTTCAACAGAGGGACCTCGAAGACCGGTACTGAGGGGGGGGGGGTTCCATGAAAAAAGGCACCCCTTTCAGATTATCTCATGAATTGTTTCTTTCCTTTATTCTCATCACACCCAGTAACTGACAGTCAGGCCTACATTGTGTGTAAATGTTTTTGTGTTGTTTTTTGCATATGTGTTCTGTGTGTTGGGGATGCTTTTACTTTCAGTAAGGCATGGGTCAGGTGGTATCAGATCTATGATGCATCAGGTTGTAGAATATAAATGACAGATCACTGTCAGAATAAAACTAGGATTCACACCAAAGGCGTTTACCTCGTAGAAAAGCCCACATTCTTGCTCCACTGCTCTAATGCTCCTTTGTATCAAACTAAGTGATGTGCCTTTCTTGTTTCAGGGGGTGACTGTCAGATAACTGTGGCAGACTTGCAGAAAAACTCTTGCGGCAATTATCACTATTTTAAAGTTGTAAGTAATACACTTTACAATCAGTGTAAGAAAGCTTCTGCTAGCTTCTTATGTAATAATTTAGATAGATATTACAATGAGTTTAAGGTAAAAAAAAGTTATTTAATGATCATGTGATGAATTTCTCTGCCACTCTGTTGCCTTGCTGTGTTCAGGAGCTTCATCCCCTATGGGTGTGAAGAACAAGAAATACTTCCTAGTTCAATGAAGAAATCATCTTCATTCTTATTTTACTCCTATACTAATCATTTGCTTGTAGCCTATTTCTCTCTCATTTCCTCCCCATATCTCCCTCTACCCCCCCCCCCCCCACCCCCACCCCCACCCGCACCCCCACCCGACCACAGATCCCTCCCCCGTTCTTATGCCCTTGTGTTCATCTCTTTTTCTTGATGGTTTAGGCTCTTCATAAAAATTGGTGCCAGCAAATCCATTTCCTCCCAAAGCTGAATGTCATTGCCACCTGCTCTGCAACAGACCAGACAGCAATGGTGTTGACCAGTTTTCCAGATTCATACAAGAGCGAAGTCCAGTACTGCTGCATTTGTGTTCTTTACTATTATTTCACATGGTTTAATTTGTTTTCCATAAACTGTACATTTAATTTGCAGAGGGATAGTTGTGATAGAACCTTATGATATTTTGCGTTCCCCTTCTTCAAGGTAGAATGAAGTGCATTTTGAGCTAATAAACTTGTTCTGTGCTTTGAACTAATGAACTCATTTTGTGCTATCCATATTCATGTGGTTCTTTCCTTTGGCAGCAACACTGTCTTCCATCTGCAAAAGGGTATAATGTGCTTTGATTACTCCCCAGATCTGAATATTCTCGGTAAGATACTGCTTATTATTAATGGCTGCACATTAAGAAAAAAAGGGTTTTGCATGATATTTCGCAACTTTTTCTGATGTCTTTTTACTAGTTCTAAGAGAAACCAAGGGCAAAACAGCTGGTAAAACCAAGAATCTGCTATCCTGAGGGTAGCATAAAAAGCTGTGGTTTGTTTTACCACAGCACATTCCTGTACTAAGATTAAATCTCGTAAGTGGTTTTCATGTCTGTGTGTGTGTGCTACAGTGACAGGAGGTCTTGACAGGATCGTGCGAGTCTGGAGCCCATATGTGACAAAAAGGTCTTGTCAGCAGATGAAGGGCCATATCTCTGTCATTACACACATTTTGGTCAATGGCAGGGACAAGAAGGTCATTAGCATCTCCAAGGACAAGGTCAGTTCCTTATTTGGGAAAAAAAAATTAAGTCTCTCAGTAGTCATGCTTTTCACTTGGTCAAGGGTTTTCTGATTGGAGTGTGTTCCCTTACAATGCAAGATTCTGACCACCTGAGTTATGCGACTTTCTGTATTCTGTTTTTCATGTTTACTATTGCTGAGAAATACTGCTGTAAAGCCATGACGATAGAGTAGCATCTAGCTCCAGGGGAGCAGCAGTTCTTGGCCTAACATTAAAGGGTGGATACGGCCTGTTGAACTGAGGCCCAGTCGGACACAGTGTATTAGTCAGCTTTCTGGAAACCACTTGCACATCTAGGGTTCTAGTAAATATGCAATTGCCAGCAACTTTGTGGAAAGATAGCAGAGGCATACTTATTCAACACTGCTACTCCATGCACTGCATTGAGGTCGTTACGCGCAGAACAGTTTCAACATGTTTTGATCTTTTCCAATTTGTATAATTACAGTATGTACGAGTTTAACCTAGGGCTCACATGTAGGTTGCCCTCAATGAAGGCATCTGCCTAGGACAAATTATTCAATGTCTTTGAAGTCTGATGTCGTCATTCATGGTCCTTGGGTGCTGCAGTTCAGCGGTTCCTGTAAGCTTTGCAAAATGTCCTATAAGCTTTGTAAAATGTGACAGGAAAACATAATTAATTAAAGTAGGAACCATGTAGTGAGACAAGTAGGCATATTATGGCACAGTATTTTGCAGAACTGCCAATGAACCAGTGAAATGCAGAGCTACTTAAAAGTACTTCACAGCAGTAAGCTTTTTTACTTTGTCTCTTATCAGCAATATTAGACACACAGCGTATTGAAGTAATGTTGTTTTCTGAAATTAGAACCTGCGCGTGTGGGACCTCCAGGACTGCTCCTGTCTTCAGAACATCCGCTCAAATGAAGTATCGATGGGCAGGCCCCCCATCACTGGCGTCTTCTACAACCGTGACACTAACACCCTGGTGGTTGCCACCTGTCTGGTTTGTCTGCCATGCCACAGCTCACATACATATTCACTGCAACCCAGGGAACTCTGATACGCCTGTTGCACTTAGTTCTTGGGTGAAGAGTCCAAAACTCTGGCGTAGTGGATCAGATATATTTTTGTATTTTACCGGAAGTCAGCATATACTACATTGCTGTTTCTGAGTGAAACCCCTTCATTTCCCATACATCCCACTCATTGTATAAAAATATTACCCTGTAATAATTCTGAATCGCAGAGATACTTTTGTCCATATAGTGTATTTGGCCACACCTGTTTTTCAGGGTTTGGGCTAGGCCCCTTATCTCCAGTGAAGGGCAATCTTAATGCTTCAGCATACCAAAACATTTTGGACAATGCTATGCTTCCAACTTTGTGGAAACAGTTTGGGGAAGGCCCTTTTCTATTCCAACATGACTGTGCCCCAGTGCACAAAGCAAGGACTATAAAGACATGGTTTGATGAGTTGGGTGTGGAAGAACTTGACTGGCCCGCACAGAGCCCTGACCTCAAACCCCATCGAGCACCTTTGGAACAGAGCGGAGATTGTGAGCCAGGCCTTCTCGTCCAACATCAGTGCCTGACCTCATAAATGCTCTACAGAATGAATGGGCACAGCTTCCCACAGAAACACTCCAAAATCTTGTGGAAAGCCTTCCAAGAAGAGTGGAAGCTGTTATAGCTGCAAAAGGGGGACCAACTCCATATTAAAGTATATGTATTTGAATACAATGTCATTACAATGTAATGGTCAGGCGTCCGAATACTTTTGTTCATATAGTGTGTGTCTTCTTCAGGCAGAGTATATGTTAACTGCAGTCGTCTGTGTCGTGTAGGTGGGAGTTCTACAAGGGGCAGTGGAAGATGTGAACATGATTTATAAGGCAAAAACTCACAAGGAGCCCCTGTGTGCTTCTCTCTACAACACTAACTTCAAACAGGTCAGTTAGATGCTCCTTGCAACACAATACTAACCCTTAATTGGAAAGGCAAGTTCTCTCCTCAAAATGAGCTTTGTACAGGTGAGTTGAGTACTGTTAAAAACTTGTGTGTAATGTTGGAATAATGACCACACTCCCTTCAAAAATGAGTTGGAAGAGACATATTGTCACTGGCACAGATGAAATTTACCACACTACCTTCAGACAGGTAAGTCAGGGGGGGATGCTGTTCAGCACTGGCCCTGTCTGGATACTCACCAAATCTCCAGTTCCAGCTTCCCTGCCAACATTTGAATAAATGAACACACATTAGTGATGAATGATTGATGGATGTGCTGCTTATGAGTCTCACTCTTAATTTGAATTTAGATCTTCATTTTATGTTAGGAATAAAACAGTCAGTGGCCACAAGCTGTGGAAAATATTAATCATAGGTAAATTGCAAAATGCCATGAATCACCCTGTCCTCTTTATAACACAGACATTTGCATAGTTTCAGTCTGTTTTGTCAGTCAGTTTTGCTGAGATCAAATTACCTGATCAGAAAACCCTAGGTGGAAGTTGGGCTTAAGTGTAAGAGTTAAAAGAAGTCTCATTCTCACAAGGAGATCAGTGATCAGTAAATGGGAAAACAAAGTCATGCGTGAGCTACAGTAGATGAGCGTGCAGACATGCTCTCCCATCTCCCTTCCCACCCAGGTGGTGAGTGGTTGCCATGACGGTGTGGTCTGCGTGTGGGACATCATGACAGGAGAGAAGGTGATGCAGTTCCAGACATGCCCCAGGAAGCCTGTGGAAGTGACTGCTATGGCATTCGACACACCCCAGCGACGACTCATCACGGGTTCCTATGATGGCACAGTACGCATCTGGAATTTCAACAATGGGGCACTGCTCTTACAGGTCCCCCTTGTGGACAAAACTGAGGTATGACTATTATGGCCCCATTTGTTGGTCTCATTGCAGCTACTCCCCTCACAGAAAATTATGGTAAATACTATCATGGACTAAGTGAATTCTATGAACTGGTGTAAAAAGGTTTTTTACGGAATCTAGGGTTTTTTTGGGAAATCATCCTTATTCTTTCTGGGAAGTGTTGCAAACAGGTTTTAATATGCCCTGGCTCTGCTTGTGATTAAAGACATGACTCACAAGTCATTGAGCAAGCCAAAGAAAGCATTAAAGAGAAATATGGCCCTGTCTGCAAAGTTAAGGAGAGATGAGTATTTTTATGAATCTGGGAGTTTACCGTTCTTCAGATTGTGCACAGAAACATTTAAATTTACGTATTTAAGATTTCAGGCATAGATACTTTGTATTAGTACAAAACAATGTTGTTTCATTTTCTTCAAATTTTCAGTCCTTTGTTAATACGAATTGTTCTTTTCTCACTTTCAGCATTTTAATAAGTGAAGTGAAGATGCCACATGTTCTTTCTATCATTTATCAAAAACGTTTTTCAATGAGAATGGAAAATGTGATTTAAAACTGAGAAAACCAAAATCAAGAAAAAATAGACAGGAATAGTGAGAATAATAAAATGGATTTCATTTTGCCCTACATGGGCAATTACTGAACCACTGTCCCTCCTCCTATCACCTGTCATTCCCTCCCCTCTTCTTTTCTTCATATTCCTTCAATTTACATTGTTCCTCTGATCTTATTTGTTCTCTTCAAAGTGTAGTATCTTTTGCTATTTCTCATATTTTCTTGTCATACAGTACCTGTTGATGATTGTTTTGTGTTCTCCATCCTCACAGGTGTGTGTATCTCATGTTCATCTTTGTTAAAAACTGGTTAGCATGCAATTAGCATATTCACAGGTGTTAGAATACACAGTATTAGAATCCTTGTTTTTCCTGACAACTGGACCAAGCTTTAGTTTCTGCTACACTTGAAAAGTAGCGTAACCCAGGCCTCGCAGTGGAAGGAATGTTGTGCGAGTAAGATAAAAGTCTCACCCCACTGTGCTGAAATCCTGCTCGCTGCAGCCATGTTTGTGTTGCTTTCAGGTAACAAGCATCCTGCACATCAACAAGAGGATCTATGTGTCAGGCTGGAGCAAACGCATCATATGCTACAAGTAAGTACACTGCCTGCTCATGCTGCATGCTGCATGTACAGTTCTTCACACACAAAACATCATTCATATGTATCCTTACTGCAACTTCACTGTACCTTTAAATTTAAATAGGCCTACCTCTTGAAACAACCCACTTCTGCTTGTACCTGTGCACTTAACACACCATTAATATACCAGTATTAAGAGAGTAAAATTTAAAATAACCATAGGTAAAAAAAAATGATCTGATTTCAGAATGTGATTTTAGTTTGGCTAACAAAAGGGCATTTTTTTCAAAACCAAATCAAATATATATAAATAGTTCTGTTAGAAAACAAGCTCATCACACATTTATTTGCAGAGAATTAAGTTATGGCAGACAATACCTGATTCAGTGACAAATACTGCAGCAGGTACATTCCATATTAATGACATCATCAAAAAGATAAATAGGTTCAAGATCAGTTCTATCTGTTTGATTCACTGCCAGTGGGTGCACATTGTCTATCACAGTTCATAACGCAGATAAAAGCAGTTGAGAGCAGTTGAAGGTGCACATTAATGGTACTGCAGAAAGTGTAGGGCACAGATAAAATGACCAGAGCTGCTGCCAAGAAACAGATGCATGGCCTCCCCTGTGTCTGTCCCTATGGTGACACAGGGATGTGAGAAGGGAATCCCAGATGGACTATTATGTGTGGAACCACTACCACTCGGAGGACATCTTCTGTATGCATGCCTATGGCACTGAGATGGTCGCGACAGCCTCGTACAGTGGTGACACCATTATATGGAGCACCAGCTCCAAGGAGCCACTCTGCCGCCTCAATGCTAGCGAGAGCCCACGGCTTCTGATCTGTGTGAGTGGCTTCTTTGTATCCCATTGTGTGTCACTGCTGCCAGTGTAATTGATTGTTTTCATCCTCTCCACTCTCTGACCTGTGGTTCAGACGATTGATAAAGCTGCCCCAGATAAACCAAGAATTATTTTTGTTTGATGATGAAACATAGTGTTTGTGGCACTGTGGCAACCTACAGAAGGTACTACCACTGCTGCTAGTTGCATTGATGCTTCTTCCTCTCTGCTCCTGGTGACCTTTAACCCTTGTATGTATGATGCTGCAGGATCCGGGTGTGGGTGCTGAGGAGAAGCAAAGTTGTGGGTTCAATCCCATAAGCCCTGAAGAGCTGGCCAAACCCACTATGGCAGTGGAAAAGGTGTGCACACTCCGTGTTACATTATGCTGTAGAGCCAAAATGGGACAGGCATGAAGATGCTGCATTTAAACACTATCAGTTATCAGTGTACTGTATATGATAAAGGAGGGTATGTTGTATGTGTGTAACTCCTCCTGGGACCGGCACTCACGAGTGGGTCAGTGAGTGGGTTAGTGAGTCCTACAGCTCAGGTTCAAATCCAGCCATGTCATCATTTGCTAACAATGAACAGGAGCCCACATCGGCTGAACAGATTGTCTTCATTTCACCAGGGATAGGGGTGGGTGGGTCAGCCAGGGTCCACTCATTGCACCGCTTCAGCACCCTGGGACTCACTTGGGTGCCTGTGAGTTACTAAGGCAGCATTGGGAGATGTGTCCACCCTCTGACAGTGTTTGCCTCCTGTTGCACTGTGGGACCTGTAGTTTGAAAAATAGTCACAGCAACCTTGTGTGTATCAGATGATTGCCTGCTACTCACCTGGCACTCCTGTGTGAGTCCAGCAGTTGTCGTTGAGTTTGTGACAAGATTAATGCATAACTGACGACCACTAAAGTTGGGTGAAAAAGGGGAACAATGCTAAAAATATTAATAGCAAACAACCTTCCCCCAGTACACACATTGAGGTGACTAGACGTGTCTGTGTCCGTTAGAGAGCAATTTTCCTCAGTACAGTGTCAAACTGCTTCTTCTCTGTTACCTCAGTTTTCAAAAGTCTGCAGAGAACAGTACAGACAGTAGACATTAAAGGAAATGTAAAATACTGTAATTATCTGTGCTGCTGGCCCTGACACATTCTCATTTGACATTGATGGGAATTAATACAAAGCAGCTCCACGATTTTAAGTGCTTATGCATGACCTCAGTTAAATGAGTGGAGTCATCTCCTTTGTCAGGGCTGGCCCGATGCATAAGCGAACTAAGTGGCTGCTTAGTGCCCCCCCGTGGCCACCAGGGGGCCCCCAAGAGCGCTTGAAATGTCCCACAAGAGAAATGTTTTTTGTGATATATTTAGGGTTGTCAAAATAACGTGTTCCATTTTCTCCCAAATTTGAAATGGCCAATTCCCCGAATTTTTGGAATGCCCAATTTGTCATCAATGTTCGGTCCCATTGCACAACCCCCACTGCCAATCCGGGAGAGCGTGGACAAGCACGTGCCCTCTTCCAAGACATGTGATGTCAGTCGCACTGTGGCTCTTTTCACGCTGTGGTCCACAAGCTACGTTAGGCGGAGGAAGATATTTCATGTGCAGCTTTGGCACGTGGACCACAGGCGCCCGATCGACCAGTAGGAGTTGCTGTTGCTAATGGGACCAAAGCCTCTGCTGACGTACCCACCCCTATCCCCGGCGGTACGAAGCCTATGTGCTCCGCCTGTGAGCTCCCGGTCACTGCCGGCTAGTGACACGGCCGGGATTGAACCCGGGCCGTAGCGTTCAGTCTACACCCGGAACGGGTGCTTTTACCGACTGAGCCACTCAGGAGCCCTATGATGACCCCATACATCACTGTGCATTTAAGCAATATCACACGAGAGGGAGTGCTGTTATACTGAATTTCAGCACGGCTGTGATTCGGTTTTAGGTACAAGGCTGCAAGCCAAGCGCCGAAGATAATCACAGTCGTGATCACATCGCTTGACAGCCATAATTATATTATGTCAACGGTAGTCATACATCAACGCAATATTACGTTAACAATTAACACTGAGGTGGTGGGGGGCCCCCAAATCAAATTCTGCTTAGGGCCACATAAAGGCTTGGGCCGGCCCTGTTCTTTGTTGTTGTTCAGGAATTTTGCAAATTCAGAACAGTTGTGAGAAGAGGACATTTTGTAAATGCAGAACTGAACCCAGATGGTCCCCATAATTGTGTTGCTCCACCGTCCTCCCCAGGCCCTGTTTCTAAGCACACGAAATCACAGCCCTGACACTGCTATCCTGCTGACCAGCACAGCACATGGCTATGTCTATGCATGGTCCGTCTGCAAAGGAGGTGGGCTGCTAGGCAAGTTCAGAGCCACCCGAACAGAGGACACAGCAATCACCACCCTGGCTACTAATCCCGGGGAACAGACGCTACTCGCAGGGGACAGTAAGGGAGTAATCACGGTGAGCTGCGGGGGTGGCAAGGCTACACGTCTGTTTATGGCCAGAGCGCTGATCTCTGGACAGTGAGGGTCATAGTTTTACACCCCTCACTGCCTCACTAAACAAAACTGCAGGTGAACAGACTTTTTAGTGTAACATTCTAAGGATCATGATTCTACTATGCAAATTAAGAAAGAAAAGGAGACAATGGAAGGTCTATTCCTGCTTGTGGTTTCACTGGTGTTGATCTGTCTCTCATCGTCATTTTCACTGCATAACATACACTTAACTAAGTGAGAGGGACTGTTAGAGAAGAGTGGACCATACAGACTAAACTTTCACTCTACCCTGTTACGTCAGAAGTTGACCCTCGACAGGGTATTATGATGCCTGTGTAAAATGTCAATGGAGATGGAGAGCCTTACTACAGCCTTGTTTCCTAATGAACTGTTGATGACTGAAGATTCCATGACACTCACCCTCAGTGTGTGTTTCTTATCCTTTCCCAGCTGTGGGACATTGAGAACTACTGCTATTGCATGTCGGGCAAAAGGGATGAGAAGGAGGAGGAGTCAACCAGGGAGAAAACCCTGGGGCAGTCCAATTTCATCCCAAAGGATGGCCAGGAGGGACTGGGAAAGGTGGTAGTGAAGCAGAGGCCAGAAGTTCCACACATGACACATATGAAAGGACACCCATCTGCGCTATATTATATTGCAACATACTTAGTTAAATTGTTTTTGTTTTCAGATGTGTTTTCAGAGTTAAAAACTTTGAGATGTCGAAATCCGTTTCATCCAAGAGTATGATTCACTTTTCAGTTTTTAAAAAAAGTTTAGAATGAAATAAACATGAACATCTAAAAAACTATGTTCTAATATTTATCATACTTGGAACTCATACGTGTATGGCTTTAAGACTAATGAGTATGATGAAGATTAACCTCTTTGATTTAGGTTTAGCCACCTTGTATGTGAAGACAAATTGTGGTGGAGTCTCTGCAGTGCATGGCTATCATTGTCCCCCACCCAACCGATTAGGTGTGGGGTGGATTGAGGATCTCCTTCTCCAGCCCAAAACTCCTGAACTCCTGGCGGTGTCACGGGAAAAGGATTGTCCACCTGGAGTATGTGGAGAGCTTACAGCTCATTGTCACCGCCAGCCTTGACTGCAACGTGCGCTTGTGGACATTTACCGGCGTATACATAGGTTTGTGAGGAGGTCAGAAAGTTAGCTTGTCTGGTTATAGTCTAGTGTTAGCGCAGGTTGTCTGTTTTTTCTTATTTGAAATGCACAATACTTTTCACTTTGATGCTTTAGTACTTTCCCCCCAGTTTTCTCCATAATTTGGAATGCCTGATTGTATAGTATATGACCCTCACTGTCAATTGGGGGGCCGAGACTAACATGCTGTCTTGGGGTGGCAGTGTCGCATAGTGGTTAAGGAGCAGGACTTGTGTTCGAAAGGTTGCCGGTTTGATTTCCCGCTGGGTTACTGCTTCTCTACCCTTGGTCAATCTGCTGAACCTACAGTTGCCTCAGTAAAATATCCACCTTTATAAATGGATAACATTGTAAGCTGCTTTGGATAAGAACATCTTCTAAAAAATGCCAGAATGAATTCTGTCTTCTCCAAGGGACTGTGCTGTCTTATACCATTACCTGGACCAACCACAAGGGGTCACTGTTTAGCTACCATGCCGACCATATATCCCAGCCAAGCTGTCAATTTGTGTCAACACTGAATTGAATTTAAAAAAGAATTAAAGTATTGCATTGTACAAACATATATCACCCACCCTCGAAAGAGCCATGACCAGAGCCTTGAACACAGTCAGCCAGACATTTTCCTTGGGTTAGATTTTCAAACATTTGGCGTTTTGTGAGAAACTGCCATGCCTATGATATTGCATTGTGGAATCTTTTGAATTTTTCACAGAGCGGTAATAGGCGTTCTTGAACAGCTTCACCCTATAAATATCCTCCAAACCCTTCCAGGCACATTTGGCCAGGTGCAGTGGTACGTCGATGACCCTGATACCTTCCCCAAGGAGCTGCCTGCAGATCTGCGGATGCTGGGGTGCTCCGAAACGCCTGACGAGCTCGACGAGCCGCATGAGAAGTGAGTCCAGGAGGTCCCTATCCATAATACGGAAGCTGCTTATCCATGAGCATTACAGTGGTTGTAGTGAGTACATCATGGGAGTTTCCAGCGAAGGGACAGATTGACATGAGTCACATAGTTTTTCTGCATTTGAGCTGACTGTCTCTTAACCTAACTCAGAAACCCAAAAGCTGTGTCTTTTCCAGTTGTGTTAACATCTCCCTCTGCTCACATGCTCTGCGCTCAGCTATGAAGATGGCGACCAGGAGACCCTGGCGCCCAGTGCCCCTGACACAGCAGCGACGGCAGGCAGCTTCAGTGGCGGGGCGGCACTTGAGCCGACAGAGCCAGCGCCCCCCGAACCGGGCATGCCCCAGTGCACTGATGAGGAGATCGAGGAAACCTGGATACAGTGGCAGAAGCATGGCAAGGTGCAATGGGAACCTGCTGACAGCCTTGGGGGGGGGGGGGGGGGGGGGTCACACCTGTACAGTAGAGCGTTATTATTTTGTTGCTTAAACATGTGCACATTCTGGGGCCACTAATTGAATTCAGGTAGACAATGGAATATATCATGTATGCTTCTTTGTTTCATGATTCCTTTCACAGTTTTGTAGAAATAGAAATAGAAAACCATTGCAGTCAGGTGTTCTCTTATGTCTTGCAGAAAAGCAGAATTTTGGGTCAAGCGTACAAGCCCAAAGTTAAAAACCTCAAGCCCCCTTGTCGCCCTGACCTCAGCACATCCTCTGGCTGCAATGAAACGGTGAGTGTGCCCTCTCCAAACCATTCTCTCTCCATGAGCAGCAGTACGGCGCAGTGGCAAAGGCCAGGTCACGTGACTGAAAGATTTCTTGTTCAAATCCTCGCTAGGGCACTGCCTTTGTACCCTTGGGAAAGCTTATCCCAGAATTGCCTCAGTAAATATCCAGCTGTATAAATGAATAACATGTAAAGTTGTAGCCTATGTAAGCTGCTCTAGATGAGAGTCTGCTAAATGACAGTAATACAATGTAATGTAATACGCACTGTTTACTGCATACTGCTATACATGCTACACTGTTTCCCATCTTTACAACATGACAGCTCAGCTCTTACAGTTACGTACAGTGTTTCTTGGCTGACATTCCCCTGCCCCACTCAAGTGTGCTCACCATGTTTGGCTTTCATCTTTCATTTCTGTGCATCGGTTTATGACACGTACAACGTGTCCTCCTCATAAGCACACTTTTCATTACTGAACTTGTAACTGGTATGAATGCCATGCATTTTTTGCAAATCTGGATTCATGCATTCATATTCCAGCTGAGGGTAAGCAAGTTCCTGCCCTGCACCCCCCTGGTGCCTGTCACAGTACCTTCAATGCCTGAAATTCTGAAGAAGCAGCAGAAGAACCAGGAGTGCGCTGAAACTACGGGCAAACAGAAGTACCGGAAGAAGTGCACCATGGGAAAGCAACAACACAAGGATCAAACTCATACTACACATTGACTACACAGTTTCACCCCCCCTACTGGGGCCTGTTCAGTGGCTCCACCTTCTCCTTCTGTTTGGTTTTCTTGTGTAATTTTGTAAATACAGTGGCTTTGCGACCTTGAACTCACCTGCACACACAGTCACAAAAAGGTGTGCTCTGATTTTATTTGAAATAAAATAAGCTGTAGTGATGTCATTGACTGATTTTAATAAGAAATGTTTTAGCTAGTAATGGTTTTACTCTGTGACATTAGCTGAAACATTGTGTGAGTTACAGAGCATGTGAATATTTTGCTTAGTTTTGGATTCTGGTACATTGAAAAAGGACCAGTTGTACATTCTACATTATTCGCTACTTATATTAAGGGTTTGTAATTTTGCTTTTCTATTTGTTTGTTCTGGAACATTTTAAATTACTTATTAAATTTGGTTTGAAAAAAATGCACAATTTTGATGTGTCCATTTCCAGATTCAAAAAGTAACAAAAACAAATGTATCCTGTACACAGTATGTGAACTTAGCAGTCAAACTTTAGCTTGGAGTTACTCAAAGTAAATGGAAATGTGGGAGGTTTATTAGGGTTGGGGTGATATTTGACTTTGCTGACCAAGTGTGTTATTGTCTGTATCCAGTGGAGGATTTAGGTATGGGCGACATGGGCAGCTGCCCAGGCCGGCATCTTGCCGGGGGCGGTACGGGGCGCCCGCACAAAACAATTTAGAATGGTGACATTTGGTTATGGACATGGGTTTTCTATCGCTCTTTTGCACATCACGTCATTGATATCATGTCACTGTGTAGTTCAATTAACCTTGCCAGAGTGGGAACCCTGATTCTTGTTTGTGAGCTAGGCAGGCTACTGCCTGGGAAGCTCTCCCATTCAGAAGTATGAGATGGGGAGGGGGGCAGGGGTAGGTTGACCTCAGGTCTCCCCACTGGAAGTCCGAGGTAGGGGGGGCGGGGGAATCTATCAAATAGCGCACCTCTAACGTTGTACACTACTAATACAAGTAGTAAAATCAGTCACATTACTGCATTTTTTTTCTGGTTTGTGTGAAATTGTTAACAATAATGTAAAACCAGTCTGCACACCACCAAGGTGAATTGGTTTAGTCTTGACTCTTGGTTGACAGTGTTGGGGGATGAGTAATGTATTGATGCTCAATGGATAAGAAAAGGTCTAAGCCATCAGGTGCCCAGTTTAGGAAAAAGAGGAATGAAGAAGAGGAGAAACGCGCAAAAGATAAAGGGATGTCATTTCTTTATGAGTATAATATTATGCACGTAATGAAATAGGTTAGTATAACACTTATGTTTGTTAGCCTATGTTGCTATGTTGCGTGCAATGCTATTACACATAGGACAACAATATTCTGTTTCTGTCCAACTAGCTTACATAACATTGGATATAATTTCACACAGTTTCATCATGATAATGTGTGTAACCTACTGCAAAACGATTACAACCAAACTAGCACATTATTGATTGACATCTATATTATGCGGATATTTAGTATCTTTTGTGATATATTGAGTCTTTTGGGGTGTCTTATGCCTAGAATTAGCCAAGGAGGTTGTATGGTTCATTTGATGCCTATTCTGAAAGTTTGATAAATTGTGCATAATGGCATGCATACTTAATTGTGCAACAAAGGTATTTAGGGTGTCAGACTCATATACTGTATTTCAATGCAAATTGAGGGGCACCTCTGAAATAGTTTGGAGCACCCTCTGGCACTGGCCAGGATGAGGAGACATCTACCAAATGTCTGAATAAAAATTACAGTTAGTGCAGAATGGTGCTTTTTTTTTTTTTGGCGGGTGGGGGTGGTAGTGGGGGGGCGCTGAAGGGGGGGTTCACCCAGGCCGCCATACAAGCTAGAACCGCCACTGTGTGTATCATGCATTGTTTCTTACCAGATTGAATAGCATCAAATAAGAATAATGAACAAAGAAACAAATAACCGTTTACAATGCATTGTAACTTGACACTGAACATAGATTTACTGCTGTAATGTGCATTCACCACAAACCAGTTAAGTGTTAAATGAGCTTCTGTGGACATAAACGCACACACAAACAAGCAAGGTGGCCACTCCATCATGTTGCCCTAACTCACACATGTCATTATAATTAGTAACTGAAGATACTGAACTTCAACTGATGTATGAAGAAGAGTGCAAAGACACACAAAGTCCATGACAGAGGAGTGAGTATTTTGCATGTGCAGTGTCAAAGACGTCATGGAAATTTATTTAAAAACCTACAACTATTCTATCTATCTTAATTATAGAGGAACAAACTCAAATGCAATCAAAGGCTTTTTCAGAATATAATGGAGCATTATTATTACATTACATTGCTCAATAATCTATGTAATAAACTTCTCATAGTATTCACTGCCTTAAATGAAATATTCAAAAACAACCACACATGATTGCTACCCCTCATGCACTAATGCTAGGGAATTTAAAAAATGTATATTCCAGACCATAGAATAATTATTGTGTTTATCACAGAATGTCAAGGAAAAACCATATTGTGAGATTTTAAAAGATGATACCAGCACACAAGAGGTGTATGCTCATGGTGAGAAGGAAAAGATTCATAAGGAGGATTCCCAGATTGGGAGCAGTGAGGCCTAGCTGTTACATATGCAATCTTAAATGTGTTTTGGTCATTAAAAATCCATTATAATTTTGTGCTTTGAGTCGTACCATTATTAAATAGGATAAACCTTTATATATTGCCTCTAATTTACCACAATATTAAGATAACCTTAGCAAAAATCTCTGGCAATGATCTGGCAAATATGTGTATGACTTGACTGAGATGAGATATAGAGTGAACCCAATATTGTATACAAATTATTACCTGACAGACATGATGATATAAATGAAGAGCATACATTTGCACATCACGTAGATGAATTTATTACAGAGAAAATGTTCACTCACTTTCACAATGCAATTAGTTACAAATAAGATTAGTTACATGATTGATCAGAGTTTCCTTTCAACTGTGATTGCTGTCATCATATCACAGCAAATTGCATGTTGCATACGAAGTAAGAATCAGCTGTCAACCAAGTAAATTAATGCAACTGTAAAAAATATGCAAGAATTCATTGTGAATTGTGCTTCACATTCAAGTATACAAGATGTACTGTTTACACATTCTGCTACTGCTGCAGTTAAAAGTTCAGAGTGTCAATACCCTGTCTAATAAGCAACAATGTACTCTCATTAATAATTTAGATAAATAAGATGTAATGCATTCAATAAATAATATAAATTAAGTAATAAATAATTTTGTTTATATCTGCACATCAAAAATCTTCAGGGGTCACCTTTCTAACATCATTCCATGTTTTGTAAAGACCTATATGCAGACCTAAAAAATGCAGTCACAGGAACAAGACACACTAGCACACTGCTTTGATCAAGACTCACATATCATACAACATAAATAGAAACATCAATAAATTACACATTAAATCACTGGCTGTACTTGGTACATACACTCAAAGAATGGTCAGGCCTTACTTAGTGAGGAAGGGCTGATTGTAGCTCTTACTGGTCAGATACGTTATTGACCTTGAAGTAGGTGATACGGTTAGAGTCCCCTGCTGAGCACATCTCTACTGGCTTCTTGTCCTCCTTAGCTGTGCTGATGAACCATCCTGGGATTCTAGCAGACTCAAAGCTGGTCATGGAGAGGCCGCTGTCTCCTTTCAGGAACAAAAAACGCACCATGTCTCCCTGTCCACTAATGGTTTTCAGTGCATCTTTGTCTTTGACCTCCTGAAAAAGACAGAAAACCCACACCTGTGAGTTATTTCAAAGTAGTTTATGAATAAAACTACAACCTCCTTGGTTATTGATCTATTATCATGTCACTTACATCACACTCCTCTGCAGGGCAATTGCAAATGTGACACAGTTGCGAGTACGAAAGTAATATCACTATGAATTACAGCTATAAGTAAGGAAACAGTAAAATGTTTTTACTGAGTATACAATGCCCTGACACAACAGTCAATAAAAGTTACAGACAAAGTAGTTATTGAGATACTTGAATAGAAACAGAATCATGTATTATTGCACTGTTTATTATTGTAATATTCATATAAGAATAAATATTCATGGGAGACACTATCCATTTTCAGTCCAATAGACCTATTTATTTCAAAAAATGCAAGGAACTTAGGGTCTCAAAATTAAGTACTGATTCAGAAAAAAATAAAGGAATAAATTACATGACACACAGCTCTCATTTGGCCATTAAATAATGTGTTTACCTCCAACTGCAAAATGGCTTTGTCTGATGACACAGAACATGACAGGTAGAGATCAGTGCCGACGATCCCCAAGGCAACAGGTCGGCTGTGACTGTTATTGGTGCTGGGGGCCACATATGTAGATAGGTTCAATTGTACTGTAGATGACAAAAAAGCAGGAGTCACTTTAATTGCTCGGCTGAGGGCAACATGTCCATCATTTAACATCACACAGGGAAAACCACTTTGGAGAGCAGCCATTATCAAAGTGACCGGCATGAAACATTTACAGTTGTGGAAAGTGTGGAACCGAATACAAGACTGTCAGAAATCTTCATGTTACTCTGAAGCTGCACTTCTGTATCATTGTGCTGCTGCAGTTTTCCGCAACCTTGAGGACACGGCGTTCATCAGAAGGGCTCACCTTTGTGATGCACGCTCCCGCCCTGTAGGGTCATGGCCTGCAGCTCTCGCGCCTCCTTGATCAGCACCCAGCTCTTCTGGAACTGGTCACGCACATCGTACTTCTCCTGTGAGGTACTGATGTATGTGGTGACCCGACTCTCTGTGTCCTCGTTTACCCTTCGCATCGAACGCTCTGTTAAGGCAGGGGCAGGGGCAGATAGTTTAGCAAATGAAACAAACACACCATTGCATTTGCCAGTCACACCACATGTCTGTAATGAGCAAGCTGCACAGACCATCATCCTACCTTCCACCACATTCTCCATCAAGATGTTGAGCAGCTCATGGTCGCTGAACTCTGTGCCTATTGCTGTGTGGCTGTTCTTCATTCTCTGCAGGGCAATGATGAGGTTGGCAACATGGCGCATACTCTGAGGATGCTGAGCAACCTCTGACTGTAGCTCTCCATTGGGGTCACAGCATAGGTCCATTTTGTTCTCTGTTCCTTTCTGCATGAGCAAAGGGACAACTAAAATTACAAACTTAATAACAGCTTTTAAAATGTTGTGTCTATCTAGAATTCAGTAAGTCACTTGCTTAGCTACAGACAGTACTACATCTACCACACGTCAACCTTCTCATTTAACACTGCAAATGATCTTACAGCTAAATGCTACACTGTATCTACTCCTGCTTCTGCTAACATGTTGAATATTGTGTACAGTCCCTTTTCATTGAATGAATGAAATAAACATTTTATCATCATGTCCAAATATAAGACGTGACTTTAAAAATTCTTGGAAATCAGCATAAACATCTCAGATTTCGGCTTTTCGCCTTCTCCAGTAAACGCGATTTAAAGCTGCAGGATCTCACCTTTTCCAAAGCGACGTAATTTCCTTCGAATTCCATGTTACTCGTTTAGTTAAATCTACAGGAAGCAACGCAAACAGTGTGTTAAATCATTGGCTCCATATACATTTGAACATTTGATAAATATCCTCTAATAAAATAATAGTAAATTTTAAAACTTTGTACGAAATAGTGCAATCCTATGTTTTACTAGCCCTCATCTTCATATTCTTATAAAAAAAAAAAAAAAGAAGAAAGAACAGAATGAAGTACCTGGTATTTGGGGAGTTCGGGAGCAAGTCGTGCCTTTGAGCTTGTTGCTGCAATCTGCCTTCATCAGCTGTTGTCTCCACTTTTATCGAGAGCATAGCGCGAGGGGAAATTCCCTTTCAGATATACTTGGTGTTTCGTCTGCACGTAAGTTTGGCTTTTTGACATTATGGACAATCCAAAGGGAAAGTTGAACCCCTTTTGGCAAATTTCTCCTTGCCTTCACCTTTGATATAATATCGCAATTCATAGTTTCTTGCGGTGATTTTAGCAATGGCCAGATTGTTGGCTTCCGACATTCCACTATTGTTAACAAATTGTAAATTGATTCAGTTTTAATGTGTATTAAAATGTGTAGTAAAATATTAAGTTCATAAACAATCATAAAATTTATTTAAGGTGGATCACTGGCAGTATACATTTTTAGAGTGGTAAATTAAGGAATAAAGAAAGATTCATACAGTTTTCTTGTGTTATCTCTCGGGATAACTGTGTTTGCATCATGTTCATGAATCTGTCTCCCTCATTACTGTATAATAAAAATGAAATATCGGCTACTTAAAAATTTCTTAATCTTCTGAAATCCACAGTGATGTCACAAGTTTTTAGGGGCAGATCACAGAAGCAGAAATTTAGTAACATGAGAAACATTTGAAAGATATTGTTTTGAATCAGCAAATTAAGCTGATTATGCAACATTTAGAAAGAGAGGGCTTCCTTCTGTGTAGCCCTGCTTCCTTTTTGAAAGTTTCCATGTCAAGGAGTCATATTGTGCGAAAGCACATAAGATTCAAATGTGGTTAGGGAAGATAATGGCTACTGTTGTGAACCTGGGGCAGTGTGTGTGTGTGTTTCATTGGCATAGAGACACACAACAACATAACAATCTGACCCCAGGACTTTGGTGTCCTCAGTTCTTCACCCCAGAGCAATTGGTGCAGCACTGAAGTGGGGGCAGTCACCTCTACCTCTACAGCTACTCTCCCCCTCTCTCTCTTCCACTCATTACTTTCTCTCCAAATCAGTGTTATTATTACCTCCTGCTACTAACGCTTTCTCTCCTTTTCCGTCCCCTGTCCAGAGCACCTGCATGGATCTTTAGCCTTATAAATTGCTGCAATGAATGATCTAATCAAGGTGCTGTTTTCCAGTTACAGATGCCTTGCCATCTGTCCTGCCCGACTGTGCTCAATAATTTGATACAGCCATCTATCCTTACTGACCTGACCATTTTTTTTGTTCTTCCTTTAGCTTAACTAAAATGTTTTGTCTGCTATCCTGCCTGACTATTGCTTAGCAACTGTATTGACCCTATCAGCCTTTACTGGCCAGATTTATCCCTGCTATTCCCTCCCCAGGTTTTTTTGCCATTGCTTTACCAATGATATCTTTGCCTTTCCCATCAGTGGACATCTGTACTCATTTATTTAATGAAGAATTGTCTTAACTCTTTTCCCACCACCTCGGACCTTTCTGCCGTACCCACCGGCTCGAACTGAAATACTCCCCCAGTGCTCTGAACCGTATTGAACTGCCTGGTGCTGGCAAGAGGTGAATTGGGCTCCCCTTTGAGTCAGGCTCTGCTCATTTTTTTTTACTACTCCTTCTCTCAGAAGTACAGACTGTCAATATCCTTTCTCATAAGCAAGGATGTACTTGTTTCACTGACACAGAATTACAGTTAAATTCACAGTTGTCATGTGCATTTACCACACAGTACTGATGAGGAATATGAGCTGATATTGACATAAACGCACACACAAACAAGCCAGGTACCCGCTCCATCATGTCACTCTAACTGACACATGCCATTGTAATTAAAGCTGTATGGTCTGAACTTCAACTGATGTATGAATAAGACTGCAAAAACACACAAGGTCCATGACAGAGGAGTGAGTGTTTTGCATGTGCAGTGTCAGACAAAGAAGTCATGGCAAGTTTATTCAAAAGTCTACCATTATTCTGTCTAGTTTACTCATATAGGAAGAAACTCAAATTTAATCAAAGGAATTTGATTCGAGAATTTAATGGAGCATTATCATTGCATCACATTGCCCAATAGTCCATATAATAAGCTTGTCATAGTATTCACACTTAAGCATTTAGATGAAATATTCAGAAACTTCCACACAAGATCACTACAGCTCATGCACTAATGCTAGGGAATTTAAAAATGTATATTCCAGGCCTGGCAAATCTGAGAAATATTGCGTTTATCACGGAATGTCAGGGACAACCATGTCATGAGATTTTTAAAGGTGCAACCAGCACACAGGAGGGGTATGCTCATGGTGAGAAGGTAAAGATTCATAAGGAGGATTCCCAGATATGGAGCAGTGAGGCCTGGCTGTTACGTGTGCAATCTTATATGTGTTTTGGCTATTAAAAAACCCATTGCATTGTGTTCTACGTGTACCATTATCATATAGGATAAAGCTTTATATATTACCTGTGATTTACCACAATATTAAGATTATATTAGGTTAAATCTCTGGCAATGATCTTTCAAATACGTGGATGACTTGATTGAGATGGAATACCGACTCTTGGCTGGCAGACACAATGATGTCAACAGTAAATAAAGAGTGTACATTAGCACATCACATACATGAATTTATCATTATTATTCATTTATTTTATTAAATAAAAATTTCATAACAGAAAATACACAACAAGACATACACAGGTCAACTCTTGCTGCATACAAATTGTAACAATAATAGCAGTAGCTTTGTTCATGGGGAGCCTTTCTTGAACTCAGTGGTTGTCACTCACTTTCATAATACAGAACTGATGTTCTTGCCAAAATAAGATTAGTTGCACAATTGACCGGAGTTCTTTTCAACTCCCATTGCCGGTTGTCATCATGTCACAACTGCATGTTGCATACAAAGTATTTATCAGCAGTCAACAAAGTAAATGAATCCAACTGATGAATGAAGTATACAAGAATTTACTATGGACATTGCCTCACATTCAAGTACACAGGATGTTCTCATTGTACATTCTGTTATACCTGTTCTTGGTTATTTATCAATAATACACTGAATGCATTCAATAAATAATATAAATAACTTAAATAATAAATAAACATAAATAAATTACACATCACAGGCTGTACTTGGTACATACACTCAAAGAATGGTCAGGCCTTACTTAATGAGGAAGGGCCAATTGTAGCTCTTACTGGTCAGATACGTTATTGACCTTGAAGTAGGTGATACGGTTAGAGTCCCCTGCTGAGCACATCTCTACTGGCTTCTTGTCCTCCTTAGCTGTGCTGATGAACCATCCTGGGATTCTAGCAGACTCGAAGCTGTTCATGGAGAGGCCACTGTCTCCTTTCAGGAACAAAAAACGCACCATGTCTCCCTGTCCACTAATGGTTTTCAGTGCATCTTTGTCTTTGACCTCCTGAAAAAGAAGACCAACAAGTGTAAGAACTAGTGAGTTATTTAAAAGTTGTTTACAGATATACCTACAACCTCCTTGGTTATTGTTTCATTATGCCCTGGACAAACACAAAAATGAATAAAGTTATTGAAATACTTGGATAGAAACAGAATCCTCTATTATTTTATTGTTTATCATTGTAACACTCATATAAGAATAAATATTCATGGGAGACACTATCCATTTTCAGTCCAATAGTCCTACTTATTTCAGAAAGGCAGGGAAGTTAGGGTCTCAAAATTAAGTACTGATTCAGAAAAAATAAAGGAATAAATTACATGACACACAGCTCTCATTTGGCCATTAAATAATGTGTTTACCTCCAACTGCAAAATGGCTTTGTCTGATGACACAGAACATGACAGGTACAGATCAGTGCCGACGATCCCCAAGGCAACAGGTCGGCCGTGACTGTTATTGGTGCCGGGGGCCACGTATGTAGAAAGGTTCAATTGTACTGTAGACGACAAAAAAGCAGGAGTCACTTTAATTGCTCGGCTGAGGGCAACATGTCCATCATTTAACATCACGCAGGGAAAACCACTTTGGAGAGCAGCCATTATCAAAGTGACCGGCATGAAACATTTACAGTTGTGGAAAGTGTGGAACCAAATACAAGACTGTCAGAAATCTTCATGTTACTCTGAAGCTGCACTTCTGTATCATTGTGCTGCTGCAGTTTTCCGCAACCTTGAGGACACGGCGTTCATCAGAAGGGCTCACCTTTGTGATGCACGCTCCCGCCCTGTAGGGTCATGGCCTGCAGCTCTCGTGCCTCCTTGATCAGCACCCAGCTCTTCTGGAACTGGTCACGCACATCGTACTTCTCCTGTGAGGTACTGATGTATGTGGTGACCCGACTCTCTGTGTCCTCGTTTACCCTTCGCATCGAACGCTCTGTTAAGGCAGGGGCAGGGGCAGATAGTTTAGCAAATGAAACAAACACACCATTGCATTTGCCAGTCACACCACATGTCTGTAATGAGCAAGTTGCACAGACCATCATCCTACCTTCCACCACATTCTCCATCAAGATGTTGAGCAGCTCATGGTCGCTGAACTCTGTGCCTATTGCTGTGTGGCTGTTCTTCATTCTCTGCAGGGCAATGATGAGGTTGGCAACATGGCGCATACTCTGAGGGTGCTGAGCAACCTCTGACTGTAGCTCTCCATTGGGGTCACAGCATAGGTCCATTTTGTTCTCTGTTCCTTTCTGCATGGAAAAAGGGACAAGTAAGATTAAACAGTTACAGCTTTTAAATTTTTGTGTATGTCTCATATTCAGCAGTTACTTACAGACATAGCACTACATCTACCACAGGCCAGTTTTCTCATTTTGTAGTGAAAATTAGAGTATAGCTAAATCTGGCACTGTATCTATAGAAGTAACTCATATGTTGAATTTCGTGCGCCGTCGTTTTTAAGTAAAAAAAAGTCCTAACCAAATGGGAAAACATATCATGTGACGTAAAATAAAATATTAATTAACAATTAATATCTCAATATTTTGGGCTTTCCGGCTTCACCAGTGAACTCGATTTAAAGCTGCGGGTTCTTGCCTTTTTCAAAGCGTTGCAATTTCCTTCGAATTCCATGTTGTCCGTGAAATTAAACCTAAAGGAAATAACGCAAGTAGTCAGTTAAACCATCAACCCCACATGCAATCAAACTGTAGATAAATGTCCTGTAATAAAGGATAGTGATAAAAAAAAAATGTAGAAAATAGTGAAATCTCATGTTTCATGAACATCATCGCTGTTAGAAAAAAAGAAAGCAGTGTCAAGTACCTGGTGTTTGTGGAGTGATCCGCAAGTCGCGCCTTTGAGCTGTTTGGAGCAATTTGCCTTCACGATTTGCTGCCCCGATATATATTGTGAGTTTAGAGCGCGGGAATTTCCCTTCAGGCTCATAAACTGGTAGTTCATGTCAAAATCAATTTGCACGCAATTCAGGATAATCCGAATCGGATTGGACAATGTGTTGGAAAGGTTTCCTGCTAAAATTTTGGATTGAATTTATAATGGATTATTACTGTGAAGAATAATTAACAAATTATTAATCAGTTAATCTTTCTATAACCAGCAGTGTTCATTTTTACACTTTTTTGTTTTTGTTTATGTCTTTTGACGAAAATGTCCGTTAAATTTAGCCAATCTTTACACTGACTAAAATGACATATAATTTTAGTCGACGAAAATGTGCACGTCAAACTGTAACATACCAAAGTGTAACCAAAAATTTTCAAAAACATATTAACAGGAACCGAAAACAGTAAAACTGCAACATGTGAAAACTGACCAGTTGCAAACTGTTCATAGTCAAAAGAAAAAATTAAACTGACCTCACCCCTCCGCCCCAGCCTGCCATCCAACGACCTCACTGGCAGAATGCCATACAGGAGAATTATGTCAATTGGAAGACATATCCTGTGCTATTATTTATAAATCTGCTGACAACGGGTGAGGGACAAGAACAGTAGACAGATTGTGGAGCTGAAATCTCACAGACTTAAAATGACTTTGGGGTGTTTGATGCTAGTGTGCAGCCTTAATTTTAAAAACAAAACACACACACCTCAAAACTGATGCTACTGTAACATTATACCAATATCACTAATAAAGTGTGCACAGTCTGTCACTGTCACAGACAAGACGTTCCTTAGGAGAGAATAAGTACATTCTCTCCTACAATAAGTAATAACATTCAAAGAAATTTACACTAAAGCACATCCCTTCTGAATTACAGTCGTCATTTAAGCAACCGTTCACGAAATTAAACGTTAGCTCGTTTGCGGTTTGTCGGAACGTCGCGGCAAAGCTGAAAATATCCGTTTGCCGCTTTCATGTTTCTTCATTTGGCCTCATTATCATCATGGAAGTTGAATTATTAAAATTAAAAAAAAAAATAGCACAGTTTGCACTTCACAGTATTTTCGCTAACTTTATCACAGTCACGGTACGCTACTTTTGTATAAGATGTCCATTTTTCACATAAATGACTTATGAGCAAATGGGCTCCTAGAATCTCCCCGCAGCTTCAGAAAAAGCGTGGACGCACAGGCTTAAGGTTTGATATTTCCTACTTCATGCTGAAAATGCAGCCTAAATGATGTATCAATTCACTTTATTTCTTACGCAATGATTGCCATCGTTAGTCCGATAATTGAATGCTTTTGAAACTCGATAGGCATCTGCCGTGTAGCCAAAATAAGATAACCATAGAGAAACTTACCCACAACCTCAATAGCTCCCTTTTAGTAGGCCCTGTCTTTCTCTCGCACACCGCCTCATTAGAACGTACACACCCTCGCACGCACGCTGCACCTCAAATGTGACCCTCACAGATAATCTGTAATGCCAAATGTGGTCATTTTATTTTTTTTATTATACTTTGAGAAAGAATTTTCATTTGATCTTTTTGCTCTTTATTTAACTTTATGCCTGAAAACATATGACTAAGAGGGTTTGTAATTAAATCCATGTTGTCACAGCCTATTTCTTTTCACAAAAAAAAAAAAAAAAAAAAATTAAAAGCATTCGAATATTGGCCTGAAATATCGGTTATCATCCTCTTTTTGTTACAGTATCATCCCTAGGGGGACGTCCAATTTGTTGTAGTGACAGAAGCATATGCCTGGCTTTGTTTTCTGTGGAACAAGAGAAACATGCACTGATGGTGAGGAATGAAGCGGTCACCCTCCTCTTTGTCCAAATGTCTAACCCAATCGTTATCTTTCGGGCATCAGCTAATGTCAGACATCAGTTTCTGCTTCTTCTCTTGAAACAATTTGTCACTGAGGTAGCTTATCTTCCTCTTTTTGCGAAGGTTGAATCTTTTGTCAAAGATCTGTATCATCGCACAAAAATCCTCATCCTCAACTGTCCTTGAGGGAAGGCCTGGACAGTCTATCCACTTCGCCATGGCTTCTTCTCTTGCACACTGCTCCTTCACCCTAGGCTTATATTTTGTTACAGAGGAGAAGGTGTCCTGTATTGTTGTTTGCTGTGTACCTCTTCAGAACTGGTCTTTTCTGTTGGTGGAGACCCAATCTCATTTATCCTATGTTTCATTAAAGAAATAACTGTATAAATTGAGTAAATAAATAACTGCAATAAATATCAAGGGACATTACCACATTTACAAGCTTTAACATTCGTCTACGTTTTAATTTTTGTAAGTGTTTAGCACTGCGGTACCACGCTGGCCACGTTTAAGTTACGGTCATGATAAAGCCAGAGACCTTGTCCGGCCAGCTATTGAAACTTGGTCATGCACGCTTCTAATATTGTTGACTCCTTGTATGGCTATTTACTTGTGTTGTACTCTGCCTTACTTGTAAGTCGCTTTGGATAAAAGCATCTTCCAAATGAATAACTGTAAATGTAAATGCCGTACAGAAAGTGATTGCAATTCAACAGTAAACAATGAAGTGGAAAGGCACCAGCCACTGATAGATGATCCTAACTTAGAGCAAGCTTGTTAATAACAGAAGCATGTATTCTGTAAATAGTTTGAGTATAATTACTTTTAATTTTAAAGGCAGTTAAGTATAATTATATGTATGGTGTTTGCTGTCAAGATAATCCACTTGTACAGTGGATCTAGAAAGTCTACACACCCTTGATTATGGTTTTTACTGTGTTCCACGATATATTTAAGGCCTTGGATATCTTTTTATAACCCTTTCCTGATCTGTACCTTTCAACAATTCAACCCCAGAGGTGTTTTAGTAGCTCCTTGTTGCCCATAGCAGTTTCTTTAGACTGGCATGCACTAAGAAATAAAGAAACCTGCTGAGAAAACCTACAGGAGCAGCCGATGTTATCCTGAACTAATCCAAATCACTTCTACTGGTCACAGGTGGAGTCAGTTAGCTTTGGGCATGAATTAGATGGTGAATGGTTAGACAGTTACAACTCCAGATATAAAAGGTATGTAAACTTATGCACCCAAGGCGTTTTAGTTTTTCTATTTTAAATTAATATTCAGAAATATTTTGCCCTTTCTTTTTACTTTGATGTTGTGGGTCACCATTTCTAAATGAAAGTGGAAAAAGTCATTTAGTGGGCTTTCTTTTTACGCCTAAAGGAAATAAAAACAAAAAGTTTTGAAAGGGTGTGTAGACCGCCACTGTAGAAACTGGAAATGAGAGTGTGAGATCTGCCCTGTCAGCAGCATCTGTTTAAACCCACACTGCAAAATTATGTTGTTTCCAAATAGTCTTCATTTTAACTTAACAAGCACATATTTCTCTTAAGCAGTTTTTTTGCAATGTGTATTAAAATATGGTAAAATATCAATGTAGGCATTTCTGTATTTTTCCAACCGTTCCTCTGTGTATACATTAGTCATACAGCCATGTCATCTCTCGAGATGTCTTTGTAAAGTAGAGGAAACTTCAGGTTTTTGTTGATTCTGTTTAATTACTATGGACTCCACCTGCATTCCAGGCTGTTCTTGTTATACACACAACGGACACACTTCCGTGCCACTCCTGAAACTCCCCAGGGCAAAACAATTGTAGTGGTACCAACTGTGCAACAGAACAATCATTATACAGCTGGACCTCTTAATATTTGATATCTTATGACATTAAAGTAGCAACTAGGGGTGCAATGTAAAAAATATCATTAGTTCACGTTGCATTTATCATTTAACATTTGCAGTAAATCTGACTGGAACTTGAGATGACTCTGGAAAAAGTCCATTGGCATTTGTAAAAGGATCCTATGGAAAGTGCTTAACATACAGACTGCATACCAAGTCAAGAGCCCTTATAGGTGATCATAAACACATGATACACCCAAGCAAAAACTTACCCTGGGTGTTCAAAAGAAAAGAAAAGAAAGGTGCAAGCAATAGCATTGAATTTTAGAGAACAACCTCCCAATCATAACTCTACCTTCAACGTGTATTATAAGTGTAATTACACATTTTCAGTTACTTTCATTATTAAGTGAAATCCATATCCTATAATTTTCAAACATGTACATTGAAGTGAGCAGTGAGGCAGTGAGCCCAGAACAGCAGAATAATTTGCAAATATTGCTTGTAAGGAAGATTCTTCAAATGATCTTGAATCATTTCAGTCACTCCACCAGCACATTGACCTCCATTTTTGCACGCATATCCACAGTTACAAATTCCAGAGTGATTGCAACAAACACTTAAAAACGGTTCTGTGTGTTCCAAGCCTGTGAAGACACGCCGCTTCAAACCGGCCACTACTCCCGCTATTGCGTCATCGTGTTGTGAAATAACACAAAACAACCGATTTGGGTGGGGCCCCTAGGGGGTTAAAAGGCTGGCGGAGTTAAACCGGTGTATTCCAACCTGATAAATGGGAATTTCAAGCTTGCTGCCACGGAAGTGTATGCGACACACAGGCAACAGATGGGGCAACACTTGAAAGAGCGTGGCGGCACCGGAGACACAGCATCAAAGCCAATGAATCTACACGTCATGAAACCCACGACACCCGGTTTGCTCACCTCTTCTTGGCTGACAACCATCTCCAGTTCTAAGAACATAAAGCAAAGTAAAAACATATTTTACTGCAAATTCCCACTTTCACGAATTGTAACAGCCTGTTACACACTGCTACAATGCCTATATTCACATCTGTAGCACAACAACCTACAGAAAACCTTCAACACCCACACTTCATCATGTATTTAGATATTTGACATTTTTTTGACATTTTTGGCTAGAACTCATTGGTAAAAGCTGTCGTTTTCCCTAGAGTCTATTACTCAATGAGGAAGTTCCACACAAAAAGGGAAGGGTGTTTAAAACAGGAAACTGAAACCACAAAGGGTATGCTGCCTTTTGACATCCAAGAAAGTGGACTAAGGATGTGTCGTCAGTGGAATTCTTCCAGTTCTTCCAGGTTTGTGACAACAGTAAAATGAAGCAACACTATACACATCAAAGATTTTCTACAGGATGTGCTTACATTCCAATGCTCATGCTCAATGGAGGAAGCTCCTGCCCAACATCCTGTACATTATGACAGTTACAGGTGACATTATAGGGGCTTGTTTTACAGTCAGTTCAGAGTGCATTGTTAAAATTGCACCATGTAATAGTAATATGCAACCTTGGCTGTGCAACTTGCAGTGTGTTTTTTTTTCTGGAGAATACACTAATAATAAATGTGTGGAAAGGTAAAAGACTGCCCATTAGCCTACCATATTGACCATACCATAAAACATACCTTGCCTAAGGAGTAAGGAAAAAAGGGGGCTAATTTTACAAAAGCTTGGACCCATATGAATATCAAAACCACATCTTTAGTTCAATTTTTTGGGTTGGGTAACAGACTCCGGTCATATTTTGCTGAATGTATAATACAAATTGTGGTCATCTACCAGGCACACAATTGTGTAAATATAGTGATGTTATATTGATTTTATTTAACTAGTAATTGGGGTATAGAAATGCCATAAAGTCACTAAATAGTAAAAGGTGTGTTTTGAAAAGGAGCATGCTATCATAAATATAATAGTTTTTTTTAATTATTCATAATTACCTGATAACACAGAATTATCAACATAATGTTGGGATAATTACTGGTAACTGATAAGTCATAACTGCTAACAGAAATAATATTATAATTTAGGTTAACAATAGTATCATAAAACAGGCCTGCAGAGTTATGGGCAATTACTTTGTAAGAACACAAAGATTCTTGTGAATTTGTGTAAATAATCAGTAATGACCAGAAATAGTGACGTTTTTACCATATAATTACTGATTTCTGAGTTTTTCATAATAATAGTCATAATTACTCAGTTTCTCAGGAATTACTTGAAATAAGTACCAATTGCTACCAGGTAAATTTTACCAGTTTTTACCAGGTAGGCTAATGTATTTGTTAAATGCATTGATGTTACCAAGTAAGTATTCATTAGTTTTCTCAAAGTTTCCACTGACTTTCCTGGTATATAGTGCACCATAAAATAAAGTGTTAATTGATGACATATGTATACTTGATAAAGAAAAACACGGATTGAAAAGAAATTCCTGTAACACATGAGGTTTGACATTTCTAAAATATGAAAGTTTGTGTACAAAACAGAAATGAAACTAACAAGTGACATTCTTTTAAATAGAGAAATATATCTCGGGTTTATTAATAACTTCTCTTCTTCAAAACTTGTTAAGACAGTAATTATAAAACAGTATGTACACATTATTTTAAGTTAAAGCATGCGAGAGAATATGGAGGATAGTACATTTACCTCATTCAAATGTCACTCCACTCCCTCTTCCCACCAAATACAGCTAATATAAAGATTGCTTTTCACAATTACTGACACAGTGTTTTGAAGTACAAAAGTAACCGCTCAGAACACCCACATACCCAAACCCTACACTCTGAAACATAATAATAATGATAAAAACACTTTTCTTTTTATACCATTATGAAGGCTGGAGACTGTAGAACCACATGAGACACGAAGAGCAACTTTCGCTTTACAGACTGCAGGGGAGACTCTTATTCATTTTTTGTTTGTAAAAGCAGGGCTGAAACCATAATGAGACAGGTGGATTCTGAAGGGGACTAATATATTTTTAATTTCCATGACAAAAAGTGCCATGAGGGTTTGGCAAAGTCAGTTTAAAGAGCTGGAGCTGAAGAGACTGGTTTACACTGTAGAGTGGTGTTGCAGCAAAATGCATTTGGAGTGGAAACAGTGAACAACTGCAATAGCAAAGACATGGCCTTCCCTACTAAAGTGCGTGCGTGTGGGTGGGTCTCTCTTATCTTATTGTGCCAGCCCCACCACACCAAGCTTGAGGAATGTTGGGAGAAGGTGGGATTCCTCCTGTCATCTGATGGTTGGCATAACCCATCCTGACTCAGTGATGCAGCCTGACACGGTACTATTCTGTCATTCAGGTGAGTGAACTGCGGCCTATCACTACAACCCGGACCATGACGAGCCAACGTGAAGCATCAGGAGGTACTGGACCCAACGCATTGAGAAATAGTGCAAAGAATGGGCCCAAAAATCAGAGGGGGAACTAGTTTCATAATAGCAACAAAATTCCATAGAACAGAGTGCAAGGTGCATCTTCCAAAGACAAACTGAGAATGTGCAACCCTGATAAACATGGAACATGAAGAGATTGCCCATGGCATGGAAAACAAACCTGTTTTTTTTTCAGGTGGGGGGAGAGAGGGAGAGAGAGGGAGAGAGAGAGAGAGAAAGAGAGAGTGGTGAACAGTGAACAGTGTTGTACATGAAAAGCAGATTGCCACCAAAATAACAATTTTTGGACAGAATTTCAATGTTTAACATGACAGGAGGCCTCCTTCCCCCATGTCAGACAGGAGCAGGGCCAAAGTGCAGTATCAAGACTGTACCAGGCCAATGGTCCACTGTGCTGAGCAGGAGGGAGTTGAAATAAAACAAGGGTTGATCTGTCAGCAGTGTGTCCATGCTTTTTAAGAGCAACTGGCCAGGCAACTTTCTGACTCACTTTGTACACCATGCAAACACAGACATGCATGTTACTTGAAAGACAAACTTAGACATTTCATAATTGTAGCATTTCAGAAATAATGAGAAATGCATTCCTTAATTTACATTTGAGCTATTTGCTAAAAAAGGTATCTGTTCTATGTTGTTCTATGAATGAATGACCTCTTTGCACAAGGCTATGTTTCATGTTACTCACATCAAAGCTATTGTATCACATGAGCTGTAACAGTGATTCATTTGGGTGATGTCATGGGTGAACCGAATCCACCAGCAGGTACAACACAGACTGGTAAGGAATGGAAATTTAGTCTAATAGCAACCATGGCCCCCAGTATGTTCAACACATTCTATACGGAATGGAATAGCAGCACCTGGAATTCTCAAGATGCTAGTGTTGGGAAGAAGCACCTCCCTGTGGACAACCAAAGTCATTACAATTACAGTGGTGTAGCTACATTTGCAGAATACAGTCTGGGTCCTTGAACATAGATGTGGTCACACAAATACATGTCAAGACATACTGCACATTCTTAGTGCCTATTTTTTCAGTGATCCATCTTAATTCTGAATTTAATTTGATCCTGTATACAGGGCTTTTGGTATGTTTTCTGTTTTTGTTCTAAATACATGTATGTATTGGGTTTTGCATTCAAAGGTCTGTCTCATTTTATTTTACTTAAAAAAGGATAAAACAAACTAAGCCAAAACTTTGGTAAGATGATGTGACTTAGAGCCGAAGTTGACAAAATGGCAAATCAAGTGTCCACATACAGGGACTCCAGCTTTTTCCCCCATACCACCTTAAGAATAAAAAAAAAAATGAATGCGGAAAACAGAAAATCAGCATGCATATTGACAAAAGTGCTTAATCATTCTCCACCAGGAAAGCAACAGTGTCCAGTTCTGTTTCATGATCTATATGAACACCACAATTGCCACTGAGCAGTGAAACATCCATTACACACCAGGGCAGAGGTACTCAGCTCAGACAAAGCTGGTGCTACATTTCCCTTTTCTACACTTGCCACACTCGTTCCCCATTGATCTGCAGTCT